>NC_041385.1:763339050-763394041 GCF_002162155.2 Triticum dicoccoides
CCCGTGCAAAATCGTTGGTTCTACCCAACTGAGAGGATGTAGAAGACACTTCGAGAAAAATGTAAAAATAAACGTAGAATTGAAGCATCGATGGCTGAGGCATTCATCACAGAGGAGGCGGCAAACTTCGTAACAGCGCACTACGAAGCCAAAAATCGTCATTTGCAAAATCCGAAGCCTCGGTACAATGCTGACGAGCCTAAAAAGGGTGGATCCAACCTCAGCCTATTCAAAGGGAATCTCGCACCAGCTAGTGTTTCACATCCAGTATCTTTGGATAACGAATAATGGCGGACCATTTCGTTGTATATCTTCAACAACCTGATAGAAGTGCGGCCGTACATCGAGTAAGTTCTCGGTACATTGTTTCGCAACTTCTATTTCCTTTGAACTACTCTTATTCCTGGATATGTCATACAGTCGATATGTCGCCATATTCTCGTATGGAGCGGAGATCCAAAAGGATTCCGTCGAAGAGTATGAGCTTGTCGCAAAGCAAGGAGGTGGCTATCCCGGTTTCATCTCTTGGTTCAAACAAACGGTAATTTCTATTAGACAATTTCATTACATTCGCTAATTTGTGCATAATGCAACAATCCCCTTTCATATTAAACTTGTAGGCTAATTCAGAGTCTATGGACGCCGAATTGAGACAATTCGCTAATGGTTTTGACTATAATGTCCGTTCATTTGACAAGTACGACATCAACGGGTATCACTTTCGTACCTATGGCAAAGAGCTATCTATGGCCGACCAAAAGTCTACAAATTGTTGTGTATCTGCTATCGGCGAAGGAGGTACCGAGTATTATGGGAGAGTTGAAGCAATTTATGAACTTCTGTTCTATGGTGAAAACCCACCGAATGTCGTAGTCTTCAAATGTTATTGGTTTCAGCCGAAGGAGACTAGAAAGACTCATGAACATATAGGGCTAGTTGAAATCAACCAAAGCACTCATTTAGATGTTCCTGATGTCTATATTATGGCTCAACAGGCGACCCAAGTATTCTATCTACCGTGGGCCTGCCAAACTAATCCAAATCTGAAAGGTTGGGATGTCGTTTATGAAGTGCCGCCACGTGCTAGACTTTCTCCCCCAAAGGAAGAGGATTATGAACCTCACATTAACCCAGACACATATGAAGGAGAATTCTTCCAAGAGACACGTCTTTCCAAAAAGTGTTTCAAGAACCGCTATACTTCACCCCAAAACATTGAAGTAGACAGCGACAATGAATCTGACATCACCCCAGAGGAGGAACCAGAAGAGCCGGAACAAGAAGAGGTTACTGCTGCGGATGACCTATCAATGCTTGACCGATTACGTCAAGGTGGCCTTGCACATGTTGATGCCAATGAACCCTATGATCCCATCATTGATTATAGTGATGATGATGATTATGCATTTATTGATGATACTGATCGAGATTATTAGTAGTGTCAGGTATTCAATTTTTTTATGTTGTACTTGATGATGATACACTTAAGTGATATACATATTATTATTCATGTCGGTACTTTTTTTATGTTGTACTAATTTCGTTTATTCTTTGTCATGGCAGGTGTTGAAAGATGGTGGGCGCTGGTCGGGAGCGCGCCGAGGCCCCTTCTTCGTCGGCGCATAGTGTGAGGTCTTCCATTCCACACGCACCTCTCCGCCGAGCGTTGCTGGACAGTATGGCGACACCGCCGGGCCCTTCTTCGTCGACCGCGGTGCCCAGCAGGGGACGAGGGAAGAAGAAGGGCCGAGGTGGAGCACGTAGTCGCGGGAGAGGAGGTAGGGTGGCTCTTACGGCGCCTTCCTCGCCGCCGCCCCCAGCTGTTTCACCCGAGCACGTGACTGCTAGGGTGGACTCGGCTGAGGAGGAGGCTGCACGGACTCCGGTCCACGAGCCTCGGGTCGACGGGCCTTCGGCCCACGAGACCCTGGAGGAGCACACGTCTGGATGGGGTACCTGGTCGGGTCAGCCTGAGGATGGCGGGGAGCCGAGTGGCCATGCTGATGATGGCGGGGAGCTGACTGATGAGGAGGGGGAGCAGGGGGGCAACGTCTACCAGCGTGGTGCTACACGGCTCCCGTCCGTGCCGGCGACCCGCGAGCAGAGGTGGTTGATTTTCCCTGATGGGGAGAGGTAAGTGCATTTAATCTTTTTGTACCTTCTGCATTCACGTTTCTTCAAATAACTGATGTGTTGGCCTTGTCATGCTGCAGTGGTTGGGACCACCATGAAAGTGTCCGCCGGCACAACTCCGTCCTTGGAGTTCTGATTCGGCAAAACTTCCCGGGGTTTGTCACGTTGCCTGGTGAGGGTCGGCTTCCTGAGGTTGGATTGACTTGGGAGCACTACTTGGCTGCCCCGGCCCCGCCGGGTGAGATTATCGACGGTGTCTTGTGCAAGACGAGGGCAGACATCGTGATCAGAAAGTTCTGGGTAATTGCTCCTTTACGCAATTTAAAATCTTCAACTAGCTAGTTATTAATTGTACTAATCAATATTGTCTCATTTGATTGCAGACATTCTACAGGTGTGAGGAGGGATACGAGGAGGAGGCGGATCATGTTATCCACAAGGAGTGCAAGCGCCTACTTCAGAACTTACGGCATGAGGTTCGGGTGCAGGCTGTTCGAGACTACTACGCCGGGCGTGGTATCAAGAAGCCCAAGTAGGAGTGCCGCGTTAAGTTCTTGAGTAAGGAGAAGTACATGAAGGTAATTCTTAAGGCCTTGTACTTAGTTCCTTCATTTAGTAATTCATAGCCTTAGTGCTCAAGTTTCTATTTGCTAACTTAGGCCCCTCCGAGATGGTGTGCGGATCGGATGGATTGTTGGGAGGTGTTGGTCAATGCGTGGTGCTCAGAAGAATGGCTGGCCACCCACAAAGAGGCCAAGGACAAACGTGCCCAAATGGAAGGTGTGCCACACCACCAAGGCAGCTCCAACTTATTTCAGTACGGGCGGAACTGGGTATGTGGTTTGCTTCATGATTCATGCAATTAATTCATCATGCTAGGTTTAGCCCTTTAATTACTAATTTACTTTGTTTCTCTCTTTCATGCATGCTACAATAAGGCGGATAAGGTGCCAGAGGTGTACGACCTGTATGCCATGGCCCACACTGGCCCTTACAAGAAATTCAAGGCATTCTCTGCGTCTGACCTCAATGATCCAAAGAACTTCACCAACATCTCCGCCCACGAGAAGCTCGTGCAATATAGAGATCAGGGGAAGGCGAGGAAAGGGGAGGACTTTAACCCGAGCCAGGGTCCCATTGATACAGAGCTGCTGATGATATCTGGTGGCGGGAGGTCCCATGGCTCCATAGCCATGGGAGATGGACTTATCCGTTGTCCTAGCACTCTCCCGGAGATCAAGGTGCGCCAGTCGAGCTCCGCTCCTGAGATAAGGCCTCGTGAACGGCCAGTCCAACTCGCCATCAAGGTTAGTTATACGTACTCAGCTATCCTTCTCCATTACATTGTGTGCGCTTCCATCAATGATTACAAATGGTCACGTGAGTGGTGTTGCAGGCTGCTATACAGAGTGAGAGAGATAGAATGGAGAAATTTTGGCGGAGGCGGCGGAGAGGCAGCGGGAGTTGGAGGAGAAGATGACAAAGATGTTGGAGGAGGAGAGGGCACGAAATGACATGCAGTCAAGGGCCATGTACGAGCTCCTTGTGGTAAGTTTCTTCTGCAGATTACTTGCTAGTCTTAACATTTGAGTCTCATTACTAACTAGTATGACTCTGTTGTGAAAACCAAATGTGCAGTCTGTGTGCGAGAAGTCCGGTCAGACTGCTCCGCCGATGCCAGTGATTGCTCCTGGGAGCACGGTGAGTTTAATTTGAATGGACATTACTTGCTTGTCTTAACATTTGAGTGTCATAATGCTAACGAGATATTGGAAATGATCTTTGGTGCAGCTTAACTCCAGAAACGCATCGCACGATCCTTCTCCAGCTACCGGCGCGAGCCAGCCCACTCCTTCTCCAGCTACCGGCGCGAGCCAGCCCGCTCCTACACCTCCGTGATCACGGTAAGTTTCTCTAGGGTTTTGCTTAACAAATGCATAAAGACCTAGACTTAGCTTTATTTCCTCCAATATGCTTACCATAATGACCTAGAGTTAGCTTCTTTTCCTCCAAAATGACTTAATAAGCTTACTGACCTCATAAACCATCCATTCTACCTAAGTTAGCTCTAAAATGACTCATTTTACCTTAGTTAGCTAAAAAACAATCCATTTTACCTTAGTTAGCTCAAAAACGTGGCATTTCACCTAGGTTAGCTCATAAACGACCCATTTGACCTAGGTTAGCTCATAAATGACCCATTTCACCTAGGTTAGCTCATAAACAACCTATTTCACCTAGGTTAGCTCATAAACGACCCATTTCACCTAGGTTTGCTCATAAACGACCCATTTCACCTAGGTTTGCTCATAAACGACCCATTTCACCTAACTTAGATCCAAAATGATCCATTTCACCTAGGATAGCTCATAAACTACCCATTTCACCTAGGTTAGCTCATATATGATACATCTCACCTAAGTTAGCTAATATATGGCATATACTTCTTCTTCTTCTATTCTTTTTCTTCTAGTCTAATTCTTCTTCTAGTCTTCTTTTTCTAACTTTCTTATTTGTCATTTTGCAGGTTTCATTCACTTCACGGAAGCCATCTTCCTATGATGGATTGCTTGCCTTTTCCTGTTTTTTCCTTTGATGCACTTGTATTCTGCTGGCTTGCTATGAAGAAACTTTGCATATTGTAATATGTATGGATCGATGGAACTATGTGATGGATATATATGTGATGTGAAATTTTTGATGCATATATATGTGATGGATATATATGTGATGTGATGGAACTATGTGATGGATGTGATGGATATATATGTGTTGTGATAATTTTTGTTGTGATAATTGTTGGATATAAGAAAAACAGAAAAAAAGAGGCAGTGCAGGCTCTTTGCCGTCCGCGGCAGACGGCAAAGATACCTTTGCCGTCGGTGGCAGACGGCAAAGGGGGCACGTGTCGCCCACCTCTGCTTCCTGGAGTGGACCATTTGGCCAATTTGCCGACAGTGGCGGACGGCAAAGCATCGCTGACGGCAAAGACTTCGCCTTTGCCGTCCGCCAGGCGGACGGCAAACAAAACGGGCGCTGAGGTATCGCTGATGTCACCTGGCGGACGGCAAAGAGGCGCACTAATTTGCCGTCCGCTGGTGGACGGAAAAGGCCGCCGTTAGCCGTCTAACAGAATGACAATGGCGGACGTGCCACATTTTGCCGTCCCCCCTCTTTGCCGTCAGCCGTTGTAGGCAAAGGGCTCTTTGCCGTCCGCCTTGGAAAGCGGACGGCAAAGGACCTGTTTGCCGACCCTATCTTTGCCGTCAGTGTTTGCCGTCCACGGCGGACGGCAAAGTGCTTTGCCGTCAGCCGTCCCTGCCTTTGCCGTCCGCCATGGCAGATGGCAAAGTACTGGATTCCTGTAGTGAAGGTTTGCCTTTAGGATGTTTACAATGCTTGTTGGTTTGTACGGTGCAGGACAAAAACTTTGGCTGTAGTACGCGATTTTACCCTTTTAACTGGAATGTCAATTAGTTCTGATTCCTTTTGCACCGTCTTTATATACAACTTTTTTATTTTTCCTAATTTTGGTAGAATTATTGGGGTAACAGAAGTATGGTGGATGTTCAGATTGCTACAGACTGTTCTATTTTTGACAGATTCTGTTTTTGATGCATAGTTTGCTTGTTTTGATGAATCTATCAATTTATATCAGTGGATTAAGCCATGAAAAAGTTATGTTACAGTACACACAATGCAAAAACAAAATATGATTTGGTTTGAAACAGTACTTAGAGTGGTGATTTGCTTTATTATACTAACGGATCTTACCGAGTTTTCTGTTGAAGTTTTGTGTGGATGAAGTGTCTAAGCGAGGATATCTTGATATGAGGAAAAGGAAGAGAGGCAAGAGCTCAAGCTTGGGGATGCCCGAGGCACCCCAAGTAAATATTCAAGGATACTCAAGCGTCTAAGCTTGGGGATGCCCCGGAAGGCATCCCCTCTTTCTTCAACAAGTATCGGTATGTTTTCGTATCCGTTTCGTTCATGCATTATGTGCAAGTCTTGGAGCGTCTTTTGCATTTAGTTTTCATTTTTCTTTTATGCACCATGCTGGTATGAGATAGTCCTTGGTTGATTTATAGAATGCTCATTGCACCTCACTTAAATCTTTTGAGTATGGCTTTATAGAATGCTTCATGTGCTTCACTTATATCATTTGAAGTTTGGATTGCTTGTTTCTCTTCATATAGACAACCGCCATTTGTAGAATGCTCTTTTGCTTCACTTATAATTGTTAGAGCGTGGGCATATCTTTTGTAGAAAGAATTAAACTCTCTTGCTTCACTTATATCTATTTAGAGAGATGATAGGAATTGGTCAATCACATGGTTAGTCATAAAATCCTACATAAACTTGTAGATCGCTGAATATGATATGTTTGATTCCTTGCAATAGTTTTGCGATATAAAGGTGGTGATATTAGAGTCATGCTAGTGGGTGCTTGTGGATTAGTAGAAATACTTGTGTTGAGGTTTGTGATTCTCGTAGCATGCACGTATGGTGAACCGCTTTGTGATGAAGTTGGAGCACAATTTTATTTATTGATTGTCTTCCTTATGAGTGGCGGTCGGGGACGAGCGATGGTCTTTTCCTACCAATCTATCCCCCTAAGAGCATGCGCGTAGTACTTTGTTTTCAATGGCTTGTAGATTTTTGCAATAAGTATATGAGTTCTTTATGACTAATGTTGAGTCCATGGATTATAGGCACTCTCACCCTTCCATCATTGCTAGCCTCTTCGGTACCGTGCATTGCCCTTTCTCACCTCGAGAGTTGGTGCAAACTTCATCGGTGCATCCAAACCCCGTGATATGATACACTCTGTCACACATAAGCCTCCTTATATCTTCCTCAAAACAGCCACCATACCTACCTATCATGGCATTTCCATAGCCATTCCGAGATATATTGCCATGCAACTTCCATCATCATCATATACATGACTTGAGCATTCATTGTCATATTGCTTTGCATGATCGTAAGATAGCTAGCATGATGTTTTCATGGCTTGTCCGTTTTTTTGATTTCATTGCTATGCTAGATCATTGCACATCCCGGTACACCGCCGGAAGCATTCATATGGAGTCATATCTTTGTTCCATCGAGTTGTAATATTGAGTTGTAAGTAAATAAAAGTGTGATGATCATCATTATTAGAGCATTGCCCCAGTGAGGAAAGGATGAAGGAGACTATGATTCCCCCACAAGTCGGGATGAGACTTCGGACTTTATGAAAAATAAAAGATGCCAAAGAAGCCCAAATAAAAAAAGCCAAAGAAGCCCACCAAAAAGAAAAAAAAGGAAAATAAAAATGAGAGAAAAAGAGAGAAGGGGCAATGCTACTATCCTATTACCACACTTGTGCTTCAGAGTAGCACCATGTTCTTCATAGAGAGAGTCTCCTATGCTTTCACTTTCATATACTAGTGGGAATTTTCATTATAGAACTTGGCTTGTATATTTCGATGATGGGCTTCCTCAAATGCCCGAGGTCTTCATGAGCAAGAAAGTTGGATGCACACCCACTTAGTTTTCAATTTGAGCTTTCATACACTTATAGCTCTAGTGCATCCGTTGCATGGCAATCCCTACTCACTCACATTGATATCTATTGATGGGCATATTCATAGCCCTTGATACGCCTAGTTGATGTGAGACTTTCTCCCTTTTTGTCTTCTCGTCATAACCTCCACCATCATATTCTATTCCACCTATAGTGTTATGTCCATGGATCACGCTCATGTAATGCGTGAAAGTTGAAAAAGTTTGAGATTACTAAAGTATGAAACAATTGCTTGGCTTGTCATCGGGGTTGTGCATGATTAAATACTTTGTGTGATGAAGATAGAGCAACAGCCAGACTATATGATTTTGTAGGGATAACTTTCTTTGGCCATGTTGTTTTGAAAAGACATGATTGCTTTATTGGTACGCTTGAAGTATTATTGTTTTTATGTCAAATGATAGAATATTGCTTTGAATCACCCGTGTCTTAATATTCAAGCCAAGATTAGACATATAATCAAGATTATGCTAGGTAGCATTCCACATAAAAAATTATCTTTTTTATCATTTACCTACTCGACGACGAGCTGGAATTAAGCTTGGGGATGCTGATACGTCTCCATTGTATCTATAATTTTTGACTGTTCCATGCCAATATTCTTCAACTTTCATATACTTTTGGCAACTTTTTATACTATTTTTGGGACTAACATGTTGATCCAGTGCCCAGTGCCAGTTCCTGTCTGTCTGTTGCATGTTTTTTGTTTCGCAGAAACCCAATATCAAACGGAGTCCAAACAAGATAAAAACTGACAGAGATTTTTTTGGCATATTTATTATTTTTGGGAAGTAAAATCAACACGAAACAGTGTCCGGGGTGGCCACGAGACAGGGGGCTGCGCCCCAGGGAGGCAGGCGCACCCTGGGCTCTCATGAGCCACCCGTAAGGCGGTTGACGCTCTTCTTTTGGCGCAAGAAAGATAATTTTATGAGAAAGATCTGGGCGCAAGATTCACCCCAATCGGAGTTACGGATCTACGGATATTTAAGAAACGGTGAAAGGGTAGAATCTGAGAACGCAGAAACAGAGAGAGACAGAGAGATAGATCCAATCACGGAGGGGCTCTCGCCCCTCCCAAGCCATGGGAGCCAAGGACTAGAGGGGAAACCCTTCTCCCATCTAGGGAGGAGGTCAAGGAAGAAGAAGAAGAAGGGGGGCTCTCTCCCCCTTGCTTCCGGTGGCGCCAGAGCGCTGCCGGGGGCCATCATCATCACCGCGATCTTCACCAACACCTCCGCCATCTTCACCAACATCTCCATCACCTTCCCCCATCTCTATGCAGCGGTATAACCCCTCTCTTACCCTCTGTAATCTCTACTTAAACATGGTGCTCAACGCTATATATTATTTCCCAATGATGTATGGCTATCTTATGATGTTTGAGTAGATCCATTTTGTCCTATGGGTTAATTGATGATCGTGATTGGTTTGAGTTGCATGTTTTATTATTGGTGCTATCCTATGGTGCTCTCCGTGTCGCGCAAGCGTGAGGGATCCCCGTTGTAGGGTTTGCAATATGTTTATGATTTTCTTATGGTGGGTGGCGTGAGTGAACAGAAGAACAAACCCGAGTAAGTAGGTTGTTGCGTATGGGATAAAGGGGACTTGATGCTTTAATTCTATTCTTGGGTTTTACCTTAGTGAATCTTTATTAGTTGTGGATGCTTGCTAGAGTTCCAATCATAAGTGCATAGAATTCCAAGTAAGGGATGATATTTTAGCTTATGCCTCTCCCTCAAATAGAATTGCAATAGTGATTACTGGTCTAGTAACATAGTCAATTGCTTAGGGACAATTTCACAACTCCTACCACCACTTTTCCACACTCGCTATATTTACTTTATTGCATCTTTTTCTAAACAGCCCCTAGCTTTTATTTACGTGTTCTTTATTATTCTTGCAAACCTACCCTATCACACCTACAAAGTACCTCTAGTTTCATACTTGTTCTAGGTAAAGCGAACATCAAGCGTGCATAGAGTCGTATCAGTGGCCGATAGGACTTGAGATAGTATTTGTTCTACCTTTAGCTCCTTGTTGGGTTCGACACTGTTACTTATCGAAAGAGGCTACAACTATCCCGTATACTTGTGGGTTATCATTCTACTGTCGGAACAGTGGTCCTGCTGATGAAAATCCTCTACCGGGTTATCGTGCTTACCGGCTTAGCAATGAACATCCACTGCCTCAACGGCTTACTGCCGGAGAACGATCAACATATGAACCACAACTTTCTAAGCTCCGGGCTCTTATGGGAAACGGTTTAACCGGTATTGACCTTGCCCGTTACTGGGTTTCATGGGGTATCTTGCCCTTAAGCCGCCGCACCAGATTAATGTACGAATATTCTGGGGATATTAAGGATCCTCAACGGCACACTGAAATATAGATGACTGATGATGAGATCACAGAGTCTGTCAAAAAGATGCTACATGAACCGATATCTGTGTGCAACAAGACTGGGTTGCGTCCCTTTTACGCATCCAACAAACCGCCAGCTATAAGAATTTATCTTTCTGCTTTTTAATCCGTCTCCCTTTTGACACTTTCTGATAGCCTTCTGTTTATCCTTACAGGACAAAGATCCGTTCTGGAAGAGGAAAACTCAAGACAAGCCGGCAAAACCACAAGACAAACCGGCGAGAGCACCTCATGCTAAGAGCAAGGCCACAAAGACGCCAGCAAAGAAGAAAACCGCCGAGTCCTCTGATCCGCCCGAAGATGTTGATGACTCTGAACTAGAGGTAGAACTTGACTCCCTTGGTTCATTTTTCATGCATCTTATTGACAATGATCATTATCAGGATGATGCGGAAGCCAGCCGTGCTGACCATGTAGAGGTAATCTCCCTTTCCTCCAATTCAGATCTTGTGCCAGTACGAAAACTCCGTCGTGCAGTCCAGAAAGTGAAACGTTCACATCCTCTCACTCATTCCGATCCACACTTTTCTTTGAAGAAACAACACCCTGAAGCTCGTCACACAACCCGGCATAGTGGCCAACAAGTCACCTCCTCCGGTTTACCAGACACACCGGTTCAAAAGCGTCATGCAGAGGTCTCTTGTACTAACAAATCTTATCCCTTGGTGGGTTATTTCCGATACCCTATGAATCTGTCTGATTCGAATTATCAGGGAACTTCCAATTCATCTTCTGGCGACTCATCAACCACACAGATGCCTCCCCTCAAAACCGTCCCTGGGTAAGTATAGTAATTCTAGCTTTGCTTTCTTACGCCGGTTTACCATATTAACCTCTGTTTGTTATTTGCAGCGCCAAAGCCCGACTCAGCAAAAAAGCCAAATTGAGTGCTCCCACTGAGGAGAATCCATCTTTTGAACCGGAGAGAACCTCAGAAGCTGCTGATGGAGATACTGATATTGCTTTGGATGATCTTGTGCCACAAGGTCAGGAAACTTATGTTGATCCGCCGGAGGTTAACCCGGCTAGCCCTCATGCTGATCCGCCAAGCCCAGCCAAGGATGAAGACGATATACCAAGCCCAGCCAGGAATACTGACAATCCGCCAAGCCCAGCAAAAGGTGGTGATGATGATGTTGTTATTACTGGTACTGGTCATACCGTTCCTGGCAACCCTGTCGCTTTGTCCAAGCACAGTGCCAAAACAGAATTTGCTTCTATGGAGAAAGGCAAATGGAAGACTGATTTTTCAAGCTGTGCTCATCACAATGCTCAAGAACTCCACTCTGGATATCTAAACTGCCTTTACACAAGTCGTAATGATGAGGCCGGTTTAGTCAACTTGATGAAGGAGCGCTATGAGGTAACTTCCATTCAAACATTTTATAAATTTCCTTTGCGCTTTATATTAACTCCATTGTAGCCCCCAAGGGCCGGTTTATCTCTTCAATATGAACCGTGACTTTTGATAAAAAGACTTCAACTGTGTAGCCCCCAAGGGCCGGTTTATCTGTTCAAGATGAACCCGGACTTTACTATTGCATAGGCAATCCGCATTAAACTCCTTCACCTCCGGTTTACCTGATCAATTAAGAATTAGCCCCCAAGTGCCAAGATTAATACTTGTATTGAGCCTTGGGACTTAAAATGTCAGTTAAGAAGAAGCAATGCGCATTAGCACCCAAGAGCCAAGTATATAACTTGTTATATACTTGGGACTTTTTGAGAAAATATCTGTCTTTTGCAGGCTGGCCTGAGCAACAAAGATTGCCAAATCGCTGATCTTCAAGAAAACATCAAATCCCAGCAAGCAGAAACTTCCAAGGCCAAGGATGAATTGAAGGGCGCTTTAACTGCCATGGAGCAATTAAAGGATGGCTTCAAGAGCGAGCGGGCAGAGTGGGAAACTGAGAAGGCTGCTCTGGTAAAACAGGCTGAAGATGCTGAGGCGGCTCTTAAACCGGTGGCAGAAGAGCTAACTGGTTTAAAGCGTCAAGTCAATGCTATGACCTCTGCTATATTTGGTAAGTACTCTTTTCAAGAGCCTTTCATAATCATCTTTGAAACTGCTGGTTTAACAGTAAATTTTTAAACCGTTTCAGGTAGTCGTGTTGCTCATCTGGGCTCAGACATGCGTAAAAAATAGAAAGCAGCCTATACTTTGATAGAACAACTGTATACCGGTGCTCAACGAGTCATCTGCGCAGCATCCTACAATAAACCGCCGCCAACCTTGATCAAGGATACATTGGCTAAATTATCTATGACACCTGCGCAGATAGAGGAGGTAAAGCGATCTGCTGCAAGGGCTGGCGCTCTATCAGCACTGACTCAAGCCAAAGCTTGGATAGCTGATCTTGATCTGGAAGACATCGGGAAAGGCTATCCTAGCCAACTAGAAGACGGGTCAGAATTTGATAGTGAAGCCCTCAAAGCCCTGACAAAGGAGATGTGCCCGCTTGCAAGCAAATTAGCCGAAGAAGTTGACTTGTCTGTCCACCGGTCCAACTATGATGCGGACAACAAACGGGTTGATGCATCGGTGAAAGAAGCGCAGAATCTTATCCTGCCAATCCGTAAGAACACTTATGCCCCTGACGTTGAACCGTGCAATCTTATAAGCGACGAAGTTGTATTCCAAGATTTAACCGGGATTGATTGGGCCACCATTGACTTTCAGCCACTGGGTGGGGAGGAGGAGGTTGAACCGACACGAGATGATCCATCAAGTTCACGTCAACCTGGTGACGAATCATAATCCGCCAGCCTGCTTTATCTCCATAGATTGCGTTCTGGGCAACAAATAATTATTCTTCTGGGCATCAAATCGCCTTGTAATAGGCTAGTTGAAATACTTTGACCTTCTGCCATCGTGCACTGCTACATGACAGTGTGTAATCCGTCATGATTGTTGCTATGCTTGCTTATGTGCCTTAGTACTTTCATGAAATCCTGCCTTCTGCATTTGAGAAACTTAAATGTGCGGGTTATGATACCCAATACAGAACCAGAGTTTTTATAACCAAGGCTGTAAAGCAATGAAATATGAAATATATCATACCTGTGATATTGAATCATATCGTTGGTTTACCAATTTGCATAGTGAGGGTGAGAACCCAAATCTTGAATGTTGATAACTCCCACCATGTTGTGCAGGTGCATAATAAACCATGTCGGGTTATGATAAACACCAGATGATCATCCTGGCGATTTATAGTCAATGCCAGACCGGGCTAAGAAAACTCTGGTTTATAATTGAGTTTGTACTAACAACTGATAGTTGAAAGCTTGTGCCGGGTTAAGAAACACCAGACTGATGAAATGACTTATAAACATGCCGGGTCAATGGACATCGGTTTACCTTAAACCCTTTTCAAAGGAGAGAAAACTTCGCAAAAACAAAATCAAATAAAAAATTTGTAGTCGAGGCTTTTCAAGGGCTGCCAGGCCCAAATTCGAGGCTTTTCATGGGCTACCAGGCCGCTGAGTTAAACCATTTGACAAAGCCTTTTAAGATGGGCCTCCAATTAACCAATCGTCGTTTTTACTTTGACAAGTTCAGGCTCTGTATAAGATTGACTTGTCAAACGTTCGGCGGGTCATACCAGGATTACCTGGACAGGAGTGGCTTACATGATGAAGGCAGGTTAACCCGGGGTTTTAGGTGAATACACCAGGCTTCCAAGCCGTGGCTTGACAGCCTGTTACAAGGGTCCTTTCAAACTCTTTGTTGCTTTGCACAAAGAGCCCCCAAGTAATGTTGTGAGCTGTGCTCAATGGGTGCCTATGTTTGAGTTGTGCTTTAGAAACAATACTCTCTTTGGCCCCTTGGGTGTGAATCTCCCAAACTTTGTTGTGGCATGATAGCCGGTTTAATGGGCAGAGGACGTTGCTTTATAAGCAGAAGCCCCCTTGTAACCAAGAAATATTGGAAGAACGGCAGAGGCCCTGCTTGTAGCAAGGATGCCGGTTTATTATATTGATCATAATATATACATTGTCAAAATATGTACATAATGGGAGCCTATGGCTCAGGTGTAGTAAGGCCGTAGATGAGCGATATTCCACGGCCGACGGGTCTCCTCCTCCGATTTGCTTGAGTCTTTGTGCTCTCGAACATCGATGAGGTAGTATGATCCATTGTGCAGATTCTTGCTGACCACAAAGGGCCCTTCCCAAGGTGGGGATAACTTGTGCATATCGGTCTGATCCTGGATGAGCCGGAGCACTAAGTCGCCTTCTTGAAAGGTTCTTGTTTTAACCCAGCGGCTGTGATAACGCCACAGGTCTTGCTGATAAAACACCGAACGAGCCAACGCCATGTCCCGTTTTTCATCTAACAGGTCCAGTGCTTCTTGACGTGCTTGCTCATTGTCCGCTTCAACATAATTGGCAACCCGGGGCGAGTCATGACGAATATCGCTTGAGAGTACCGCCTCTGCCCCGTAAACCATGAAGAAAGGTGTATAACTCGTAGATCGATTTGGGGTGGTGTTGATACTCCATAGAATGGAAGGCAACTCCTCCACCCAACAACCCGGCGTCCGTTTCAAAGGGACCATAAGCCGAGGCTTGATACCCTTTAAAATTTCCTGATTAGCTGTCTCCGCTTGACCATTAGATTGGGGGTGGGCTACTGAGAAAACATCAAGCCGAATGTGCTCACGCTGACATAACTCTTCCATAGCTCCCTTGGAGAGATTCGTGCCATTATCTGTTATAATGCTGTGTGGGAAACCAAACCGCAAGATCACCTTTTTCATGAACTGAACCGCCATGGCTACATCACACTTGCTTACTGGCTCTGCCTCCACCCACTTGGTGAATTTATCAACCGCCACCAGGAAGTGAGTTTTCTTATCCTTGGATCTCTTAAAAGGCCCAACCATATCCAGCCCCCAAGTTGCAAACGGCCAGGTAATTGGAATCATCCTCAACTCCTGAGCCGGAACATGAGCTCGACGTGCAAACTTCTGACAGCCATCACACCTTCGGACCAGATCTTCCACATCAGCATGAGCTATTAACCAATAAAAACTGAGCCAGAAAGCCTTAGCCACCAAGGATTTTGAACCGGCATGATGACCACAGTCTCCTACATGGATCTCATGTAGAATCTCACAGCCTTCTTCAGGAGAAACACAACGCTGGAACACACCTGAGACACTGCAATGGTGTAACTCACCATTGTGAATAACCATGGATTTGGATCGCCGGATTATCTACCTGGCCAAAACTGCTTCTTCTGGCAAGTCTCCCCGGTTCATATATGCCAAATATGGAACCGCCCAATCCGGAATAATATGTAAAGCAGCCACCAATTGTGCCTCCGGATCAGGAATAGCGAGGTCCTCCTCTGTAGGCAACTGAACTGACAGGTTGTGCAAATCATCTAGAAAGGTATTGGGCGGCACCGGTTTTCGTTGAGATTCCAGCCGGCTTAAAGCATCTGCTGCCTCATTTTTGCACCGATCAATGTGCGCAACTTGATAACCCTCGAAGTGACCAGCGACAATATCCACCTCTCGTCGGTAAGCCGCCATGAGTTGATCCTTGGAATCCCAAGTACCTGAAACTTGCTGGGCCACCAGATCGGAGTGCCCAAAGCATCGTACCCTGCTTAAGTTCATTTCCTTAGCCACTCGAAGACCATGGAGTAAGGCCTTGTACTCAGCTGCATTTTTAGTACAAGGAAACATTAGGCAAAGAAAATAACGAATTTTATCACCTCAAGGTGAAGTAAGGACAACTCCAGCCCGCGAGCCCTCCAATTGCCTGGACCCATCGAAGTGGATAGTCCAGTATGTGCTGTCCGGTTTGTCTTCCGGTGCCCGCAACTCTGTCCAATCAATGATGAAATCCACAAGGGCCTGGGACTTGATAGCTGTTCGAGGCATATATCTCAAACCTTGTGGTCCAAGCTCAAGATCCCATTTAGCAACCCGACCAGTTGCCTCCCTGTTCTGGATTATATCCCCCAAAGGAGCGAAACTGACCAATGTGATGGGATGGCCCTGAAAGTACTGTTTAAGCTTCCGACTTGCCATGAAAACCCCGTACACCAACTTCTGCCAATGCGGATATCGTTGCTTTGACTCAATGAGCACTGCGCTGATATAATAAACCAGCCTTTGACCCGGGTATTCCTTCCCAGCCTCCTTGCGCTCCACCACAATAGCTACGCTGACAGCCTGGGTGTTAGTAGCCACGTATAACAACAGTGTCTCCTTATCAACTGGAGCAGCGAGAACCGGCAGTTCAGCCAACTACTTCCTTCAGTCCTCGAACGCTGCATTAGCAGCATCACTCCAGACAAAATTGTCTGTCTTCTTCAACATTTGATACAGAGGGATCACCTTCTCTCCCAACCTGCTGATAAACCGGCTTAGAGCCGCAATATGACCCGCCAGCCGTTGAACATCATTGATACACGCCGGTTTAGCCAGAGACGTAATAGCCTTGATCTTTTTCGGATTAGCCTCAATGCCCCTGTTAGACACTAGAAAACCCAAGAGCTTACCTGCCGGAACACCGAAAGCGCACTTGTCCGGATTGAGCACCATCTTGTAGACCGAAAGATTGTCAAAGGTCTCCTTCAAGTCATCTATCAGTGTCTCCTTCTTCCTGCATTTTACCACAATATCGTCCACATAAGCATGAGCATTGCGCCAAATCTGAGTATGAAGACAATTCTGCACACATCGCTGATAAGTTGCCTGGGCACTCTTGAGCCCGAAGGGCATAGATACATAACAAAAGGCTCTAAAGGGAGTGATGAAGGCTGTCTTCTCTTGGTCTTTAACTGCCATTTTGATCTGATGATAACCAGAATCAGCATCCAAGAAACTCAAACGTTCAGAACCCGCCGTAGCATCAATGATCTGATCAATACGAGGGAGAGCAAAAGGATCAGCCGGACAAGCCTTGTTCAAGTCCGTGTAATCCACAGACATTCACCAAGTGCAATTTTTCTTAAGCACTAGCACCGGATTAGCCAGCCACTCTGGATGAAAAACTTCAATTATAAACCCTGGTGCTAAGAGCCGGGCTACCTCCTCACCAATAGCCTTGCGCCTTTCTTCATTGAAACGACAGAGAA
This sequence comes from Triticum dicoccoides, assembly GCF_002162155.2. Taxonomy (NCBI): domain Eukaryota; kingdom Viridiplantae; phylum Streptophyta; class Magnoliopsida; order Poales; family Poaceae; genus Triticum; species Triticum dicoccoides. Next base: position 763,356,276 of record NC_041385.1, read on the forward strand.
ACAGCCTGACCGGTTTAAACTTAGGATTAATATTGAGATTGTGCTCAACGAGTTCCCTCCGTACACCTGGCATGTCAGAAGGTTTCCATGCAAAGATGTCCCGGTTCTCACGGATGAACTCCATGAGTGCACTTTCCTATTTCTGATCTAGAGTAGTACTGATACTAAACTGCTTGGATGAATCGCCAGGAACAAAATCAACCAATTTAGTCTCATCAGCCGGTTTGAACTTCAGGGTCGGGTCATGCTCTGTGGTGGGCTTCTTTAGAGGACTCATATCTGCCGGATCAACATTATCCTTGTAGAACTTCAACTCTTCCATTGTGCAAACCGACTCAGCATAGGCCACATCGCCCTCTTCACAGTCCAAAGCGATCTTACGACTCCCATGCATTGTGATGGTCCCCTTATGACCCGACATTTTGAGCTGCAAATAAACATAACAGGGCCTTGCCATGAACTTTGCGTAGGCCGGTCGTCCAAACAGGGCGTGATATGGGCTTTGGATTTTCACCACCTCAAAGGTCAAGGTTTCTGACCTGGAATCATGCTCATCACCAAACACAACCTCCAAAGCTATCTTGCCAACCGGATACGCTGATTTACCTGGTAACACATCGTGAAAAATAGTGTTTAACAGTTTAAGATTCTTATCCGTCAATCCCATGCGACGGAAAGTTTCATAATACTGAATGTTGATGCTGCTCCCTCCATCCATGAGTAGGTGAACTTATAACCCTCCACCTGAGGTGCCACCACTAAAGCCAGATGACCCAGATTATCAACCCGGGGCGGATAATCTTCTCTGCTCCACACGATGGGCTGCTCAGACCAACATAAGTAATGGGGTACTGCCGGCTCAATAGTGTTGACTGCCCTCTTGTGAAGCTTCTGATCGTGCTTGCACAAGCTAGTGGTAAAAACATGATACTGCCTACCATTCAACTGCTTTGGGTGACTCTGATAACCTGATTGCTATTGATTCCCCTGATTGTTCTGCTGGTTTTGACCACCTTAGTTGTTCGGGTTACCCTGATTACCCTGAAATCCTGAGTTTGAACCGCCTCCACCGTAACCCGGGCCGTGAGACCCTGGACCTGAACCGCCAGATGGACCTTGATCATACCGGAAGAGATCAGAGTTTTTGAATTCCCTCATCATGAAACAATCCTTCCAGAGGTGCGTGGCTGGAACCTCCTTCATCTCGTGCTTTGGGCAGGGCTGGTTTAACAGGCGCTCCAGATTCATGCCTCCACCGTGCTGGGGCGGTTTACCCTTACCACGCTGCGCATTGCCCTGCACATTGGTGTTAGCCACAAAATCCAAATTGTCAGCTTTACGCTTACCATTGTTCCCATGTCTTGCCTGGTTATGCTGTCCTTTTGTGCCGGCATTCTTATTCCCCTTCTCCGGCTTCTCATTGTCAGAATCGGGATCCTTGGTATTATCAGAATCGGCATACTTAACCAGAGCTGCCATGAGCATTCACATATCATTGCAATGACGCTTGAGCCGTCGCAACTTCATCTTTAGCGACTTAAATCGGCAATTGCCCTCCAATGTTACGATTGTCGTATCAGCATTTATGCGGTCCGACGAATGCAGGATTTCTAAAACCCGGCGCACCCAAAGCGTTGTTGATTCATTCTCTCCTGGAACACGAGTAGCCAGATCCACAATCGACATGGGTTGCTTGCATGTATCCTTGAAGTTTGCTATAAACCGGCCCTTCAACTCGTCCCAAGAACTGATCGACTTGACGGGCAAACTCTTTAACCAGGTGCGAGCCATTCCGTCTAACATCATGGTGAAATATTTCGTGCACGTCGCTTCATCCACATCCAACATCTCCATTGCCATCTCATAACTTTTAATCCACGCTTCGGGGGGTAAATCGGCGGTATAATTAGGCACCTTACGCGGACCTTTGAAATCCTTAGGTAGCCGCACATTACGTAGAGCTAGCATAAGACACGACACTCCCCAAGAGCTGAAAGCTAGTCCCCGTTCAACTGATGCCGCTGGTTGAACCGGAGCGGTTTGATGATTCTGGTACTGTGCTGCCAACTGTGCTGCTAACTCTGCCTCCCGTTGTGCTCTGCCATTGTTTACCACATCTTAAGCGTTCAAACCCCCACGCGCCGGATTAGGCCCTCGAGGGGCGTCACGGTGCCGTGCACTGCTTGACACAGCTGGTTCGTCAATGTGCCGGGTATAACTCTTGCTTGGCCGAGGGGTTGAATGTATTCTGTCTCGGCTGTAGGAATAAGCCTGCTGCTGCACAACAACGGTTTGAAGAAGATCCTTGGCCCATCGCCTTTCAACCGCCGCCAGCGAGTCACCCTCCATCGGAATAGCTGCCAAACGAGATGCCACATCAATCATGTTATCCAAAGGGCTAGAAAAATGACCCGGCGGCATTGATACATATTGCAGCATCTGTCCTTCGAGGCGGGTCCGTTAATCCTGGCCGACCCGGCACTGTCCCGGGTTCCTCGGTTCAGTTCACTTCTACCGGATTACCTGGCCCGACTCCTGGTGTATTGAAGAGATTCATTCCTTCATAAACCAGCGGCAGACGAGACCGGTGCTTCCTTCTCATTACTTCATTTGACGCGTTCTGATCCAACATGAGCCAGTAATTCTGCTCCTGGATCTGCTGTGACTGGGCATCTAAAGCGGCCCGCTCTTCAGTCATCCTGGCTTCCTCAGCCGCCAAGTCCTCCTTGACCTAAGTTATCTGATCCTTCAGCTTTGTAACCTCCACGTTATGCTGATCCTGAGTCTCCGGGGTGACTGTCGTGGTTAACAGAGTTGTCCAAGCATCCAACAAACCGGAAAGAACTTGAGCCGGCCGGCATGCAGGGCCTCCTGCCTCGGCTGCCGATCCGGAAATCATTGTTGTTGCATATGAAGACTGCAAGGTGGACTGCGTACCGGCCATGAAGATCGCAACCCGGGTCGGCGGTTCAAAGGGGTTCGGAATACTGTCGCCATCGGAACAACCCCCAATCCGGCCATCTTGCAATTGGTACAGCGACTCGGTTTCGCTAGTGGATGACTCGCCATCTGAGTAGACGGCCATCTCACCGTCGGACATCGGTTCAAATTCCTCACCCTGGATGAATCCTACGAACGCATGCTTCATGGCAGGTTGAACCATGGTAGGACTTGCATGCTGAGCCGTCTCGACAAGGTCGGTGGAGATGTCCGGTTCAGGGCCCGGTTCGCCGATCTTGCTGATGAAAACGTGAATTCCGCCAAAGGGGACCCGGTACCCATACTCAATTGAGCTGGCCTCAGGGCCCCAGCCTGCATCGTCGATGTAGAGCTTGCCGCGACGACTCTTGGTCATCCGGCCAACCGCGTATCCCTTGAGTCCTTCAAAGCTGCCCTTTAAGAACTCGAAACCATCGTACGATAGCCCCACGGTGGGTGCCAACTGTCGAGGAATTAACACGTTAGATGTCCTAGCGAGATGACTTAGTCGTGGAGCCATCGCAACGAGATTAGCAAAAAGGGGTTAAACCGAACAAAGGACACGGGGAGTTTATACTGGTTCGGCCCCTTGCGGTCAAGGTAAAAGCCTACGATCCAGTGTTGTGGGATTGATTTCTCTCGATGAGCAGGGAGCGAATCCGCTTTACCTATCTCTCGAGTTGTTGTTTTCCTGTCCCTGAACCGCCGCCGGGTCGTCCCTTTATATACACAGGTTGACGCCCGGCGGTTTACAGAAAACCGAGGCCGGCTCATACACGTGTCCGGCTCGGTTTCGACCTTTCCTAACTTACAACACAACTTTACACATCTCAAGCCGGTTTACAATTATGGCATCAAACTGCCCTTGAGCCCTGGACCTCTAAGCTTCAATGGTAGAGCGCCATATTCCTTGTGTTCATGGGCTTCAATACGGATGAGCGTAAACCGGACCCTTCTGGGCGGTTTACACTCAGTAGTTATATCCCCAACACCAGGGCTGCGCCTACCTTTCTTTTGTCAAACTCCTATGGCTAAGTGAGGGTGATAAAGCCTTATAGTCCGATTGCCTGGTTTGTTGCGCTTAACACCACCTTCAAGGACCCAAAACTGGGGTAAAAAGTGCTCAGGTTTATCCCGAACACCAAGTTCTTCCTACATGGGGGCAGAAGCCGACGACTGGCCAACTCTCAGGATTAATATATAAAACGGCCGCACAGGAGGTACAATTTTCAAATAACAGGCACTATATCATATAAATGAGCTTGTTCAACACTACATATGATAATATTAATGTATTCATGGGAATATAATATCCTTGGCACATTGCTCCTCTACAAGGCGGGATCCTTTCAGGACATTGTCATAATATAACTCGGGCTTGTGGTGCTCCTTCCCCGCAGGCGATCCTTCGGTCATCAGCTTTTTGGCATCCATCTTCACCCAGTGCACTTTTGCGTGGGCGAAGGCCATTTAGGCACCTTCCATGCAGACCGACCGCTTGATGACTTCAAGTCGAGGGGAGGCACTTATAAGCAGCTTCACGAGCCCGAAGTAGCTGCTGGGAATTGCCTCGGCAGGCCATAGTCGGATAATTAAATCCTTCATGGCTAGTTCGGCCGCCCTATGCAGCTCGATCAGCTATTTCAGTTGATCGGCAAAGGGCACTGGATGCTCTGGCCAGAAGAGCTTCTCCATAGAGGCCCTTTCTTTGGCTTGGTAGAATTGTGCGGCATCAGATACGCTGCGCGGCAGTTTCGCAAACACCACTGGAGAAATCTGAATTCGGATTTGTAACATGATCTTCTTCCTTTAAATATTTGCTTTACATAGAAAAAGCCTTACCCGCCGGGATCTTTCTGGCCTCTTGGATTTCCTGCAGGGCGCCTAGGACTTTGCCCCGGGCATCGTGTGCGGCTTGTCGAGCCTTGGTGAGTTCGGATTCTTTCTCTGTTAAACTCTGCTCCAAGGTCTCACATTTCTTCGCGGCCTCTTGGAGCTCTTGCTGAACTTCAATAACCTTGGCATCGTTCTTTTCACGAAGGGCCTGCTCTATGGTCGCCTTCTTCTTGGCCTCGGCCATTGCTTTCTTAAGAGCCTCGACTTCGGCCGTCGCTCCTAGGGCACATCATGAAATTTTTTCGTTATACTCAATTATTCATTCATGCTGAATGCGAACAAGGTTTTTGCATACCTTGGTTATCTTTCAACTGCTTCTTCACTTGGCCGGGTTCTTCTTCGGCCCGCTCCAGACTCTGCTTCAGTCCGAAGACTTCCGCAGTCTGAAAGGTGGCAGTCACTACAGACGCCTGCTTAGAAAAAAACAAAAGAGGGAGAGGTACCACAAGGTAAGTCTCCTGAGAACATATATGATCCTCTATCCAGTTTTTTCTTTTGAACACCGAATAGTGTATCAGGGGCTACTATCTATACTATGACACTCTCTGAAACCTCACAACATACCTCAAAGCCCGTTATAAGGCTGATGCAGGCTTCAGTTAGCCCGCTTTTGGCAGACTGAATCTTCTCAATCACCGCACCCATAAGGGCACGGTGTTCTTCAACGATGGAGGCGCTCTTTAGCGCTGCTGATAAGATATCCGGCACCTCTGGTTGGGCAGAGGTTGCCGGTGGAACAGGCGCACCCCCTTCTGTAGAGGGAGGTTGCCCGCCTGAATCCGGAGCCGTGTTGGTCTCCGGAACTGTGTTTGGCTGGGGGCCGAATTCAAGATAACCCCCGCCGTAGGTGTCCATGGGAGCCTTATCCCCCGTGTGTCTGACCGACGAGGTTTGACCCTCTGGCGCTGCCTTGATGGTCTCCCCACCCCCTCCTCGGGCTGGGTCCCTTTGGGACGATACCCCGGTGTAATTCACGTGTTTTGGGGAGGGGATTGTCGGGGGTGCCCCGCTGTCCATAGCATCCGAACCAAGTGAATCCTCCGATGAGGATTGTTTGGCGCGGGACCTCACTGGACTGCAAAAAAGGTGTGACTCAATGCGATTAAACGTTATACGATAGTGAGTCTGGATGCACAAACGTGTCCGGGTTTTATATACTCACGATTTCACCAGGGGCTGGACACTGGGATCCCACTTCGGGCTGTTGTCGGTGGCGGTGGCGGATTCCTCCAGAAAGGGAGTTTTTCCCTTCTTAGGCGACTCAGCCTCCAAGTGTGTGGAGGCCGTCTTTTTCTTTCCCCCTCGCTGGGGGGGTTGACTTTCCTCCTCTTCCTCTTCCTCTTTGGGGGAAGAGCAGACCTCGGATTCTTCGGATATTATGTCCGAAGTGCCTTGGCGATGAAGGCTGCCCCTGGTCTCTATGGCCTCTTTCTCGGCTTTCTTCTTTGGTGCCTTGTAAGGCGTCGGGACTAGCATCTTCGTCAAAAGTGGGACGGCTTGTTCTTCTAGCAGCGGGGCCGGCCAGTAGATCCGCCCTGCCTTCTTCGTCCAGCCCTAGGAGAGTTGTGGGAAAATACATTAAGCGTTTCCCTTCACTACAAGAAATATGTCAACTTGTGACCTTGACTATTGGTCACTGAAAGGTCATTGTTTTTCATTTGCGACATTTTTGTGACCAAAAACAGAAGGTCAAAAGCTGACGGTCGTAAACTGAAATTAACATAGAAGGTCGTAGACGTTTACGACCAAAACAGAAGGTCGTTCAACCCATGACCTTTTGTTTTGGTCACTAGCTGTCTGCCCAGGCCACGTCGGATCCGACGTGGCAATCTGACATGGCAAAACTACGACCAATTCAAAAGGTCACTGACAAGATTCAGCCTGGTCCATTTCGATGCTTTAGATGGGCCAAGCCCATTAATTCAGCCTTTTTATATTATTATTTTCTGTCAATTCTTGTGGGCTACTTGGGCCAAGCCTTGTGTTTCAGCTTCTTTATTTTTGGGCCTTGGCCTTCTTACAATCAATTGATTTTCTATTTTCAATCATCATATTTTGGAGCTAGTCCCACTAGTCAGATGGGTCCCACAAGTCATAATGTCATACATGAGTCCCACATGTTAGAAATTTCAAAATTGCTCAGATTATATTCATAAGTGGGTCCCACTAGTGAAGTTTACATATCCTATCAACATACATAACCACGATTTCAAACAGCCACTATTTCAAACAGGACAGAACAAATATAGTTCGTCAAATAACACTACATTAGCCTTTTACACTACATTAGCCTTTTACAATCTACTACAGAGCCAAAAGAACTCTTTGCAAAGTACGGCTTCACTGCTTCGCACTTGGCTTCACGGCTTCACACTCAAAAAAATTAGCACTCTAGCTCCAGTAAAAGAGCGAACATAAAGGAAAAAAATTAGGCCTTGAGCTCCTGAAAAAGAGTGAACATAAAGGAAAAAAAGTAAGAAAACTATACAGGAAAACAAGTAGAGTGTATTGAGCATATATATGTTGTCCATATCTGTTGTCCCTGGAAGGCGAACACATACAACAGCAAGAACAACAGGAAAATTATACAGGAATAGAGCATGGAAGCGGATTAACTATTTGGAACCAAAAACTGAATCATTGCAGATCAGATTACATAGGAACAAAATGTAGAAGCAGATCATATGGAAGCAAAACCAAATCATTACGGAGCACATAATAAAACATGAATAGAAAGAAGCAACTAGGTAACAACGAACATGTTCATCTTCAATTGGTGTCTCATTCTAAATATTCATGCACATTTGGTTGTGGGCATTTCAGATGCATATATCACATTTTGTTGGTTATATTACTCTTCACATAATAGACGGCGAGAACCTGAATATGCACTACTCATCCATTCCATACTTTCAAGATATAGTTCACTACTCAGCCATTCAAACATATGCATCAATACTTCTTATAAAAAGGCACTGTGCATAGATAAAATTCATTTCCATAGTAATAGGCAATGTGCATGATTCAGAAGGGAAGTTCCTAGAATAAAATAGTTACACATAGCAAGATCTCAAAAGCATTGCCACTGGATCTCAATTGATCTCACATTCTGAAATAGATCAGATAGTTCTCTTAAGCATTGCCACTGGATCTCTGTAATTCTAAAGAAATTGAGAGTGGAGCAAAGCTCTAGACAGTAATGCCCCATAGAAATGGAACTTTGTAATGCTCAAGTTTCAGCTATTAGGGATTACAGAATTTTAGATGTGACAAATTCTTCTAGTTGCACTTATCACAGATAGAAGAGTTTATAGTGAAGAATCCTTTTCAAATAATGACACAGCCTGGAACATATCAATTTTGAGGTGCAGGTTGTATACAATCAGACATCTCAGGTTGTATACTACTCATGATAATTCTACTCATCCACAGAGTCAAGGGATGCAACTTGCCAATAGCATTTGAGGTGTAGAAGCTAATCCACAATGGCAATAGAAATAACATTCAGAGCATCGTCATCAATTTCACAAGAGCAAGCATGATATTGCATCCCATGAGGCGTGGAGGAGGATCTCTTACCATGACCATACCAACACCTCATGTTCACCTTGTGATCCTCACCGTTTCTGCCAAGACACAGTTGCATGAACAACATTCAGCACATTGTCTACACAAAGAAGAGACAAATCGTATGCTTATCCAAGCGAGTTGAAGGTAGTACCCAGCACTGGAGTGATTACATTATCCGTCGGCTTTTCCGCGAACAACCTCACTGCCTTCTCAAATGCACTTACACGGGTAGTGCAAGGTGCCCTGTTGAGGCCAGCAGCACCAATCCGCAACCTGATAGCGGATCAAATGGTTGTGTCAATCATTCTAATCCACCAATAAAAAAATTGCATATGAAGCTATAGTAACCAATATATAAATCCAAAGGTTTAAGACTCACAGTACCAGCTTTGCAGTTTACATGTCCACTAGCAAGGTTATTACTTTTACTCTTCCAGACAGCACCAACATTTAACATCGGATTTGTTGGGGAACGTTGCAGAAAATAAAAATTTTCCTACGGTTTCACCAAGATCCATCAATGAGTTCATCTAAGCAACGAGTGATAGGAGTGCATCTACGTACCTTTGTAGATCGCGAGCGGAAGCATTCAAGAGAACGGGGATGATGGAGTCGTACTCGCCGTGATCCAAATCATCGATGACCAAGTGCCGAACGGACAGCACCTCCGCGTTCAACACACGTACGGAGCGGATGACGTCTCCTCCTTCTTGATCCAGCAAGGGGAAAGGAGAGGTTGATGAACATCCAGCAGGACGACGGCGTGGAGCTGGATGCAGCAGGACTCCGGCAGGTCTTCGCCTAGCAACTTCGGGAGGAGGAAGAGGTGTAGCAGGGGAGGGAGGCGCCAAGACTCAGGGGTGCGGCTGCCCTCCCTCCCCCCTCCTTTATATAGGCCACCAGGGGGGCACCGGCCCAGGAGATGGGAATCTCCCAAGGGGGCGGCGGCCAGGGGGTGGAGTACCCCCCAAGGCAAGTGGTGCGCCCCCCCCCACCCTAGGGTTTCCAACCCTAGGCGCAGGAGGGGCCCAAGGGAGGGGGGGCGCACCAGCCCACTAGGGGCTGGTTCGCCGCCCACTTCAGCCCATGGGGCCCTCCGGGATAGGTGGCCCCACCCGGTGGACCCCCGGGACCCTTCCGGTGGTCACGGTACAATACCGGGTGACCCCGAAACTTTCCCGATGGCCGAAACAGCAGTTCCTATATATAATTCTTTACCTCCGGACCATTCCGGAACTCCTCGTGACATCCGGGATCTCATCCGGGACTCCGAACAACTTTTGGTTTGCTGCATACTTATATTCATACAACCCTAGCGTCACCGAACCTTAAGTGTGTAGACCCTACGGGTTCGGGAGACACGCAGACATGACCGAGACGGCTCTCCGGTCAATAACCAACAGCAGGATCTAGATACCCATGTTGGCTCCCACATGCTCCTCGATGATCTCATCGGATGAACCACGATGTCTAGGATTCAATCAACCCGTATACAATTCCCTTTGTCAGACGGTATGTTACTTGCCCGAGATTCGATCGTCGGTATCCCAATACCTCGTTCAATCTCGTTGCCGGCAAGTCACTTTACTCGTACCGTAATGCATGGTCCCGTGACCAGACACTTGGTCACTTTGAGCTCATTATGATGATGCACTACCGAGTGGGCCCAGTGTTACCTCTCCCTAATACGGAGTGACAAATCCCAGTCTCGATCCGTGTCAACCCAACAGACACTTTCGGAGATACCTGTAGTGCACCTTTATAGTCACCCAGTTACGTTGTGACGTTTGGTACACCCAAAGCACTCTTACGGTATCCGGGAGTTACATCATCTCATGGTCTAAGGAAAAGATACTTGACATTGGAAAAGCTCTAGCAAAACGAACTATACGATCTTGTGCTATGCTTAGGATTGGGTCTTGTCCATCACATCATTCTCCTAATGATGTGATCCCGTTACCAACGACATCTAATGTCAATAGTCAGGAAACCATGACTATCTGTTGATCAACAAGCTAGTCAACTAGAGGCTTACTAGGGACATATTATGGTCTATGTATTCACACGTGTATTACGATTTCCGGATAATACAATTATAGCATGAATAAAGACAATTATCATGAACAAGGAAATATAATAATAGTCCTTTTATTATTGCCTCTAGGGCATATTTCCGACAGTCTCCCACTCGCACTAGAGTCAATAATCTAGTTACATTGTGATGAATCGAACACCCATAGAGTTCTGGTGTTGATCATGTTTTTCTCGCGAAAGAGGTTTAGCCAACAGATCTGCGACATTCAGATCCGTATGTACTTTGCAAATATCTATGTCTCCATCTTGAACATTTTCACGGATGGAGTTGAAATGACACTTGATGTGCCTGGTCTTCTTGTGAAACCTGGGCTCCTTGGCAAGGGCAATAGCTCTAGTGTTGTCACAGAAGAGTTTGATTGGCCCCGACGCATTGGGTATGACTCCTAGGTCGGTGATGAACTCCTTCACCCAAATTGCTTCATGCGCTGCCTCCGAGGCTGCCATGTACTCCGCTTCACATGTAGATCCCGCTACGACGCTCTTCTTGCAGCTGCACCAGCTTACTGCTCCACCATTCAACATATACACGTATCCGGTTTGTGACTTAGAGTCATCCAGATCTGTGTCGAAGCTAGCGTCGACGTAACCCTTTACGACGAGCTCTTTGTCACCTCCATAAACGAGAAACATGTCCTTTGTCCTTTTCAGGTACTTCAAGATTTTCTTGACCGCTGTCTAGTGTTCCTTGCCGGGATTACTTTGGTACCTTCCTACCAAACTTACGGCAAGGTTTACATCAGGTCTGGTACACAGCATGGCATACATAATAGATCCTATGGCTGAAGCATAGGGGATGACGCTCATCTCTTCTTTATCTTTTGCCATGGTCGGGCATTGAGCCGAGCTCAATCTCACACCTTGTAATACAGGCAAGAACCCTTTCTTGGACTGATCCATTTTGAACTTCTTCAAAATCTTATCAAGGTATGTGCTTTGTGAAAGACCTATGAGGCGTCTCAATCTATCCCTATAGATCTTGATGCCTAATATGTAAGCAGCTTCTCCAAGGTCCTTCATTGAAAAACTCTTATTCAAGTAGGCCTTAATGCGGTCCAAAAGTTCTATATCATTTCCCATCAAGAGTATGTCATCTACATATAATATGAGAAATGCTACAGAGCTCCCACTCACTTTCTTGTAAACGCATGCTTCTCCATAAGTCTGCATAAACCCAAATGCTTTGATCATCTCATCAAAGCGAATGTTCCAACTCCGAGATGCTTGCACCAGCCCATAAATGGATCGCTAGAGCTTGCATACTTTGTTAGCGTTCTTAGGATCGACAAAACCCTCCGGCTGCATCATATATAGCTCTTCCTTAAGATGTCCGTTAAGGAATGCCGTTTTGATGTCCATCTGCCATATCTCATAATCATAGTATGCGGCAATTGCTACCATGATTCGGACAGACTTCAGCTTCGCTATGGGAGAGAATGTCTCATCGTAGTCAACCCCTTGAACTTGTTGATAACCCTTAGCGACAAGTCGAGCTTTATAGATGGTAATATTACCATCCGCGTCCGTCTTCTTCTTAAAGATCCATTTGTTTTATATCGCTCTCCGATCATCGGGCAAGTCTGTCAAAGTCCATACTTTGTTTTCATACATGGATTCTATCTCGGATTGCATGGCTTCAAGCCATTTATTGGAATCTGGGCCCGCCATCGCTTCTTCATAGTTCGAAGGTTCACCGTTGTCTAACAACATGATTTCTAGGACAGGGTTTCCATACCACTCTGGTGTGGAACGTGTCCTTGTGGACCTACGAGGTTCAGTAGCAACTTGATCCGAAGTACCTTGATCATCATCATTAATTTCCTCTCCAGTTGGTGTAGGCACCACAGGAACATTTTCCTGAGCTGCACTACTTTTCGGTTCAAGAGGTAGTACTTCATCGAGTTCTACTTTCCTCCCACTTACTTTTTCGAGAGAAACTCTTTTTCCAGAAAGGATCCGTTCTTGGCAACAAAGATCTTGCCCTCGGATCTTAAGTAGAAGGTATACCCAATGGTTTCCTTAGGGTATCCTATGAAGACGCATTTTTCCGACTTGGGTTCGAGCTTTTCAGGTTGAAGTTTCTTGACATAAGCATCGCATCCCCAAACTTTTAGAAACGACAGCTTAGGTTTCTTCCCAAACCATAATTCATACGATGTCGTCTCAACGGATTTAGACGGAGTCCTATTTAAAGTGAATGTAGCTGTCTCTAGAGCGTATCCCCAAAATGATAGTGGTAAATTGGTAAGAGACATCATAGATCGCACCATATCCAATAGAGTGAGATTACGACATTCGGACACATCGTTACGCTGAGGTGTTCCAGGTGGCGTTAGTTGTGAAACGATTCCACATTTCCTTAAGTGTGTACCAAATTCGTGACTTAAGTATTCTCCTCCACGATCTGATCGTAGGAACTTTATCTTTCGATCACATTGATTCTCTACCTCATTATGAAATTCCTTTAACCTTTCAAAGGTCTCAGACTTGTGTTTCATCAAGTAGACATACCCATATCTGCTCAAGTCATCAGTGAGAGTGAGAACATAATGATATCCTCCGCGAGCCTCAACTCTCATTGGACCGCACACATCGGTATGTATGATTTCCAATAAGTTGGTTGCTCGCTCCATTGTTCCGGAGAACGGAGTCTTGGTCATTTTGCCCATGAGGCATGGTTCGCATGTGTCAAATGATTCATAATCTAGAGACTCTAAAAATCCATCAGCATGGAGCTTCTTCATGCGCTTGACACCAATGTGACCAAGGCGGCAGTGCCACAAGTATGTGGGACTATCGTTATCAACTTTACATCTTTTGGTATTCACACTATGAATATGTGTAACATTACATTCGAGATTCATTAAGAATAAACCATTGACCATTGGTGCATGACCATAAAACATATCTGTCATATCAATAGAACAACCATTATTCTCGGATTTAAATGAGTAGCCATCTCGTATCAAACGAGACCCGGATACAATGTTCATGCTCAAACTTGGCACTAAATAACAATTATTGAGGTTTAAAACTAATCCTGTAGGTAAATGTAGAGGTAGCATGCCGACGGCGATCACATCAACCTTGGAACCATTCCCGACGTGCATCGTCACCTCGTCCTTCGCCAGTCTCCGCTTATTCCGCAGCTCCTGCTGTGAGTTACAAATATGAGCAACGGCACCGGTATCAAATAACCAGGAGTTACTACGAGTACTGGTAAGGTACACATCAATTACATGTATATCAAATATACCTTTAGTGTTACCGGCCTTCTTGTCCGCTAAGTATTTGGGGCAGTTCCGCTTCCAGTGACCCTTCCCTTTGCAATAAAAGCACTCAGTCTCAGGCTTGGGTCCATTCTTTGACTTCTTCTCGGCAACTGGCTTACCGGGCGCGGCAACATCTTTGCCGTCCTTCTTGAAGTTCTTCTTACCCTTGCCCTTCTTGAACTTAGTGGTCTTATTGACCATCAACACTTGATGTTCTTTCTTGATTTTAACCTCTGCTGACTTCAGCATTGAAAATACTTCAGGAATGGTCTTTACCATACCCTGCATATTATAGTTCATCACAAAGCTCTTGTAGCTCGGTGGGAGCGACTGAAGGATTCTGTCAATGACCGCCTCGTCCGGGAGGTTGATCTCCAGCTGGGACAGGCGGTTGTGCAACCCAGACATTTTGAGTATGTGCTCACTGACAGAACTGTTTCCCTCCATCTTACAACTATAGAACTTGTCGGAGACTTCATATCTCTCGACCCAGGCATGAGCTTGAAAAACCATTTTCAGCTCCTCGCACATCTCATATGCTCCGTGTTGCTCAAAACGCTTTTGGAGCCCCGGTTCTAAGCTGTAAAGCATGCCGCACTGAACGAGGGAGTAATCATCAGCACGTGACTGCCAAGCGTTCATAACGTCTTGGTTCTCTGGGATGGGTGCTTCACCTAGCGGTCCTTCTAGGACATATGCTTTCTTGGCTGCTATGAGGATGATCCTCAGGTTCCGGACCCAGTCCGAATAGTTGCTGCCATCATCTTTCAGCTTGGTTTTCTCTAGGAACGCGTTGAAGTTCATGTTGACATGAGCGTTGGCCATTTGATCTACAAGACTTATTTTGCAAAGATTTTAGACTAAGTTCATGATAATTAAGTTCATCTAATCAAATTATTTAATGAACTCCCACTCAGATTGACATCCCTCTAGTCATCTAAGTGTTACACGATCCGAGTCGACTAGGCCGTGTCCGATCATCACGTGAGACGGACTATTCAATATCGGTGAACATCTCCATGTTGATCGTATCTTCCATACGACTCATGTTCAACCTTTCGGTCTCTTGTGTTCCGAGGCCATGTCTGTACATGCTAGTCTCGTAAAGTTAACCCTAAGTGTTTTGCATGTGTAAAACTGTCTTACACCCGTTGTATGTGAACGTAAGGATCTATCACACCCGATCATCACGTGGTGCTTCGAAACGACGAACTTTAGCAACGATGCACAGTTAGGGGGAACACTTTCTTGAAATTATTATAAGGGATCATCTTATTTACTACCACTGTTCTAAGTAAACAAGATACATAAAACATAATAAACATCACATGCAATTATATAAAGTAGTGACATGATATGGCCAATATCATATAGCTCCTTTGATCTCCATCTTCGGGGCTCCATGATCATCTTCGTCACCGGCATGATACCATGATCTCCATCATCATGATCTCCATCATCGTGCCTCCATGAAGTTGCTTGCCAACTATTACTTCTACTACTATAGCTAACGGTTTAGCAATAAAGTAAAGTAATTACATGGCGTTAAATCATTGGCACGCAGGTCATACAATAATTAAGACAACTCCTATGGCTCCTGCCAGTTGTCATACTCATCGACATGCAAGTTGTGATTCCTATTACAAGAACATGATCTCATACATGACAATATATCATTCATCATTCATCACAACTTCTGGCCATATCACATCACATGACAATTGCTGCAAAAACAAGTTAGACGTCCTCTAATTGTTGTTGCATCTTTTACGTGGCTGCAATTGGGTTCTAGCAAGAACGTTTTCTTACCTACGAATAACCACAACGTGATTTTGTCAACTTCTATTTACCCTTCATAAGGACCCTTTCATCGAATCCGCTCCAACTAAAGTAGGAGAGACAGACACCCGCTAGCCACCTTATGCAACTAGTGTTTGTTAGTCGGTGGAACCTGTCTCACGTAAGCGTATGTGTAAGGTCGGTCCGGGCTGATTCATACCACAATACCGCTGAAGCAAGAAAAGACTAGTAGTGGCAAGAAAGTTGACAAGATCTACGCCCACAAAAGATTTGTGTTCTACTCGTGCAATAGAGAACTACGCATAGACCTCGCTCATGATGCCACTGTTGGGGAACGTTGCAGAAAATAAAAAATTTCCTACGGTTTCACCAAGATCCATCTATGAGTTCATCTAAGCAACGAGTGATAGGAGTGCATCTACATACCTTTGTAGATCGCGAGCGGAAGCGTTCAAGAGAACGGGGATGATGGAGTCGTACTTGCCGTGATCCAAATCACCGATGACCAAGTGCCCAACGGATAGCACCTCCGCATTCAACACACGTACGGAGCGGATGAAGTCTCCTCCTTGTTGATCCAGCAAGGGGAAAGGAGAGGTTGATGAAGATCCAGCAGCACGACGGCGTGGAGGTGGATGCAGCAGGACTCCGGCAAGGCTTCGCCAAGCAACTGCGGGAGGAGGAAGAGGTGTAGCAGGGGAGGGAGGCGCCAAGACTCAGGGGTGCGGCTGCCCTCCCTCCCCCCTCCTTTATATAGGCCCCCAGGGGGGGCGCCGGCCCTGGAGATTGGAATCTCCCAAGGGGGCGGCAGCCAGGGGGGTGGAGTACCCCCCAAGGCAAGTGGTGCGCCCCCCCACCCTAGGGTTTCCAACCCTAGGCATAGGGGGGCCCAAGGGGGGCGCACCAGCCCACTAGGGGCTGGTTCCCCTCCCACTTCAGCCCACGGGGCCCTCCGGGATAGGTGGCCCCACCCGGTGGACCCCCGGGACTCTTCCGGTGGTCCCGGTACAATACCGGGTGACCCCGAAACTTTCCCAATGGCCGAAACAGCACTTCGTATATATAATTCTTTACCTCCGGACCATTCCGGAACTCCTCGTGACATCTGGGATCTCATCCGGGACTCCGAACAACTTTCGGTTTGCTGCATACTTATATTCATAAAACCCTAGCGTCACCGAACCTTAAGTGTGTAGACCCTACGGGTTTGGGAGACACACAGACATGACCGAGACGGCTCTCCGGTCAATAACCAACAGCGGGATCTGGATACCCATGTTGGCTCCCACATGCTCCTCGATGATCTCATCGGATGAACCACGATGTCGAGGATTCAATCAACCCCGTATACAATTCCCTTTGTCAGACGGTATGTTACTTGCCCGAGATTCAATCGTCGGTATCCCAATACCTTGTTCAATCTCGTTGCCGGCAAGTCACTTTACTCGTACCGTAATGCATGATCCCGTGACCAGACACTTGGTCACTTTGAGCTCATTATGATGATGCACTACCGAGTGGGCCCAGTGATACCTCTTTGTAATACGGAGTGACAAATCCCAGTCTCGATCCGTGTCAACCCAATAGACACTTTAGGAGATACCTGTAGTGCACCTTTATAGTCACCCAGTTACGTTGTGACGTTTGGTACACCCAAAGCACTCTTACGGTATCCGGGAGTTACACGATCTCATGGTCTAAGGAAAATATACTTGACATTGGAAAAGCTCTAGCAAAACGAACTACACGATCTTGTGCTATGCTTAGGATTGGGTCTTGTCCATCACATCATTCTCCTAATGATGTGATCCCGTTATCAATGACCTCTAATGTCCATAGTTAGGAAACCATGACTATATGTTGATCAACGAGCTAGTCAACTAGAGGCTTACTAGGGACATATTATGGTCTATGTATTCACACGTGTATTACGATTTCCGGATAATACAATTATAGCATGAATAAAGACAATTATCATGAACAAGGAAATATAATAATAATACTTATATTATTGCCTCTAGGGCATATTTCCAACAGGATTCACATCATAAGTAATTAACATGAATGTACCACAAACTTCAAAAGGAAAATATATGAGACTTTCACAGTACAACACTACATTGTTAGGCTCCTGTTATCTACTAGTAGTACTGTACTGTGATCCTCAAACTTCACAGTACAGCTCTATCAAACAGTTTGATTTACCTGAACATTTTCTAATCTCCAGACATATTATAGAGCACTCTAATTTCCATAGCGAACTTATAAGACTAGCTCGTTTGGGTAGCATAGCTTCAGGTCTATGGTTGGCTAAACAAAGATGGCTACTAGCACAGATTGACAGGAATCAAAAACACTATCGGTGAACACAAACTTGCATGGCAGAGATACAAATAAATGAGACACAAGGAACATAATAATGGTTCACACAATCACTAATTTTCAGACATAAAATGCAAGGTTCAGATAAGCACCAACCAGGTGGATGATTTAGGACGACCAACGGACAAATGATCCAGCTCTACGAACATAGTATGGCACAGAGTACGGCACTGACATATTACTACACACGACCAGTATTAGTAGTTCGCGACACATGATAAGTGTTCAGCAGCAAAAGCAGACATAGATGCCCGCCAGAGCCATTCCCACAAGCAAAGCAAGCACCTTAAGCCCTCTCGCCACGGATCCTCCTAGCCAGCTGAATGTCCTTGGGCATGATGGTCACGCGCTTGGCATGGATGGTGCACAGGTTGGTGTCCTCAAAGAGACCCACCAGGTAGGCCTCTGCAGCCTCCTGAAGGGGCAACACCGCATGGCTCTGGAAGCGGAGGTCAGTCTGCACAGACAGAACTGGGTGGTGCTTTTAGTTTACTTGATTCATCCTACTATAAGAGTTGAGATAACAGGAGTGAGGGAGTCCTGGATTAGGGGGTGTCCGGATAGCCGAACTATCATCATCGGCCGGACTCCAAGACTATGAAGATACAATATTGAAGACTTCATCCCGTGTCCGGATGGGACTTTCCTTGGCGTGGAAGGCAAGCTTGGCGATACGGATATGTAGATCTCCTACCATTGTAACCGACTCTATGTAACCCTAGCCCTCTCCGGTGTTTATATAAACCGGATGGCTTTAGTCCGTAGGACAACAACCATTACAACAATCATACCATAGGCTAGCTTCTAGGGTTTAGCCTCCTTGATCTCGTGGTAGATCTACTCTTGTAATACCCACATCATCAATATCAATCAAGAAGGACGTAGGGTTTTACCTCCATCAAGAGGGCCCGAACCTGGGTAAAACATCGTGTCCCTTGTCTCCTGTTACCATCCGCCTAGACGCACAGTTCGGGACCCCCTACCCGAGATCCGCCGGTTTTGACCCCGACATTGGTGCTTTCATTGAGAATTCCTCTGTGCCGTCATCAATAGGCTCGATGGCTCCTTCGATCGTCAATAACGACGCGGTCCAGGGTGAGACTTTTCTCCCCGGACAGATCTTCGTGTTCGGCGGCTTTGCATTGCGGGCCAATTCAGCTGGCCATCTGGAGCAGATCGAAAGCTACGCCCCTGGCCGTCAGGTCAGGTTCGGAAGTCTCAACTTCACGGTTGACATCCGCGGAGATTTGATCTTCAACGGATTCGAGCCATAGCCAGGCGTGCCGCACTGTCACGATGGGCATGATTTAGCTCTGCTGCCGGACAGTGCCCTGGAGGCCGCACAAGAACCCACTCCGACCCTCGATTCGGAGCCGGACGCGTAGATCGAGGACGGATGGTTAGACACCGCCTCGGGGGCTGCAACCTCTATGGCGATAGAGCCGAATACTGACTTTGTCCCTTCAGAAGCTCGTGACTCCAAGGTGCCGGATTCCTTGCCGGACTCCGAACCTCTCGCGCCTCCTCCAATCGAATCCGATTGGGCGCCGATCATGGAGTTCGCGGCCGCAGACATCTTTCAATACTCACCTTTTGGTGACATTCTGAGTTCGCTAAAATATCTCTCGTTATCTGGAGAGCCCTGGCCGGACTGCGGTCAGGACGGTTGGGATGCGGACGACGAAGAAATTCAAGACCCACCCACCACCCACTTAGTAGCCGCTGTCGAGGATCTAACCGACATGCTAGATTTCGACTCCGAAGACATCGACGGTATGGACGACGATGCCGAAGACGACCAAGAGCGGCGCCTATCGGGCACTGGAAGGCCACCTCGTCATATGACATATACATGGTGGACACCCCAAAGGAAGGGAAGGGCGAAGCAACAGCAGAGGAAGACCCCTCCAAGAAACAGCCCAAGCGCCGGCATCAGCAGCGCCGCTCTAAATCCCGCCACAGCAAGAATGGCGATTCCGGCACCGGAGTTAATAATACCCCAGACAGTGCCGAAGACAACCCCCTCCAGCAAGATTCAGCGCAGGAGGATGGAGATGCCAGCCTGCACAAGAGGACGGCAGATGAAGAGGTAGAGGACGATAGTTACATGCCTCCCTCTGAAGATGAGGCAAGCCTCGACGACGACGAATTTGTCATGCCTGAGGATCCCGTCTAACAAGAGCATTTTAAACACAGGCTTATGGCCACAGCCAACAGCCTCAAGAAAAAGCAGCAGCAGCTTAGAGCTGATCAAGATCTGCTAGCCGAGAGATGGACGGAAGTCCTGGCGGCCGAAGAGCATGAGCTCAAACGCCCCTCCAAACGCTACCCCAAACGCAAGTTGCTCCCCTGATTAGAGGAGGAGGCATATAAACCTGCGTCACCAAAGCACAATACGGCTGACCAGCCACCTTGTGGCCGCGACAGAGAGGCCTCTAGGCCCTTCACTAGAACCGTACCCCGGCATTGCTCGAAAAGCACAAGGCCACAGGGGAACGCTCTGGACTTACGAGAAATATTGGAGGATCAGGCAAGACAAACAAGATCGATCTACGGATCGCGTGGGCGCCCCATGATACGTGACGACAACCGTCGCGCCAGACATAGTAAGTTCGGCCGGGCCGAACACAACAGATAAAGCTCGTTGGAGCTTCGCCGCGATATAGCCCAATACAGAGGCGCCGCACACCCACTATGCTTCATAGACGAAGTAAAGGATCATCAAATCACCGAAGGGTTTAAACCCGTGAATATCGAATCCTATGACGGCACGACAGACCCCGCGGTTTGGATCGAACACTATCTTCTTCATATCCACATGGCCCGCGGTGACGATCTTCACGCCATCAAATACCTCCCAATCAAGATTAAAGGACCAGCTCGGCATTGGCTCAACAACTTGCCTGCAGAACTAATCGGATGTTGGGAGGACCTGGAAGCCGCATTCCTTGATAACTTCCAGGGCACGTATGTGTGACCACCAGACGCTGACGACCTAAGCCACATAATTCATCAGCCAGACGAATCGGTCAGACAATTCTGGACACGGTTCTTAACTAAGAAAAACCAAATCGTCGACTGTCCGGACACAGAGGCCCTCGCGGCCTTCAAACATAACATCCGTGATGAGTGGCTTGCCCGGCACCTGGGGCAGGAAAAGCCGAAATCCATGGCAGCCTCACATCACTCGTGACCCGCTTCTGCGCGGGAGAGGACAGCTGGCTAGCTCGCAGCAACAACCTCAGCAAAAATTCCGGCAGTACGGATACAAAGGATCGCAATGGCACGTCACGTCGCAACAAGAATTAACGCCGCATTAACAGCGACAACAATGAGGATACGGCAGTCAACGCCGGATTCAGAGGCTCCAAACCCGATCAACGGAAGAAGCCATTCAAAAGAACTACTACGGGTCCGTCCAATTTGGACCGAATACTCGATCGCTCGTGCCAGATACACGGCACCCCCGAAAAACCAGCCAACCACACCAACAGGGACTGTTGGGTATTCAAGAAGGCAGTCAAGTTAATCGCCGAAAACAATGACAAGGGGCTGCACAGCGATGACGAAGAAGAGACCCGACCGCCGAACAGTAGAGGACATAAGGGCTTTCCCCCACAAGTGCGGACGGTGAATATGATATACGCAACCCACATACCCAAGAGGGAGCAGAAGCATGCACTTAGGGACGTATACGGGATGGAGCCAGTCGCCCCGAAGTTCAACCCATGGTCCTCCTGCCCGATCACTTTCGATCGAAGGGACCACCCCACTAGCATCCGCCACGGCGGATTCACCGCATTGGTTTTAGACCCAATCGTCGATGGATTTCACCTCACCAGAGTCCTGATGGACGGCGGCAGCAGCCTGAACCTGCTTTATCAGTACACAGCACGCAAAATGGGCATAGACCACTCAAGGATTAAACCAACAAAGACGACCTTCAAAGGAGTCATACCAGGTGTAGAGGCCAACTGTACGGGCTCAGTCGCACTGGAAGTGGTCTTCGGATGCCCGGATAACTTCCGAAGCGAGGAGTTAATCTTCGACATAGTCTCATTCCGCAGCGGCTATCATGCCTTGCTCGGACGGACCGCGTTTGCAAAGTTCAACGCGATGCCACACTACGCATACCTCAAGCTCAAGATGCCAGGCCCTCGAGGAGTCATCACGGTCAACGGGAACACTGAGCGCTCCCTCCGAACGGAGGAACATACAGCGGCTCTCGGAGCAGAAGTACAATGCAGCCTCTTAAGGCAATTCTCTAATTCGGCCGTTAAGCGATCGGACACGGCCAAGCGCGCCCGAAGTAACCTACAACAAGACCACCTGGCGCGTTCCGAGCACACGTAGCAATGCAGCCCCAACCCCAGCCCTTGCAAAACCGCACGACTGGTCCTTCACGTACATCATTACGCTCTGGAGATACCATGGGCATAGGGGAAGGGGCACGACCACGACGGGCCCAGAATGCGGCTCAACCACATCAGGGGCTCCCTAGTGTGTCATTTTTTTTCTTTTTTTTTCTTACCTACAGGACTCCGTTCACCAGAGGCCTTGTCCGGCAGTAGACCGGCCGAACTCACGATGCAACAGCCAGGGAAGGAAAAAGGCTGCAACGAACATCCAGGTTGTCTCCCTTACAAACATTAAATCCTTCTTATAGACCACTCCGCAGCCTACCCCTGGAGGGATACGTGTTTCCTAGTCCCGCCCCTTGCTTATCGCACTATTTATATCGTTCTGCATTCATAGCAGTACCTTTTGGATAAAACAATGCACCACCTTTTTGCTTATAATTGCATTTCTTTCTTATACATGTGATCATTCACGACATGTTGCATCCGTACACTTTGGTACGCCTTAAAACACAAGGGGCTTATGTTCCCCACATCATGGTGTGATAAGTCCGAACACTTTCACAAGTGCGGCACCCCGAACTTATAGCATTATATGCATCAGCTCCGAATCATGTCTTGGGTCAATAGTTGGGTTTGCCCGGCTCCCATGTTTTGGTACCTTATGTTCCGTTATATCGGCTAAGGTAGCACTGGGAGAACCACTGCAATTGCACCCCAGTTGAGCTAGGTTAACGCCTCAGTGGAGAAAGCTAAAACTGACCGTCATGATGAGGCGAGAGCCGGTCGCTGTTCGAGAGGTTTTTTTCGAGTCCCTAAAGACTTATGCCGCTTAGAGCAAGGAGCCGACTTTGTCCGGCCAAGGCGTGAATAGAGCCCCGAATTCGCCCTTCCGAACACTAGGGGCATCGCCGAAATTTAAAATTATAGAATTCTATGGCTAAGTGAGAGTGTTCAAGCATTATAAGTCCGGTTGCCTAGTTCGTCGTGTTGAGCGCCTCCCTAGATGGACCCAAATATGGGAACAAGAGTGCTCAAATTTATCCCGAACACCCCAGCACTCGTGGCATGGGGGCTGAAGCCGACGACTTGCCATCTCTCAGATTTGATAAACAGCCGAACAGAAGGTAATATTTTAAATAAACAAGCGTTGCTTAGCGCATACGAACAAAGTTTTCTGCGCACAGGATAACAAAATACGAGTCTACTCAAATATCACATTATTGGAGCACTCACCCGCAATAGTGCGGGCACCCTTTAGGACACTCTTGTAATACATCTCGGGCGTGCGATACTCCTTGCCCGGCGGTGGCGCGTCCGCCACAAGCTTCTCATCATCCATCTTTCCCCAGTGCACCTTAGCACGGGCAAGGGCCCGACGGGCACCTTCAATACAGGCGGATCACTTGATGACCTCCACCCATGGACACGCATCCACCAACCGCCGCACCAAGCCGAAGTAGCTCCCAGGCACGGCCTCATTGGGCCACAGCCGAACTATGAGGCCCTTCATGGCCTGTTCGGCCACCTTGTGGAGCTCGACCAGCTGCTTCAGCTGGTCGCTAAGGGGCACCGGATGTCCGGCCTCAGCATACTGAGACCAGAAGACCTTCTCCGTCGAGCTCCCCTCCTCGGCCTTGTAGAAAGCGGCAGCATCGGACATGCTCCGGGGCAGATCTGCGAACGCTCCTGGAGAGCTCCGAATTCGGGTAAGTAACAGGTAATTTACATTCACATGCTTGCTTTGCATGAAAAATGCCTTACCCGCCGCTATTTTCTTCAACGCCTCAATCTCCTGAAGGGCCTTGTGGGCTTCGGCCTTAGCGGCTTTGGCACTCTCAAGAGCCGATGCAAGCTCGGACTCTCGAGTCTTCGAGTCACGCTCCAAACTCTCATGTTTTTTCATGAGAGCTTGGAGCTCTTGCTGCACCTCCGCCACCCACGCCTCATGCTTTTCTCGCTTGGTGCGCTCCGCAGCCATGTTACGTTCGGCCACGGACACCGCCTCCTTCAGGGTCGCCACCTCGTCTGTGTCTTCTGCAATACCCACGTTATCCTTGTCATTTTTCTTGCAACCAAATCCTTTTCTGTAAGGTACATTTTTAATAAGGTGCTACTCACCTTCTTTGTCCTCGAGCTGCTTCTTGGCACGGCCGAGCTCGTTCTCGGACCGCTCGAGGTTTTGCTTTAAAGCATTGACCTCCGCAGTCAGTGCGGCGGAGGTCAGCAGCGTAGCCTGCAATCCCATATTGACATATTTTTTATGACTCCTGCATATATCTTTTTAGATCCACAGTCCGGCTTTTCTTTCCGAACACCGAACCGAGCATCAGGGGCTACTATCTATGTGGTACTATTTTACATATTTTAACATTCTTGCCTCGAAGCCTGATAGAAGGCTGCTGCAGGCTTCGGTCAGCCCGCTTTTGGCGAGCTGGACCTTCTTAATCACTGCACTCATAACAGTGCGGTGTCCTTCCTCGATGGAAGCACCGTCGAGCGCCTCCAACAAGTTATCCGGCGCCTCCGGTTGGACGGAGGCCGCCGGCGCCACGGTCTTGCCCTTATTATAAAGGGGCCGCCCACCGGACTCCGGAACCACTACGAGTTCCGTTGTGGAGTCCGGCGCGAAGTCCGGGAGGTCGCCCTGTGCCACCTCCGGGTTCTCCTCTTCCAGATAGGTCCCTCTCTAGGATCCCATCTCGATGTCGTCAGCGTCGCGGGGAGAGGAGGCGGCTGGAAGTGAAGTGTTGTTCACGTTCGACGAGTCTAAGGACCCGCTCGACGAAGCGGGACGATTGTCCTTGGGCGGACTACAGGGTTGTATGCAGCGCTAGAAAGACACCAAGTGGGAAAAAGAAAAATCTTGAAGTCATTCGGGAGTCCGGATACTTACGATTTCGCCAGGGGCTTGGTCCTTGGGGGCCAATCCTTGTCGTCATCACCGGCGTTGGCGGAACAGTCCGGGGGAAGAGCCTTTCCCTTCTTGGACCCTTCGGCCTCCCCAGCTGGGGAGGCCTTCCTTTTCTTCCCTCCCCCCGCTGGGGGAGGGGCCTTTTTCTTCTCCTTCTCGTCCTCGGGGGAGGAGTCCGCCTCGGAGTCATCGGACACCTGAAAACGGGAACTCTTTCGAGTACCCGTGGCCTCCTTCTTGGCCTTCTTCTCCGGCACCACATGGGGTGCCGGAACCAGCAGCCCCGCTAGACGGGCATCTACTGGGTCTTCTGGCAAGGGGGCCGGACAATTGGTCTGCTCGGCCTTCTTCAGCCAGTCCTGTCAAAGGAAAGGGGAGATTAGATCCTGCATAGGGTCAAATTATGGAAAACAAGTGTCCTGTAAAGGGTGGAATCACTTACCTCATCAGCTTGACGCTGCGAGCGAAATCCGCGATCTTCGGTAGTGGATGCGGGAGCCTCGGCGCCCTTAAAAAGCACCTTCCAGGCATCTTCGTACCTAGTGTCGAAGAGCCCGCTCAAGGTTTGGTGCTGTGCCAGATTGAACTCCCACAATTTAAAGGCCCGTTGTTGGCACGGGAGAATCCGGCGGATGAGCATGACTTGGACCACGTTGACAAGCTTGAGCTTCTTGTCCACCAGCTTCTGGATGCAGGCTTGGAGTCCGGTCAGCTCCTCCGAATCACCCCAAGTCAGGCCACTCTCCTTCCAAGAGGTGAGCCGTGTGGGGATTCCAGATCTGAATTCGGGGGCCGCTACCCATTTAGGGTCACGCGGCTCGGTGATGTAGAACCACCCCGATTGCCATCCCTTGATGGTTTCCACGAAGGCGCCCTCGAGCCAGATGACGTTGGGTATCTTGCCCACCATGGCGCCTCCGCACTCCGCCTGATTCCCCTTCACTACCTTCGGCTTGACGTTGAAGGTCTTGAGCCACAAGCCGAAGTGGGGCTGGATGCAGAGGAAGGCCTTACACACGACGATAAACGCCGAGATGTTGAGGATGAAATTCGGCGCCAGATCATGGAAATCTAGGCCGTAGTAGAACATGAGCCCCCGGACAAAGGGGTGAAGTGGAAAGCCCAGTCCGTGGAGGAAATGGGGAAGGAAAACCACCCTCTCATGGGGCCTGGGGGTGGGGATGAGCTGCCCCTTGTCGGGGAGCCGGTGCTCGATGTCGCTGGACAGGTATCCGGCGCCGTGGAACCTTTCGATGTGCCCCTCCGTAACGGAGGAGGCCATCCACTTGCCTCCCCCTCCGGACATGGCTGGAGAAGGTCGAGGTGAGATTTGCGGGCTTGGGCGCTGGAGCTCAAGTGCGCGGAGATGGATAAGCAAAGGAGGAAGAAGGCGTAGGTAAAAAGGTGGATCCTTATCCCCTATATATGGGCGGGCAAAATTGTGCGTCTCCACCAGCCTGGTAAAACTCGCTTTTCTCCCAAGCGCCGCAATTAATGGCGCGGTTGGGTTACCCACGTCTGTATTGATGAGAATCCCGGAATAAGGGGGACACGATCTCTGCTTCGACAAGACGTGCCAAGGAAACTAAACGAGCTGAGGTGGTATAATAAAAACGATTCAGGTAAAAGCTTGGTAGTGGTGTGACTTCACGCCACCAAATCCGTCAGCAGATTGAACTTGTGTGAATATTATTCTCTCTACGGTGGTATGTGGAATTTATTTTACAGAGTCGGACACTATCCTGGTGTTCACAATCTTCTACAAACTATTCGGAGAAGGAACCCGCCTTGCAATGCCGAAGACAATATGCTCGCCAGACTCGTCATCATTGAAGCCTGGTTCTGGGGCTACTGAGGGAGTCCTGGATTAGGGGGTGTCCGGATAGCCGAACTATCATCATCGGCCGGACTCCAAGACTATGAAGATACAAGATTGAAAACTTCGTCCCGCATCCGGATGGGACTTTCCTTGGCGTGGAAGGCAAGCTTGGCGATACAGATATGTAGATCTCGTACCATTGTAACCGACTCTATGTAACCCTAGCCCTCTCCGGTGTGTATATAAACCGGATGGCTTTAGTCCGTAGGACAACAACCATTACAACAATCATACCATAGGCTAGCTTCTAGGGTTTAGCCTCCTTGATCTCATGGTAGATCTACTCTTGTAATACCCACATCATCAATATCAATCAAGCAGGACGTAGGGTTTTACCTCCATCAAGAGGGCCCGAACCTGGGTAAAACATCGTGTCCCTTGTCTCCTGTTACCATCCGCCTAGACGCACAGTTCGGGACCCCCTACCCGAGATCCGCCGGTTTTGACACCGACAAGGAGCATAACAATGTAGTGTTGTACTATGAAGTTTGAGGAGCATAACAATGTAGTATTGTACTGTGAAGTTTGAGGAGCATAAAATATATGAGACAGTTTACTTGATCCAAAGTTTAAGGAGTATCTTATCTACTAGTAGTACTGTACTGTGAGACTTTCCTAAAGCAGAATCTGTTACCAAGCAGAGTGAGAACCATCAGAAGAACAAAGATGTTCTTCTATCAAACAGTGGCTTCTAGTTAGCCAATTCAGCACCAATAATATATATGACTGCTGGGTGCATTATGATAAATAAATTGTTGCCAATCCAAAACCTGTTGTGAGGAAATTGTTGCTATCAAATAGTGCATGTCTTCCACATGGCAGGTCACCAGATCAAGGGGCCCTATCAAATAGCCAGATACGACCGTTCCTATCTACAGCACGTGCCGTGCCCATGGGTCTCAGTCCAACAAATTCTGCATGTCACTATATCTAGGCAGCACTCCAATCATTCATAGCTAGCTAATTTTCCTATGGTGCAAATGGAAGAGGGCTCACCTCATCAAAGAACGATGGCAAGGCCAAGCGAAGCTCGTCGGAAAATACAGATGCAAAAAACCTCTTCTAGCCTCGCGAAGCACCTCGTCCAAAGACGGTGACCTACAGCAGAACCGTTCAGGTTACTTCCCCAATAACTAGGACGAACCGGATCTGCACCATTCATAAGAGGAAATGAAGTGAAAATACCCTATTGGTACGAGGTCCATAGGCGCACTCAGAAACCCATAGTGGCCTTGAAGGTATAAGTCCTCCGCCATGACGACAGAGACCATCGGTCTGAGGTGCAAGATCCGCTCGCTGAGAGGACGCGCTTACTGGAGAAGCCTCGTGGCCAGGGACTGAAGGCAGGCAGCCATGGCCATGCGCTGCGTAGCACCAATAGAAGGTTTGTCAAGCAGCGCCAAATCAAATCCATAGAGAAGGGGGGTCGAATTGGGTAGGTCCTACCTTGAGACGAAGGGGGTACCAATAGACTCCAGCTCCAGGTAGTCGATGACGGAGCACACGAACGCGTCGTCCACCCGCGCCACCGCGCACTTGATCCGCTCCGCCACGAACCCCAGCGGCTGTGACAGCACGTCCCCCACGCGCACCGTCA
Source organism: Triticum dicoccoides (assembly GCF_002162155.2). Classification (NCBI taxonomy): domain Eukaryota; kingdom Viridiplantae; phylum Streptophyta; class Magnoliopsida; order Poales; family Poaceae; genus Triticum; species Triticum dicoccoides. The sequence continues at coordinate 763,385,017 of NC_041385.1, forward strand.
CAAGGTCTCGCATGATGGTGTTGCCGAAGTAGTTGGCCGGCAGCTGCGGGCGCAGGCGCTGCCGGATGTTGTCCCCTGCGGCGGGAGGGACAAGCGCGGTGGCCCTACGGAGGAGGGCGCCGACTGAGGCCTCCGGGGTTGGCGGAGGAAGAGCGGCGGACGTCCTCTGGGAGGCGAGGAGGAGCGCGGGCGCGGGCAGCGGGGTCGGATCTGAATCAGGGAGGGGTGGGATTGGCGGGATGGCGGCGGCGATGTGGGAGACGAGGGGAGAGGGAGCGCATGAGGGAGAGGGAGCGCTAGGGTTCGTGGGGTGAGAGGGTGAGAGAGTTTTCTTTTATCTTTTTTTGAGACAAAAAGGGGGAGGGTGGTGAGGGAGAAAGGGCTGCCGTCGGATCCGAGAGCTTCCGACGGAGTTTGAGCACGATCCGCGTGACATGTCCAAGGACCAATCAGAACCCAGTATACATTATGACCTTCTAAATTGATCACAATCGACTAAAAATAAGGTGGTGAACCATATTTTTCCAAAAAAAGGTGTTGAATCATAGAAACAATTTTATCATATGAGAAATTCAAAAAGAAACATTCTCATTGTGTAACCAAATCTGACATAGTTTTTAGGAAAACTGACAAACTTGGAATTGGAATAAGACAAATATCTTTTTAAAATTGTTATGAGAAATGAGTTTTTAGGGCGGGGGGGTCATTTTCTACTTTTTCACATGAATAATTCAAAGAAATGATCTCATATTGTGCACAAGGGTGCATATTGGAATGGCAAACAATGTTGACTAAGGAAGTTTTCATTTTCTTTGAACGAAAAATCCATTTTCCATTTTTTGAGTGCCCAAAAGGAGGTTTTTTTGTGAAGGACCTCCCAAATAATTGTTGCAACATTGGACCAAATCATTTTTCTAAAATACTAGGCCATATTTAATGCACAATTGACAAAATGGTTGGGTGTAAAAAGTTTTGATCCACCACTGGTGAAAAATACAAATTTCTGCTGATTTAGCTGGAAGTGGGTGAAATTTGAACTGCGGCTGCCTCATAGTTTGCTCTTTATTTTTTCCAAAAATCATTTCTAGGTACATAAATATCTATTTAATCAGAGAAACATCAAAAGTTTTCCAACATTCAACCACTAGCTAGGAAAGGTCAAGCCCGCCGTTTTGACCGCATTTTGAAACGGGCATAAAAAATTCAAAAAAAATCACAAAATTGGAAAACCTTCGCGTTGTGTCATTATATGCGGCCAAGTTCCCAGGAAAAATAAAAAACTTGTAATACGGCAATAATTTTAAAAAAGTGTTCTCACAAACGAGCTATCATGTGTGCAGATCAATGGCTTTCAAGCCAAATGATCAATCTTATGGCCACATTCATGGCATAGTTTGTTCAAATGATCTCATATTGTGCACAAGGGTGCATATTGGAATGGCAAACAATCTTGCCTAAAGAAGTTTTCATTTTCTTTGGACGAAAAAACATTCTCTATTTTTCGAGTGCCCAAAAGGAGGTTTTTTTGTGAAGAACCTCCCAAATAATTGTTGCAAAATTGGACCAAATCATTTTTCTAAAATACTAGGCCATATTTAATGCACAATTGACCAAATGGTTGGGTGTTAAAAGTTTTGATCCACCTCTGGTGAAAAAGAAAAATTTCCGCCGATTCAGTTGGAAGCGGGTCAAATTTGAACTGCGGTTGCCTCATAGTTTGCTCTTTATTTTTTTCCAAAAATCATTTATAGGTACATAAGTATCTATTTAATCAGAGAAACATCAAAAGTTTTCCAAGATTCAACAACTAGCTAGGAATGGTCAATCCAGCCGTTTTAACCGCACTTTGAAACGGGCATAAAAAATTCAAAAAAAATCAAAAAATTGGAAAACCTTCGCATTGTGTCATTATATGCGGCCAAGTTCCCAGGAAAAATAACAAACTTGTAATACGACAATAATTTTGAAAAAGTGTTCTCAGAAACGAGCTATCACGTGTGGAGATCAATGTCTTTCAAGCCAAATGATCAATCTTATGGCCAGATTCATGTCATAGTTTGTTAAAATGATCTCATATTGTGCACAAGGGTGCATCTTGGAATTTCAAACAATGTTGCCTAAGGGATTTTTCATTTTCTTTGCACGGAAAATTCATTTTCCATTTCCCGAGTGCCCGAAATGAGTTTTTTTGTGAAGGACCTACCATATATTTGTTGCAAAATTGGACCTAATCAATTTTATAAAATACTAGGCCATATTTAATGCACAATTGACAAAATGGTTGGGTGTCAAAAGTTTCGATCCACCTCTGGTGAAAAAGACAAATTCCCGTCGATTCAGTTGGAAGCGGGTCAAATTTGAACTGCATCTGCCTCATAGTTTGCTCTTTATTTTTTCCGAAAATCATTTCTAGGTACATAAGTATCTATTTAATCAGAGAAACACCAAAAAAGTCCAAGATTCAATCACTAGATAGGAACGGTCAAGCCCGCCGTTTTGACCGCATTTTGAAACGGGCATAAAAAATTCAAAAAAATCAAAAAATTGGAAAACCTTCGCATTGTGTCATTATATGTGACCAAGCTTCCAAGAAAAATAAGAAACTTGTAATATGGTAATTATTTAAAAAAAGTGTTCTCAGAAACGAGCTATCAAGTGTGAAGATTCATGGCTTTCAAGCCAAATGATCAATCTTATGGCCACATTCATGGCATAGTTTGTTCAAATGATCTCATATTGTGCACAAGGGTGCATCTTGGAATTCCAAACAATGTTGCCTAAGGGAGTTCTCATTTTCTTTGCACGGAAAATTCATTTTCCATTTTTCGAGTGCCCGAAATGAGTTTTTTTTGTGAAGAACCTACAATATATTTGTTGCAAAATTGGACCTAATCAATTTTATAAAATACTAGGCCATATTTAATGCAAAATTGACAAAAAATTTGGGTGTCAAAAGTTTTGATCCACCTCTGGTAAAAAGACAAATTCCCGTCGATTCAGTTGGAAGCGTGTCAAATATGAACTGCAGCTGCCTCGTACTTTGCTCTTTATTTTTTCCAAAAATCATTTCTATGTACATAAGTATCTATTTAATTAGAGAAACACCAAAAAAATCCAAGATTCAACCACTAGATAGGAACGGTCAAGCCCGTCGTTTAGACCGTATTTTGAAACGGGCATAAAAAATTCAAAAAATTGGAAAACCTTCGCATTGTGTCATTATATGTGACCAAGTTTCTAGGAAAAATAATAAACTTGTAATATGGTAATTATTTTAGAAAAGTGTTCTCAGAAATGAGCTATCAAGTGTGAAGATTCATGGCTTTAAAGCCAAATGATCAATCTTATGGCCACATTCATGGCATAGTTTGTTAAAATGATCTCATATTGTGCACAAGGGTGCATCTTGGAATTAGAAACAATTTTGCCTAAGGGACTTTTCATTTTCTTTGCACAAAAAATTCATTTTCCATTTTTCGAGTGCCCGAAATGAGTTTTTTTGTGAAGGACCTACCATATATTAGTTTCAAAATTGGACCTAATCAATTTTATAAAATACTAGGCCATATTTAATGCACAATTGACAAAATGGTTGGGTGTCAAAAGTTTTGATCCACCTCTGGTGAAAAAGAGAAATTCCCATCGATTCAACTAGAAGCGGGTCAAATTTGAACTGCAGATGCCTCATAGTTTGCTCTTTATTTTTTCCAAAAATCATTTCTAGGTAAATAAGTATCTATTTAATCAGAAATATATGGTTTGATGGCAAGACATCGAGGTTTGGATGGTGGCCGAGGGCCCCAACTCTAGAGCGCGTAAACTCGCATGCCCGTCGCGTGGTCACCGCGTGACCGTGGCGTTGCCATGTGTTTTGGGAGGCCTAGGCATGTCTAGTGGGTTGGGCACTCCCTAGGTAGGTGCTAGGAAGAAAATCACAACATAAGATTCTCACGAGGAGACCGATCGATGCTCAAACATGAATAAGCAGCCAAGTGTTTGATTTGCGGTACGGGAAATGCACATGGCTAATGGGCATGAGTTTTGGCTGAGGATGATCAGTTACTAAGAAGACCGTCTTCACAAATTTTCACCTCAAAAGGAGGAGCCTAGGTGGTACTTTCTTTGCAAAGTACCACATTGGACATAAATACGAATGTTGAAGCTGGGCTCAAAATAATGAATGGATTGATCTGGCATTTGGTGGAGGATGGTTATTTGGGCATAGGAAAGCACTGTAGAAAATGGATACCATTTGGACATGCCAAAGTGGTACTTCCTTCACAAAGTGCTGCTCTGAACAGAATAGGAAAATGAATATTTTCGAATTATTTTTGAACTAGGCAAGGAATTTTTTTGACATATTTCATGAACATATGATCCAATGAGAATTTTTGGGGAATTTTTGGAACAACAGAAATATAGGTTGCTTCACAACCTAGGGAAAAAACTGCCACATGAACATGACACAGGCAAAACTGATGAGATGGCGCCTAGTCATCACAACCTACCACAATCTACAAGGCTATGACCATCTATATTGGTCGTTAGCAACTAGAAATAAGGCAGCAGACCATCACTGTTTGCTTTATGACCATTTCGTGTAAGGAAATTACGACCTTTCTGACCAAAATGGTCGCAATGGTTTAGGGTTTGGAGCCCCCCGAACAGCTTTTGACCAATTGGTCTGAAATGGTCATAGATCTATGACCAATTCTTCCAGGTTCACTGACATAAGGTCACTAGTTGACATATATCTTGTAGTGCTTGGATTATGCAGATAAAGCATATGACTTGCCAACATACGAAAACTTACCGAACTCGCAGGTCGGGATAGTTGGTACCCGGTCCTGGGCTGAATCCGGCCATGACTTGCCAGACTTAAAGAGCACCTTCCAGATGTCTTTGTGCGATGAGTCATAGAACCCTAGTAGGGTCTGGTGCTTGGCCGGGTAGAATTCCCATACATTGCAAGCCCTATGTTGACAAGGGAGAATCCAGCGAACTAACATCACCTGGACTACGTTGACAAGTTTGATATTCTTGTCTTCCATACCCTTGACACGCGCCTGGAGCACCGCCAACTCATCTGGCGAAGACCAGTTCAGGCCCTTCTTGGACCAGGATGTAAGCCGCAACGGAGCTCCGGATCGGAATTCGGGAGCTGTGACCCATTTTGTTCCATGTGGCTCAGTGACATAGAACCACTGTTGTTGCCACCCTTTGACGGAATCATTGAAGGTACATGATGGTCATGTGACATTGGGCATCTTGCTTACCATGGCTCATCCGCACTCAGCGTGCCCACCGCTCACCACCTTGGGCTTCACATTGAAAATCTTCAGCCATAATCCAAAGTGTGGAGCGATGCGGAGAAAGTCCTCACACACGACGATGAATGTTGAGATGTTGAGGAAGGAATTGGGGGAAAGATCATGAAAATCGATCCCATAGTAATACATAATGCCGCGAATGAATGGGTGGAGGGGAAACCCTAGCCCGTGAACAAAGTGAGGGAGGAATACAACCCTCTCATGGGGTTCTAGAGTAGGGACAATCTATCCCGCCGTCAGAAGGCGGTAGCCGATCTTCTTGGCCAGATACTCGGCCTCCCGAAGTTTGTTGATATCCTTCTCCTGGATGGTAGAGGCCATCCACTTGCCTCCTGCTCCAGATCCGGACATTCTCGGAGAGCTCTTGTGGGCGGAGAAGGCGAATGCTTGGGCGTTGCAGCTCAAGCGAGAGAGAATAGGCGGAAAAGAGGAAGGCGTGGGTGAAAAGGGGAATCCTTATCTCCTTATAAAGGCAGCTGGGGTCGTGCGCCTCCCCACTTGACCTGGAAAATCGCTTATTCCCCAAGCGCCGTGCTAATGGCGAGGTTGGGTTACCCACACCCGTATTGATGAGAATCCCATTATAAGGGGACACGATCTCTAATTCGACAAGACGTGCGAATAAGACTGCCTCGCAAGATGTGCAGTAGCAGGTTGAGAAAACGGTTCGAATAATGACCGGGCCACAGCGTGATGTCACGCTATGGGAAAGTTGTCAGCAGATTAGACAAGTGGAATATTGTGCTCTCTACGGTGATGTGTGGAATTTGTTTTGCAGAGCCGGGCACGATTCTTGTGTTCAAGATCTACATTGGAGTATTCGGAGAAGGAACCCGCCTTGCAATGCCGAAAACAATCTGCGCGCCAGACTCATCATCACTGAAGCTTGGTTCAGGGGCTACTGAGGGAGTCCTGGATTAGGGGGTCCTCGGATAGCTAGACTATATGCTTATGCCGGACTACTGGACTATGAAGATACAAGATTGAAGACTCTATCCCGTGTCCGGGTGGGACTCTCCTTTGCGTGGAAGGCAAGCTTGGCAATTCGGATATGTAGATTCCCTTCTCTGTAACCGACTCTGTGTAACCCTAGCCCCCTCCGGTGTCTATATAAACCGGAGGGTTTAGTCCGTAGGACAAGAACAATCATAATCATAGGCTAGCTTCTAGGGTTTAGCCTCTATGATATCGTGGTAGATCAACTCTTGTATTACTCATATCATCAAGATCAATAAAGTAGGAAGTAGGGTATTACCTCCATAGAGAGGGCCCGAACCTGGGTAAACATCGTGTCCCCCGCCTCCTGTTACCATTAACCTTAGACGCATAGTTCGGGACCCCCTACCCGAGATCCGCCGGTTTTGACACCGACAGCGAGGGAGGGGGAGAGCAGGAGGGGGGCCAATGGCAGCGGCCAGGGTTCCCCTCGATCACACACTGAGCGACTAGAGAGGGGGACGAGGAATTTTTTTCCTGGATCACACTCACAGTTCACTACCGGAATAGGGCACTATGACGATGGCCAAAAGTATGCTGACGGCCCAAATCAGCCTAATCCGCCCTATGCCGATAGCCGTGACCAGGTCGTCGGCGTATCTAGGTCGTCAGGCTAGCCAGACCTATGCCGACGACCGCCGTAAGCACAGCAGCACCGTCGGCCTAGCTGCACGTATGCCTATAGCAGCCGTCGGCATAGCCGCGGGCCCGGCGATCCCTCTCGTGACGGACGACTAACGTCGTTCAATCTATGCCAACGGCTGAGACAGGCGACCATCGGCATAGATTTGCATGCCACGTTATCGATCCAGGGCACACCGACCAACATCTATGCCGACGGCTGAGACGGGCGGCCATTGGCATAGATTTGCACGCCACGTCATCGATCCAGGGCACACCGACCATCATCTATGCCGACTGCCACCGTCGATATAGACGCCACATCATTGATCTGCGGCGCGCCGGCCAACTACCCCTGCCGCAGCTATGCCGACGGTAGTGTCGTTGGCATAGTTATATTAATTTTTTTGCATAGTTATGCCCCTACCACTACTTATATGTATTCTTATTTGATTAACTTACATGTACCATGTGTAAATTTAAGCATACATACATTATTTATCGATTCGTTGAATTTTTTTCCATAGAATATGTAGTTTGTATTTTTCGAGTATGTTACTAATGTGTCGTCATGTTCTTTTGAATATAGGTCCTTATATTTTATTAAAATCAAAAACAGATATGTGCGGACAGAAGTGTTGTGGCGGTTGCAAACACCTTGCACGCGTCTCCGAAGTTTGACCCCCTCACGTCCGAGGTATGCCCCCTCCTCACGAACGGCGCCGTCGCTGGCACGTGGAGGGGGGAAACAGCCGCATCAGGTCTATACAAAGGGGACGTTTCTCCTAGTTGTTTCTATCGGCTGACCTACCACAACCGGGTGGTGTGGTGGCATGTCTGAAGAGGCGGCATGTGTCTCCAGGGTGTGGCCCCCCTCACGGACGGCTCCGCCGCCGGCACCTGGAGGGGGGAAACAGTCGCAGGGTCTATACGGAGGGGACGTTGCTCCCAGTTTTTTCTATGGGCTGACCTAGCACAACCGAATGAATTGTTGCACGTCCACCACATGGGCGAGGGTCGAGGGGTGAGGGAGAGTGCATACTATTACGTCCATTTCAATATGGACTACATACAGAGCAAAATGAGTGAATCTACACTCTAAAATACGTCTATATACATCAGAGTGTTTGGAGTATGTACTAGTAGTTCATATTGAAATCTACTAAAGGACATATATTCCAAACAATATGATAATCTCTCTAACCAAGGTAGGGACGAGCAATAAACGAAGGGAGTAGTAAAATTTTCTCCTCATCCTACGAGCCACTGTGCGCGTGGGCGAGGGAGCGGGCATAAGGCATACTCGTAAGAAGCTTCACCTCATCCTACGAGCCACCGCGCACGTGGGCAGGCGATACGGCGTACTAAGCAAGCTTCTCCTTGTTCTGTAAGTTGACGGGACACATCAAAAGTACTCCAGTGTATAGAGCCTTGCCTCTAAGGTAGGCCCTACATGATTTACCTCTTTTTTAACATAACGTGTCAAGTCGCAATTTGTTTGTTCACCTGTGGTAGACGATGCTCCATCAAGTGGACAACCAGTACACGTGTAAAATTACCACATGGGCTGCCTTTTCGTACAGAAATGAGCTCCACCGTGTACCCGCGCGGGTGTGGTTGGGAAAGAGACGGGAATACGTGCGCCGTGTGTGCACCTCTTCTCTTCATGCACGTCTCCAACCTATGTGAGTGTGTGTGAGAGAGATACAAACCTAGACATATGGCATGTGCGTTCCTGTGTGTTTTTTGTTTGGGGGCGGGGGTGTGATTTCGTGAATGTATTTGTGGGAATATGTGTCGATGACATCTCAAACAAAAATTTGCATGAAATGTGTGTGAAATGGAGGCCTATCCATATCTTATATAGAGGGTCGAGCGATCCACGAGAAAAGAGGGAGGGGTCATAGATATCGATAGAGTCCAAGAGAGGATCAAGTGGTTAGGTGCGAGATCGTTGAAGAGAGCCATTGAAATTGTGTGTGTGCAAGTCAAAGATATAGGGTGACTGACCTACCGGAACGTCAGAGGGCACAGGTCAAGTTTGTGTGTGGCCGGGAGACATGACTAGAGCGCTCGAT
>NC_041385.1:763394601-763497434 GCF_002162155.2 Triticum dicoccoides
TGGGGGGAGGGGAGGTAGAGGCCTAACTAGAGAGGTAGAACGACTCATATATGTGTTGAGAAGGAGAGACCCAGCTATGTCTTGAGGGAGATCGGTTGACATCCATACATAACTGAAGGACGGGAAATAGGTTGGGACAGAGAGAGAGAGAGAGAGAGAGAGAGAGAGAGAGGAGATAGAGGGAGGGAGAGGGGTAGAGTGTTGGATGGGTGATGGAGTTGCATCTCGAAGATGGTGGGAGAGGCCTACTAGAAAAACTAAGGGTAGAACTGTAATATTATCAATAAGAGTGGGGATATGTTTCTGTGTGTGCGTGTGCATGATAGATCTGCCGGGAGGCATGCATGGATGATGAAGGGGAACCATGTGTTTGGTAAGAAAACCTAACTAGATCGGTAGATCAATTGTTGTTTGTCAGAGGAAGGGAGAGACATAACTAATGAGGTAGATCGATCGACGCGTGGGGGAAAACGAGTTATAAGGACCTAGCTAGCTATATGTATAGCGGGAGATCGGTCGGTGTAGATCCATTTGTTAGAGGCAAATAAGGCCCAGCGAGACGGATAGACAAAGAGAATGGAGCTAGGAGGTGGTGCAAGAGGCCGAGCTACTAGCTAGATTGGGGGAGGAGTGTGCGGTTGTGAGATCGGTGAAAAGAGGGGCGAGAGTTTACACGTGTGTGGGACCGTATGAGAGACACGAGGCATGGACACAGAAAGGAAGAGATGGAAGGTGCGTGTGTATGTTGTAGGCAGACATCGCTGGAGAGGTTTATCGATCGGTGTGTTTCATAAAGGAGTTGTGGAGACTATGGGAGAACGACCTAAATAAAAAAATGAATGTGCGCGATGGATAGAATGTTGAGGGAGGGGGAGGGCGATGAGGGCATGTGCATGCACGAGAGAAAGTTAGTGCTATCTACAAAGGTTGGAGGATTGTGTGGGTGTAAGAGACTAACAAAGACATAATTTGATATGAAAGTTGATGTATATATTTGAATAGGAGATCATAGTGTTATAAACATATGCATGCATGAAGATAGCGGTGATATGCGTTCTGTGGTTTTGCACATGTTATACCATAATGTGATAATGCATGGCATTTTCAACTCACAGCTAAATGTCGAACAATCTAAACCATACTATACATCGAACAATCTCACATTTTATTTGAATTTGTGATAATGTGTGGCGTTTGCAGCTTACAACCAAATATCAAACAATCTAAACAATACTATATATCAAACAATCTCACATTTTATTTGAATTTGTGGTAATGTGTAGTGTTTGCAACTCACATCTAAATACTTGTAGGCGTAGGGGGCGGGGCACCATACATTATGTGATAAACACATTATACATATGAGACCTGGTTTAGATTATGAAGATCTAGCTAGAGCTTGAAATGTACTGTGATTTGAAATCAACATAAAGTGGATGCAAAAAATCGATTTCGAGTTCATATAGTACACATAGTTCATATCTAACTCGAGAGTAATCATGTGGTGTGCTGTGAAGATGATACACAAACAATGGTTTAACTTGATAATAATGATGATTGTAGATCTTATTAAAATAGAGAAACAAATTCAAATGGTTTGACTTCACAACAATCATTATTGTAGATCTTATTCAAATAGAAAAACAAATTCAAATTTAGTTCATATTGAAGCGGTACTATATACGTTTGGAATGCACTAAAACGTTCATTTGAGTAGTAGGTTGCATGCATTATACACGTAGCGAAATATTTTAATTGAACATAACATGAATTCAAAGTTTTGAATGACATTTGTAGTGCGAATTGATTTGTTACAGTACACGGGACTAGACTCTTATGTGATGCGAATTGATTTGTTTTTGTTTTTTCATCGACGGAAGTGCGAATTGATTTGGTACAGTACACGTTAGGCTTGTCCAGAAATTTCAACCCGCGCCTTGTTACCCCGAAATATTTAAGATATATCTTTGTCTCATTGTGCTCCGACAACTTCCTCCATCTCAACCTGCGCCTTGCGATTCCAAAATTACAACATGCACGAAAAGTCCCACCTCCTGTGAAATCCCGACACGTGAAATGCCCATGATACCCCTGGAACCGAGAGAATTGCCTCAAATCGGTGGGGGTACTTTTGTAACTTACCCCACATTTCAGACAAGCGCGTCCCTAGCCATGGTTCCCCACTCACATCCCATCCACCCCCCCCATTCATACACTAAGGCCGCGAAAACCCATGAAGCCCCACACCCTCCTTCGTCCGCCACCCAGCCGGAACCTCTTCCTCGACGACGTCGTCCACAGCAAGACCTCAACGTCCCTCATCCACCATACTGGATGAGGATCCGTCGTCGATCTCGTCGTCCCACCGGTTCAGCCACCCCGTCCTCCACCTCCAAGGAGCTGCCCCGATGTTCCCCTCGTCTTTCGTGCCACCTCTATTCCCACACCGTTGTCTTCACCTGCACTACCGGAAGAGCTGCATCATCAACGTTTCCTCGGATGAAGTTGCGGCCTAATCGGCGCCACCAAAGAGGTTGTACACTAATCGCCGCATTTTCTTCTTGATTCGATCTCACTGTGTTGTCGGCGCTCGGTCCCAAGCCACCACGGCGCGGCTCCATCCACGGCGGTGTCGCCGGCCACTTCCTCCACGGTGTCGCTCCCTTGGCGGCGACGTCCACATTAGTAGGAGCTGCTGCTGCTTTAGCTGTCGCTCGCGCTGCTGCTCTGCTCTTGCTCTCGGTCGCATGCCTGGTATGCTCTTACTATTTCTCTTGCTCTTGCTCGCGCTATTGCTCTCGCTCTTACTCTTGCTTGCGATGCTGCTCCGATTTAGCTACACTTTAGTTGACTGAATCGACTTTTGGGCGAGTCAATTTTCAGGGGGGTGATGGAGTCCTGGATTAGGGGGTATCCGGACAGCTGGACTGTATACATCGTCCGGACTATTGAAGCGTGAAGATACAAGACTCAAGACTTCGTCCCGTGTCCGGATGGAACTCTCCTTGGCGTGGAAGGAAAGCTTGGCGATCCAGATGTTATATTTCCTTCCTTGTGACCGACTCCATGTAAACCCTAGCCCTCTCTGGTGTCTATATAAACGGAGAGGTTGGTCCTTAGAAGGCCGATCACAATTACAATCATACCATCATAGGCTAGCTCTTAGGGTTTAGCCTCTACGATCTCGTGGTAGATCTACTCTTGTACTACTCATATCTTCAATATTAATCAAGCAGGAAGTAGGGTTTTACCTCCATCGAGAGGGCCCAAACCTGGGTAAACATTGTGTCCCTTGCTTCCTGTTACCATCAGCCTAAGGCGCACAGATCGGTACCCCCTACCCGAGATCCGCCGGTTTTGACACCGACATTGGTCCTTTCATTGAGAGTTCCTCTGTGTCGTTGCTGCAAGGCTTGATGGCGCCTTCAATCGTCAACAACATGGTCCAAGACGAGACTTTTCTCCCCGGACAGATCTTCGTGTTCGGTGGCTTCGCACTATGGGCCAATTCGCTTGGCCATCTGGAGCAGATCGACGGCTACGCCCCTAGTCACCAGGTCAAGTTCGGAAACTTGAACTACATGGCCGATATTTGCGGAGACTTGATCTTCGACGGATTCGGGTCCGTTCCAGGAGCACCGGACAGTCGTGATGAGCACGTCCGAGACCTGCTGTCGGACAATGTTTGGGTTATCACCCCCGCAGCGGCCCCGGACCTAAATCCGGAGCAGGCTGTGTCGCCTAAGGACGGAGGGATGGCCCCGCCCCGCAGGCTACACACTCATCGTCGGTGGAGCCGAACTCAAGTCCCGCCTCTGTGGAAACCTGTGACTCCGGACCCCCGGACTCATATCCGGTTGTTGGTTCAAGTCTGCGCACTCTCGAGCCAGCCAAGCCAGGTTGGGCTCCGATAATGGAGTTTACCGCTGCGGATATCTTCCAGCACTCGCCTTTTGGTGACATGCTGAACTCGTTAAAGTCTCTCTCTTTGTCAGGAGACTCTCGGCCGAACTATGTCCGGCTTGAGTGGGGAGCAAACGATGAAGGAATTCGCTGCCCACCCACCACCCACTTCATTGCCATGGTTGATGATTTAACCGACGTGCTTGACTCCAACCCCGAAGGCATCGACAGTATGGACGATGATGCAGGGGGAAGATTCAGAATCTCTGGGGCGCTGGACTACTACCTCGTCACACGATATATACATGGTGGATACGCCCAGGGAGGATGACGGCGGCAATCCGGAAGATAAAACCCCCGGGCAAAAGCCAAAATGGAGACGCAGAGGCCACTCAAAGTCCAGCAACCGTAAAAATAGTGACAAGAGCACAAGAAGGATCGACATACTAGTACACTCCGAAGGCAATAACGACCATGAGGACCTAGCGATGGAGCAGGACGAGCCAGGTCATGCCGAACCAAGTTCGGAGCAGATGCCAGATCACAATGATCCAGAGGGACGAGTTCATCAAACCGGCCCAGGACAAGAAGACAGTCCGGACGATGATGCATTCATCATTCCGGAAGAACGCGTGGAACGAGATAACCTCCACTGAAAGCTTACTGCCACCGCAAGAAGTCTAATGAAGCAGAAGTAATGGCTCAAAGCCGCACAGGAAACGTTCAATCGCAGATTGAATAAAGTTCTAGACACTGAAGAAAGATACTACCACGATCGCCATACAAAGAGCTATCCAAAACGCAAGCTACTGCCAGAATTCGACGACGAACCCGCTCCACCAAAGAGTAACACGACCAGGAGGCCAGACATACCACTTCATAACCGCAACAAAGCGGCTACCAGCGCCGCGCATGATCTACGTGAGCCCCTGGATAAGAAAGCGGGCGCAGCTAGGTCCATCTACGGATCTAAAGGACACACCCCGGCGAGGGACTGTGGTCACCAAAACGATTACGCTAATCAAATACCAGTTCGGAATAAACACCAGACATAACAACAACCAACGGCATGCCACAGCACGTCCAGATACAGAGGGGCTGCTCACCCCCTGTGCTTTATCGAAGAAGTACTGGACCATGAATTTCCACAGGGCTTTAAACCTGTGAACATAGAGGCATATGACAGAATGACAGATCCAGGGGTCTGGATCGAGGACTTTATCCTGCATATACATATGGCTTGTGGGGATGACCTCCACGCCATCAAATACCTTCCCCTCAAACTAAAGGGACCAGCTCGACACTCGTTGAGAAGCCTCCCCGAAAATTCAATTGCGAGTTGGGAGGAACTCGAGGACGCTTTCAGGGCCAATTTTCAAGCGACTTATGTCCGGCCTCCGGATGCGGACGACTTAAGCCACATAATCCAACAGCCCGGAGAGTCCGCCTGCAAGCTTTGGAACAGATTCCTCACTGAGAAGAATCAAATTGTCGATTGTCCGGACGCCGAAGCCTTAGCGGCATTAAAACACAGCATCCGTGATGATTGGCTCACCATACACCTAGGCCAAGAAAAGCCAAGGACAATGGCATCCCTAACAAACCTTATGACCCGCTTTTGCGCGGGTGAAGATAGCTGGCTAGCTCGTAAAGGCACCAGCGACCCCAGCACATCCGAAATAAGGAATGGCAACGGGAAGCCACGGCGTAATAAAAATAAATGCCAAAACAAGGAAGAGAACCCGGATAACACAACGGTTAATGCCGGATTCAGGGGCTCTCGACCTGATCAACAAAAGAAGCCATTTAAAGGCAGTAAAGAGGGACCGTCCGGTCTGAATAAAGTCCTAGACAGACTGTGCCAAATTCATGGCACCCCTGACAAACCTGCGAACCACATGCACAGAGAGTGCTGGGTCTTCAAGCAGGCCGGCAAATTAAATGCCGAACACAAGGGAAGGGAAACACTAAGTGAAGATGAGGATGAACCTCGCCAGCCGAACACTGGGGGACAGAAAAAATTCCCGCCAGAGGTTAAAACAATGAACATGATCCACGCGACTCGCACATCCATGAGAAGGCACGAATACGCGCATAGAGACTCGCACGATATAGAGCCCATCGTACCCACACCTAACTAGTGGATGTCTTATCTGATCACCTTCGATCACTTGGACGGCCGAACTAGTATTCGGCGCGGAGGATCAAAGGCCTTGGTGCTTGACCCAATAATCAACGGATACCATCTCACCCGTGTCCTCATGGACGGCAGCAGTAGCCTCAATTGAATATACGAGGACACTGTCCACAGGATGGGGATAAACCCATCCAGAATTAGTCAAAGCAACACCACCTTTGAAGGGGTGAGGCGTTGAAGCCTACAGTAGGGGCTCCGTCGTACTGGAGGTAACATTCGGCTCTCCAGGCAATTCCAGAAGCGAAGAACTACTCTTCACCATTGCACCCTTCCAAAGCGGCTATCATGCATTACTTGGAAGAACGGCCTTTGCCCGCTTCAACGCGTTACCGCACTATGGCTACCTTCTACTCAAGATGCCCGGTCCATGCGGCATCATCACCGTTAACAGAATCACAGAGCGCTCTTCAGGCGCAGAGGAACACGCGACGGCCCTAGCGGCCGGACTATAAGCGGCCTCCAATATTAAAAAACATGACTGGCCATTAAGACCACAAACACGGTTAGACGAGTCCGGAAGCCCGGATAAAATTGAACCGGCGCATCGTATATGTAATCCCATAGCGGACACCAGGGGCTATAAATATTTAATACAGCCCCACACCTGGCTCAACCTTATTGGCAGGCCAACATCTTACACTTTTATTATCCATCGCATACTTACATTGTACTCTCTTATGAGTTCTCTTTTTTCCACAGACAACGTTCGCGCGATACCCTTCCAGGATACGGCACAACGGAGACAAAGGCGCAGACGTGCAGCAGGGCCCCGATCAATAGGTTTCATTTTAGATTAAGCCCCTGTGTAAACCTTTTCTATTGCCTCTTGTTGTTTAACCATCCCATGGATTACATACCCACAGAGGATACTGCCGTTATTGGCATTTCGCCACGACAGATTAACACACGTACCTGGAAACACAGGGTTTATAATGAATCGGCATTCTTGAGCCCATCGTCTGTTATAAAGTATGAAAACCTTCGGGAGTGTTCGGCGTCACGAGTTTGGCCTTATATGCATCGGCTCCGAATCATGTCTTTGGTCAAATGTTGGGTTTGCCTGGCTCCTAGGTTTGCCGCCTTACGTTCCGTTATTATTGGCTAAGGTGGCCAAAGGAGAACTACTGCGATTGTGCCCTGGTTATTCCGGACTAGCACCTCGGTAGAGAAAGCCGAAAACTGACTGTCATGATACAGCAAGAGACTGTTCAACCACTCGAAGACTTATCGAATCTTTAGGATCCCTCCGCATTAACGAACGACCGTTTCCCGTTCATGTACACACGCGCCCGCAGTCAGATGCAAGCGAAGGTACCAGGGGCTACATAGTAGCCCCACCATTAAACTCCCATGGCTAAGCAAAAGCGTTACAGCCATATAGTCCGGTTGCCTAGTTCGACGTGCGATCACCTCCTTAATGGACCAAGACGTTGGATCAAGTGTGATTATGCATATTTTTGTCAAACACCCCCACATTATATGCATGGGGGCTGAAGCCAATGACTACTAACTTTCGGATTACATGTATATAGAGAGAGAGAGAGAGAAAAAACGGCTGCACAGGGGACACAATAATACTTTCAGGTAAAAAGTATGAATATAGCCTCATAATCAAAATAAACATTGTTTTTACAATGATTCGATTCATCACTCGAACAAGACATTCTTCGAGCACTGCGCCTCTATTAGGTGGGCACCTTCTGTGACCTACGCCAAGTAGTGCTCGGCCAGATATTGGCCCCCCGCCGGATCCTGGGTCGCTATAATGGTGGCCTCCATATCCATCCAATAGGCTTTTACGCGGGCAAGGGCCATTCGCGCACCCTCTATGCATGTCGACCTTCTCATGGTGTCGATCCGAGGCACGACCCCAAGGAATTGTTGCACCAAACCAAAGTAACTGTCCGGCTTAAGCCCCTTCAGCCAAAGATGGTCTACTACAGACCGCATTGCAAGCCCATACAGCCTGTGAAGCTCCGCTACAGCAGCCATCTTGTCACTTAACGGCAGCAGGCGAGTGGGAGCATTGAAGTGCGATCAGAAAAGCTTCTCCACTTCCTTATCACCCTGATCCTCGAAGAACTTGGCAGCGTCAGTTGTACTCTTTGCCAAATCCACATACGCGTCCACAGGACTCCAGCGTCCATCCAGGGGAGCATCCATTGGATCGAAAAACTTCGTCTGCAGCAAGTAGGAGCCCCCAACCGTGATTTTACCAGCCTGTTGCAGCTCCTCCCGCACACCCCTGAACTTGGTCCGTATTTCCTTGGTGGCATTAAGTGCCTTGTTCAGGTCGGCCGAACTATCCTTATGCTCCTTTTTAAGGAGCTCATACCGGTCAGGGCATTTTTTAACTCCACAGCCATTTCGGCTATTTTTTCCTCGGTTCGGCAACGAGCAGCCTGTTCGGCTCTCAAATCTTCGGCCGCTTTTAGGGCAGCCGCATTGCTAACCCGAGCTTGCTCCTTGGCCTAGGAAAGTTCCGCCCTCAGGGCCTTCACGGCAGCAGCACCATCTACAGTCCGAACATATTACATTAATATCATGCCGCCTTCATATTTTCCTATACAAAGGAAGGCAGAGCACATACCTTGTGATTTATCCAGCCGCTCGTTCACCAGTGTGATATCGGCATCAATTGATCCAATCTACCTCGTTAGTTCGGCAACTTCAACGGACTGGTCGGCGGCCGGACCCACAGGTACCTGCACGTATTTACAGTGCATTAATTGATTTATGATCCCCCGTTTGCCGCCTAGGGCGGGCAACCAGTGTCTCAGGGGCTACTATCTATATGGAGCACACCTAGCGTGTGCCTCACAGCCACAAAAGAGTGTACTCTTCACTACCTCAAAGCCTCTGAGCAGGCTTGTAAATGCTTCATTCAAACCGCTTGTAGCGGATGAAATTTTCTTGAGCACCGCGCTCATTACTAAGCTTTGCTCCTCCGAGAGCGCAGCTCGCTCTAGTAGACCTGTCAGTACGTCCGACCAGACATTCAACTGTGCCGGACCCTTCCCATCGCCCCTCATGGGAGCCAAACACTCGGGCTAAGGGCGGCTGACGCATTGGCTTCCGGCTTTGGCAGATCCGGACTCCTTCGTGAAGACACCTCGGTGTCGCCCGCCTCATGAGGCGGAGAGGTGGGTGGGGTCTCGCTCTCCATCATCTACGGAGGAAGATCCCCTGAAGACGAACTCTGTTGAGAAGAGCTGCTAGTCGGACCACAAAAGACAGATCCTGGTTATTGATATAGGAGAAACACAATACCTTCAAATTAACAATTGACTTACACCTCGGTGGAGGGCTGGCCCATTGGCGGGCATGACACGGTGAGGGTGCCCGTCGGGGCAGGGCCCCCTGGGTCTACCTTTTTCCCTGGTTTGGGCGTCTTCGTCTCCAAGTCTTCGGAGGCAGCCCTCTTCTTCCCGCGCGGGAAGGAGGCCTTGGCTTCCCCCTCCCGACTATCCTCCTTAGGGGAGGTAACAATTCCCCCGGTTCAGATGCATAGCGTGTGAAGATCGGTTTCTTTGTTCTTTCCCTTGTCTTTCCTTGAGGGCATTCTGCTGAGTACCCGGTCAAGCATCTTGGCCATGGTGGGACCAGGCAAGCCTTCGGGAAGTGGCGCCGGACACCTGATTCTCTCCGCCTTGCTGAGCCATTCCTGGCCACGGATGATTTTCAAACTAAACAATTATGACAAATACAAAACAAGGTGTCCGGTATCAAGGTTACTTACTTGGGTATCTAGGCAATTACAGCTTAGGCCCGCGTCCTCGATGGTGTCCGGGCACTCTACTTTCGGTCCGAAGAATAATTTACACATCCCTTCGAGCTTCAAGCCGAAGAAGTGTTTAACAGTCCGCGGACCCTCTGGATTGAACTCCCACATCCAGAGAGGCCAGCGTTGGCACGGCAACATCCGTCGGATTAACATCACTTGCATTATGCTGACAAGGTTAATGTCCCTCTCAAGAAGCTCTCGAATGCGGCTCTGCAGTACTGGTACATCGCTAGCGGGCCCCCAATTCCATCCTACGTCGGACCAAGACGCTAGTTGTGACGGAGGGCCCGAGCAGAACTCAGGGGCGGCCACCCACTTTGTGCCTCTGGGAGCCGTGACATAAAACCACCTCTGTTGCCATACATCAGATACTTCTGGGAAAGAACCCTCTGGCCATGGGGCATCGGCGTTCCTGCTTATTATGGCACCTCCGCACTCCACATGTCACCCCTCGATCATCTTCGGCTTCACATTAAAGGTCTTGTGTGACGCCCCCGATTCAATCATACACTAATCATGCACGCAAATGTGTACGATCAAGATCAGGGACTCACGGGAAGATATCACAACACAACTCTAAAACATAAATAAGTCATACAAGCATCATAATACAAGCCAGGGGCCTCGAGGGCTCGAATACAAGTGCTCGATCATAGACGAGTCAGCGGAAGCAATAATATCTGAGTACAGACATAAGTTAAACAAGTTTGCCTTAAGAAGGCTAGCACAAACAGGGATACAGATCGAAAGAGGCGCAGGCCTCCTGCCTGGGATCCTCCTAACTACTCTTGGTCGTCGTCAACGGGCTGCACGTAGTAGTAGGCACCTCCGGTCTAGTAGGGGGTCGTCGTCGATGGTGGCGTCTGGCTCCAGGGCTCCAGCATCTGGTTGCGACAACCAGGTAGAAGGGAAAGGGGGAAAAGAGGGAGAAAAGCAACCGTGAGTACTCATCCAAAGTACTCGCAAGCAAGGAGCTACACTACATATGCATGGGTATATGTGTAAGGAGGCCATATCAGTGGACTGAACTGCAGAATGCCAGAATAAGAGGGGGATAGCTAATCATGTCGAAGACTACGCTTCTGGCAGCCTCCGCCTTACAGCATGTAGAAGAGGGTAGATTGAAGTCCTCCAAGTAGCATCTCCAAGTAGCATCTCCAAATAGCATCTCCAAGTAGCATCTCCAGTAGCATCGCATAGCATAACCCTACCCGGCGATCCTCTCCTCGTCGCCCTGCGGAAAAGCGATCACTGGGTTGTCTGTGGAACTTTGAAGGGTGTGTTTTATTAAGTATCCGGTTCTAGTTGTCATAAGGTCAAGGTACAACTCCAAGTCGTCCTGTTACCGAAGATCACGGCTATTCGAATAGATTAACTTCCCTGCAGGGGTGGACCACATAGCCCAACACGCTCGATCCCATTTGGCCGGACACACTTTCCTGGGTCATGCCCGGCCTCGGAAGATCAACACGTCGCAGCCCCACCTAGGCAAAACAGAGAGGCCAGCACGCCGGTCTAAACCTAAGCGCACAGGGGTCTGGGCCCATCGCCCATAGCACACCTGCACGTTGCGAGGGAGGCCGGAAGCAGAACTAGCCCCCTTAATTCAAGAGCAGGCTTACGTTCCAATCCGGCGCGCGCCGCTCCGTCGCTGACGTCTGAAGTGCTTCGGCTGATACCACGACGTCGGGATACCCATAACTACTCCTGCGTAGATGGATAGTGCGTATAGGCTCGTAGCCAACTCAGATCAAATACCAAGATCTCGTTAAGCGTGTTAAGTATCCGCGAACGCCGAACAGGGCCAGGCCCACCTGTCTCCTAGGTGGTCTCAACCTGCCCTGTCGCTCCGCCACAAAGTAACAGTCGGGGGCCGTCGGGAACTCAGGCCCACCACTACCTGGATGGAGCCACCTGCCCCTTCAGCCCCCATCTCCAAACAGTATCACCAGTAATGTAACAGCGTAAAATATATAGTATATGCCCGTGATCACCTCCCGAAGTGATCATAGCCCAGTAGTATAGCATGGCAGACGGACAAGAGTGTAGGGTCACTGATGGAACACTAGCATCCTATACTAAGCATTTAGGATTGCGGGTAAGGTATCAATGACTGTAGCAGCAATGACAGGCTATGCATCAGAATAGGATTAACGAAAGCAGTAACATGCTACACTACTCTAATGCAAGCATTATAGAGGAGAATAGGCGATATCTGGTGATCAAGGGGGGGGGGGCTTGCCTGGTTGCTCAGACAAGAAGGAGGGGCCGTCAACTCCGTAGTCGAACTGGGCAGCAGCAGCGTCGGTCTCGTAGTCTACCGAATAGAAGAGGGGGAAGAAACAATAAATACAGTGCAAACATAAGCAAGACAACACAAGACACGATAAAGAGCGAAGCTAGTTGTGTCCTAACGCAGTATGAGGTGATGCCGGCGAAGGGGGAAAACATCCGGGAAAGTATTCCCGGTGTTCCGTGTTTTCGGGCAGAGGAGCTGGAGGGGAAAGTTGCGAGTTTGATATGTTAGGGGTGTGTGGCGGACGAACGGGTTGCGTATCCGGAATCGTCTTGTCGTTCTGAGCAACTTTCATGTTGAAAATATTTTAATCCGAGTTACGGATTAAAAGATATGATTTTTAAAAGATTTTAACAATTTTGGAATTTAATTATTTATTTAATTAGTTCGAAAAATGTATTTATGACGTCAGCATGATGTCATGCTGACGTCAGCAGTTAACAGGGGTTGACTGAGTCAACCCTGACATGTGGGTCCAGTGGGACCCACCTGTCATTCTCTATTTAGGTTAATTAGGGTTTAGGTTAATCTAATTACAGTTTAATTAAACTTAACTAGTTAAATAATTTAATTAAACCGGATTAATTAACTTAATTAATTACTTAATTAATTAATTGATTGATTAATAATTTTATTAAATCATTTTTAATTTTATTAATTATATTTATTGTTTTTACTTATTTTATTAATTATTTATTATTATTGTTTTTTTAATCCCCTTTTTTTTAACGTTCTGGGGCGGGGCCCCCTAGTCAGTGGCCCGGGGGGAGCCCTAACGGGCGAACGGGCACCGGGGCACAGCCCGAACAGGGGCGCACCCGACCGGGCGTTGCGGGGCGGCGGTGTGGGGGTGAGGCCTCCGGGCGCGACCGAGGCGGTCGGCACGCGTGCGGGCGCCGGGAATCGACAGCGAGGGGCGGCGTCCAGGCGAAGGCCGCGACGCAGTGGGGGGAGGCGCATGAGGAGGCGATGGTGGCACGGCCACGGGTCACGAGCAGGGCGGTCGAGCGCCGTGGCCGCGGCCGTGGGCCAGCGAGGCCGTGCGCGGGAGCGACGGGGAGAGGCGCGCGGTGAGCGCGCAATGGGCGGGGCCGGAGTGCGTCGATCGCGGGCAGGGATGGTGGTGACCGGGGCGACACAGGGAGAGAGGGGGCGAAGGGGGACGGCGGCGCTCACTTGCGAGCAGGGAAGGGGGGCGACGGGGCGCGTCGGCGTCGGCGAGGGAGAGGCGATGGAGCGGCGACGACGAGGTGGCGGAGCACAGCAGCGACGAGGCGGCGCCGAGGATGGGCGCCGGCGTCGCAGGCTCAGGGCGGCGCGGGATCTGGCCCCTCCCCAATCCAGTCGAGTAGGGGGGGCGCCTGGGAGGAGGCAGGGGGCGGTGGTGCGACGGTCCGGCGAGGTGGCCCCGGGCGGTGGCGACGGGCAGCGCCGCGGGTCGAACGACGGCGGCGGGCTCGGGTGCCTCGACCCAGATGGGATCGGGAGAAAGAGAGGGAGAGTGGGGAACGAGGAGGAGTGGGGAGTGCGGGATCTGGGGGTTAGGGTTTCGGGGCGTGGGGGGTTATGGGGGTGGCCGACTGGGCCTGGGGTCGGCCCAGTTGGGCCAGGGTCCAGGGGGGTTTCTCTTCCTTTTTTTTTGTATTGTTTTCTGTTTTCTTTTTATTTATTTTCTCTTCTGGTTTTTATTTTACTTTCTTTTAAGTTTACTTTTTACTTAATATTAAAATGATCCCTAAATTAGTAATACCATGAAACCAC
Source organism: Triticum dicoccoides (assembly GCF_002162155.2). Lineage (NCBI taxonomy): Eukaryota > Viridiplantae > Streptophyta > Magnoliopsida > Poales > Poaceae > Triticum > Triticum dicoccoides. The sequence continues at coordinate 763,408,543 of NC_041385.1, forward strand.
TGCCACAAAAGGTTTTATCCCAAAACAATTTAGTTTAGTATTTTATTTATTTATAAAAGCATTTAAATATCGGTTTTGCTACTGTTTTATTCATTTAGATTAATTACACATTTTATAAGAGTGTGGTTCCTCCACCATAATTACCTATGTATTATTTGGTTCACTCCGAACATTTAAATTTTAATATTTGAAAACTTTTATTGTTTACTCGATTTTTGAATTTGAAATTCTAACTAGGTTCCGAACTAACGCGAGTTTATCCACAGTAACCGAGGTGATGTGGCATCATTAGCGGGGATTGCTGTAGCTTAATTACCCGGGCGTCACAATTCTCCTCCACTACAAGAAATCTCGTCCCGAGATTTAAGAGGGGAGTAAGGGGAAAGTTCTGGCTACGATATTCTAACGGATCTTTTCGAAGAAGTTAATTCCTTTCGTTGATGTCTTCAATCCTTTGTTCCGATGCATCATGATAAACTTGTCATCATTTCTTCGGGAGCTCCATCGTACTTACGAAAAGATAAGGGGCAGCTCACTATGACATAATGCTTTTGAGGGAAACAATCTGGGGCTAACCCATGAATTAGTATAAGATTATCTGTTGAGTCGAACATATCGAATACATCAAGAGTAAGGTACGAAGGTACAATAAGAGGTTCCAAGTGGATAGATAGTTGCTCGAAGTCTGAACCAGAGTGAGAAAGGGTTTCAGAGCAGCGAGAGTAAGTATTGCGTCTGATACCAGAATAGAGCATTAGGAAGGTGGCCCGTGAATAAAATACGAAGCCAAGCGCGAGGAATAACTTCGACAATAGGGTGTATAGGAGTGTCAGGTTTTGATCCTGTGGAACTGTGGGTTATGGGCCCACCATGTGGGTTAAACGTTAAAAGAGCGGTGACATCTTGCACGATTATGATAGCAAGGCATGTCAGAGGGTAGCCTATCAGTTATGTCGGCACAATGTCGGTACCAGGGGCGAGGGACGAAGAGAACCATTTTCCTGCTCGTTGAACGAGGCGGACCAATAGGCAAAGTTCTCGTCCATCGGTGGTGACCGGAATGCTATCGACAATTTCAACAGGGTCTTACTGACAGAGTTGTACACCGAGGTGTTTACATAAGCAGGAGAATATTATTGCTTAGATCATATAGATCACAAGAAAGGTTAAACAAAACAATGGAAAGGAAAATTGCGTTAAAACACATATTTCAGGGGTATATCCTTCCCAAGGACAAACAGAACAAGATATCCATGACAGGATATAAGGTAGACAACCATTTAGGTAAGGGGGGGAGGAATCTCATGATATTACCCATACAACGGTGTTAGGATAAATGATAAGCAAAATTTAGCATCGTGCTTCAAATGTTCTTGTTGAAACATCGGAGTACCATTGACATGCTTCGAGATAGAATTGACATGGTCTTCAGGTGAAGATCAAACTTTGGAAACACGAAGGATCCATCAAGAATAACTTGTAGAATAAGTCTTACAATTTCCTCATGGATGAATGGATAACCTTGCTGAAAAGGAATCTATAATGATAGGTCCTCCAGCCGGGGGGGGGGGGTGCTAGGCATGACATCATGTTACCGGGTCATCAGAGGATCAACATTATAACTCTTGGAAAGTTGTCCCAACCATCATATCTGACCGAGATTCATATCCAGTTGGTGTCATGAAACCTCAGACTCGGGGGGGTCCGAGAGGGAAAAGGTGCAACACAAATTGTCGAAATGACATTGCAAGATCCTCGAGAAATGAACTATGGGAGCGGGTTTCTAAAGCAATAGTTCATCATTAAACCAAGGAGAGGACAAGGAGGTGTCTGGTGAACTCAACGGCAATTCACCGAGATTACCAAAAGATGGATTTCCACCATTAAGTGAACAAGGAGATAACATTTGTCAGATCAAATGATATAAGGAAGTATGCTCGAGGAAAACATACACAATTAAACATTGGTTGATATGTGCGCCCAAAATATGGGTTGGGTTGCACGACCAATGTCAGAATGGTGATTCAATTAGCGAAGGACTTAGAATGAACTATCGCCCATTCACTTCAAAGCAATAGGGTTGTTAGAAGTTTTGAATTCACACGTCATAGCTCCATTGTCGGTATTCCGGTTGAAAACAATACGGGGACCAAGGAATGAACGAAGATGGCAAGAAATATTATGTTATGAAGAATTATTAAGAGGTGGTGAAATTCTCACCACATTCTTGACAAAAAGAGATGGTAATACTACCGAGGTAAGGAAGATCGACTGCTGGTTAGCAGTGATCTCAAGGTTTACACCAAACACGAACAAGTTGTGTTGAACGGAAGGCAATAAAGTGGTCGATGAGAACAGGAATCATCAAGGGGCAAGGATGGTATTACCCATCATGAATTCAACTGAATTCCTGGAAGAGCTCATAAGGTTGATGATGATCACGACACAAGTGTCGAGAGTTTCCATGCCGATGTGATCAATCAGCGACGACATCAAGTCAAAGTAATGATGAAGCAAGAGGTTAATGGAACCACGGTTATGGCATAAACTCGAACTCAAGCTTGTTGTTTAAGGTGAAAGGGAATGACGAGGAAAATCGACGTAAGCTTAATTCATCGTCGAAAATTGTGCTCCGAGAAGAAGGACCGGGTAGCACAGTTAAAATCATCACGACAATGATATAGCCAAAATGGCTAGGAATGACATGATCGGGTACAAACTCGTACTTATAGAAAGCAGAGGATACAATTTACCAAAGGCATTATGTATCAGAGGAAAGGCTCACAAGGTTATTGAATATGAAGGGCGTTGTCAGATAAAATCCAACAAAGGATCTGGTGGTCCACAAGGGATCTGACGTGAGCATCGGTACTCAACCAGAGGAAGAAGAATGCAAGAAGATTAGATTATAGAAACAACTGACTAACTCAATTGTCAAATGCAAAGGAATATGATTTCCAAATCAAGGGAGCAGAAGCAATGCTCTGATTAGGGATGGATAAGTTGAATAGCCTTAGGTACAATCAACGACAATTGGATTGGTCGAGAACCAATTCCAGTTAAAAGAATGGCAGCTTAGCCGGAGAAGTAATTTATAAGGATCAATGATGATTGCGTGCATTCGCCAACATATTGAGTCAACAGACTCAAAATGATAATGACAAGGAATGTCATTAAGACTACGAGACTTATGGGATTAACCATAATGCAAGCAGGCAAGAATTTCAAGAGCCAAAGGCTCTAGAGGATTTTCAGAAGATCGAATAGTATTTTGAAGACTTTTGTGAAACTCATGAACAACTGGGGATGAGCGGATACTTGACAAGTGCGGCGATTTATTTGAAGGGGTATTCATGTGGCAAAGAACTGCTAGGCAGTAGGCACGAAGTATTCTTGGAACAATAGAGAAAACTTCGGGTATCTTGTAATAACAAGAACAATGGGGAATGATCGTAAGAATGGCAAGTGTAAGTAGTTATCCATAAGGATTTATCGGTGGTCGGGAATAGCAAAAGTGATGGGCACAAAGTCTCGAGAGAATATCAAAGAGTATCTCCGAAATCTTCTGGTGCAGTCGGTGACCATCTGGACTGAAGGGGCTCTCCGGGAGAAAGTATTTTCGAGAACCTAAAGTTAGTTTTTAGTAAAAATCGTTTAACCCAAATAGAAGAGATGTCAGAGTCCCAGAGCATAGGTCGAGGAATAAAAGATCCTACTACCACCCAATTGCGACGTGGGCCCGTAAGGCACACAGCCAAGTTAGTAAAAGTTTTACAATGACTAGACTCAACTTCGGCCAAGGAGTTGGAAAGGGGGATTCCTACAGGCAGTCGGCTCTGATACCAACTTCTGACGCCCCCGATTCAATCATACACTAATCATGCATGCAAATGTCTACGATCAAGATCAGGGACTCACGGGAAGATATCACAACACAACTCTAAAACATAAATAAGTCATACAAGCATCATAATACAAGCCAGGGGCCTCGAGGGCTCGAATACAAGTGCTCGATCATAGACGAGTCAGCGGAAGCAATAATATCTGAGTACAGACATAAGTTAAACAAGTTTGCCTTAAGAAGGCTAGCACAAACTGGGATACAGATCGAAAGAGTGTGGTTCCTCCGCCATAATTACCTATGTATTATTTGGTTCACTCCGAACATTTAAATTTTAATATTTGAAAACTTTTATTGTTTACTCGATTTTTGAATTTGAAATTTGAACTAGGTTCCGAACTAACGCGAGTTTATCCACAGTAACCGAGGTGACGTGGCATCATTAGCGGGGATTACTGTAGCTTAATTACCCGGGCGTCACATCTTGAGCCATACGCCGAAGTGTGGAGTGACATGGAGAAAGGCCTCGCATACAATGATGAATGACGAGATATGGAGGATAGCGTCTGGAGCTAGATCATGAGAATCCAACCCATAACAGAACATGAGCCCCCTCACAAAAGGATCGAGGGTGAGGCCCAAGCCACGAAGGAAGTGAGGAACAAACACGACGCTCTCATTGGGCTCTGGTGTAGGGATGACCTGCCCTAGAGCAGGAAGCATGTGCTGGATGTCGGCGGTCAGGTATCCGACCTCCCTAAGCCTCGCAATGTCCTTCTCTTGGATCAAGGAGGCCACCCACCGGCCTTGAGGGTTGGATCCGGACATATTGGAGGATCTGGGGTGTTTGGGCTTAGGTATCGGGTGTTAGAACTCGAGGTACAAGAAGGTGCGAGGGAGGTGGAAGAGAGGCATAGGCCTTGACCCCTTTATAAAGGGAGTGAATATCAAGAGTCCGTAGCGTGACCGCTTGAGGCTTATCTAAAAACACACGGAATTATACCAATGGTCATCGTGGGGTCACGCACGCCCTTATTGATAAAAGATCCCTTAATAAGAGGAACACGATCTCTGCTTTGGCAGGACGTGCCAGTAAAACTGCCTCGCAACACGAGTCAAGGTGGGGCAAGAAGCGCTAGTTCGCGTTGGACCAGGCCATGATGCAAGGGCATGACGTATGAAGAATGGCCAGCGAATCAGATTTATGCTATGTTCCCTACAATGGTATGTGAAGATCACCTCGCAGATCCGGACACGGTCTAAGTGTTCGATAATTACTTTGGAGTATTCGGAGATGGAACCCGCCTTGCAATGCCGAAGACAAGACTGCGCGCCGGACTCATCGTCATTGAAGCCTGGTTCAGGGGCTACTGAGGGAGTCCTGGATTAGGGGGTATCCGGACAGCCGGACTGTATACATCGTCCGGACTATTGAATCGTGAAGATACAAGACTCAAGACTTCGTCCCGTGTCCGGATGGAACTCTCCTTGGCGTGGAAGGCAAACTTGGCGATCCGGATGTTATATTTCCTTCCTTGTAACCGACTCCATGTAAACTCTATCCCTCTCCGGTGTCTATATAACCAGAGATGTTGGTCCTTAGAAGGCTGATCACAATTACAATCATACCATCATAGGCTAGCTCTTAGGGTTTAGCCTCTACAATCTCGTGGTAGATCTACTCTTGTACTACTCATATCTTCAATATTAATCAAGCAGGAAGTAGGGTTTTACCTCCATCGAGAGGGCCCGAACTTGGGTAAACATTGTGTCCCTTGCTTCCTGTTACCATCAGCCTAAGACGCACAGATCGGGACCCCCTACCCGAGATCCGCCGGTTTTGACACCAACAGGGAGTGCTTGTCGGAATTCAGGAAGAACAAGCCGCAGCGGGGAGGGGGCTTGCCGAAGAGGTACCCCACTATCTATCTTAGCATTCAGGGTGGGGTGGTGGTCGCCGGCGGTGGTGGGGAGGTGGCATCGGGATCGCCGAAGAAAAAGCTCGGCATGGGGGGGGGGCTAGTGGGATGGCCGGGGTGGCGGTGGACTGGCTGTGGGGAGTGGTTTCGGGGCAGGTTGGGCGGTGCACCGCCGGTCGCGGGCGGCGGGGGGCGGCTGTTTGGCCGGTGGTGGCTGGCGGCTCAAGGGGTGGAGGTTGAAGATGAACTGCAGGCCCTTGATTACGTATCCAACGGCTGGAAAATCGACTGACCAGAGATAAAAAAAGTTAGTCGGCTGACGTGTAGCCTCACCTCTAGTGTGTTCCGTTTCGATAGTAAAATTCAGTTTCGACAGCAAAATTCAGTTTTGACAGTTAAGTTCAGTTTCGACAGTTAAACTCAGTTTCGACAATTAAGTTAAGAGATGAGCGGCTTATGTATTTTACATCTAGCACTTTGTGGTTATGTATTTTACGTCATCTATTGGAGATGCTATTAGAATTCCACTAAGGTTAACGTTGTCTCTCCTGTCCTGCTTCAGCCTCGGCATTGTATAACTCACCGGAGCTGCTCCAGCGACGAAACCCTCCATCACTGCGGAGCAGTACCCAGGCTCCATCTCAAGATGCCTAAGATCTTCTTCCCCTCCTCCGACAGCCATGTCAGCCGGATCATCCTCACCGACCAACCCAATCACGCTGAGATCAACATGGCTTCACCAAAGAGGTTGTACACTTGTTGCATCACCTTTTTACTCTACATGTTATATATATATATACATACATACATACATATATATATACTATATGACAAGCAGTGAGGTACAGGCAACTTAGATATCTGTGACGGACTCTCTTGAATGCCATCATTATTTATCTCTGCGCATTTGAGCTGTGCATTTGTCGATGGGCCTGGGAGTTGAGCTAGTAGGGCAGTGGACTGGGTCCAAAGTAGTAGAAGTAGCACAAAACATTTTTTGAGTGTATGCTTTTCCTTGCTCAAGCCTTCTTACTAGAATCTCCAGTGCTTGAAAGGAAAAGTGAAGGAAAAACATAGGAATTGGAAAGTTTCCTATGGTACTACTATTCTTGCATTTGGTTCAAAGGAATGGAACAAAGGAAAACTGTAGGATTTCTTCCTTTAGTGTCTCTTTGAAAGAAAAACCATAGGAATTTTAATATCCACTTCTCCTCCTTTTCAAATTCCTATTCATGAAGCACAAGACTAAGAGATAGTAGCATGATACCATTATAACCGTACATTTTCTTGTGGTTTGACTTAATCTCACCATGCTTCTTTGCATCCTGTGATCTTCCAATTCTTGTGAACCAAACACCCAGATTGGCAGAAATCCTGTGTTTTTAAATTCTCTGTCTTGCACGTGCATTCCTATCCTATTACTGTGTACTTCATATCTCTGCGTTGTTGGAATCCTCCAATTCAAATGAACCCTTACATAATTACTTCTCTTACAAATAGTTGTCAAATAAAACCTTGCGTGGTTTTTCCCGCTCCTGCTGCGCTGTCGTCCACCCTAGCTTAGTTGCTCCAACGACAGAAGGGTCCACCACAGCAGGGATCCAACCTCTAGACTGTCTTTCACCGCCTTAGATCTTCTTCCCCGCTGGCAGCAGCCATGAAAACTGCATTACCATCATCAATCGAGCAGATGACCTCGAGGACTACACGGGTCCGCAAGAGAGGTCGCACTCTTTCGTGTCTGCTTAAGTTATGCATCGCTTAATATTACATGCTACTTTATCGTCCTGTTCACCAATTAGACTCTAAGTCAGCTCCAAACTAATGGTCAAACTTGAGTATTTAAATGGTTGTGGGGTACATATCAGGGCCGCATCAATAGTATCTATCTACTATCTGGTTAATCTCGGGTGTCTACTATGAGTTTCATGTTGGGTGGGAAACAAACAGTAAATAAGCCATTATCTGTATTTTTTAAATGAAGCCATTATCTGCCTGCTATCATCGGTTTTGGGTTTATCCACACTTTGCTACCATCACTCCGGATTTCTGCATGCACTCCTCACATAATCTCACTATGTTTTATTCATATGCATGTCAGTTATTGTACACAATGGAACTGAACATGTAGAGGAAAAGAGACAAGCCTTGTGTGGCAATAAAATTTCATGCAGACGTCGCTCCATGGTAGGCGCAAAGACAGCCCCCCTCCACCCATTTCGGATTGTAATCGAGAGGAAGATATCTGTTCTGAGGGGGATTCAGAAGGAGAAGACCAGTCCTATTTACCCCCTAAGGTCTTCGCTCTAACTTGGCATGCTGATGTTGGCTATATCATGCATATGGTGACTTGCATTGCTTACTTTATACATCAAATATGTCACCTGCTTAGTTTAGACATGCTTTGTGTGAATGCCATCTGTTTAGTTTATTCATCGTTTATGTGAATTATCCAACGCCATCTTGTTTAGCCAGGCATCATATATGTGAATTTTGCAATGCCATCCTGCTTAGCCAGTCATCTTATATGTGAATTATATCTAGTCATCCCTTTTTTCATTACGTATTACATTTGTCAACAATGTTAGTACATTCAACTACTCTTTGTGTGCATTAGCCATTTGACACGGTGATGGAAAATTCAGGGGTGAAACAAGGTCTTTAGAGCAGACTATGCTATCTGACGAAGCGCATATCTCGCTGGTTACGGATAGCTCCTCAGAGGAGGATCAAGAGACAGATGACCAGTCCTATTTACCCCCCGAGGTGTATGCTCTAACTTGGCAGGGTTTTGTTGCTCATATCATACGTATGGTGTCTTGCATTGCTATGTCATTTGATTAGTTTAGACATGCTTTGTGTAAATGCCACCTGTTTAGTGTCTAATTACCATATATGTGAATTATGCATTGCCATCTTGTTGCAAGACATTATATATGTGAATTATGCAATGCTATCTTGTTGCAAAGGCATTATATATGTGAATTATGCAATGCCATGTTGTTTAGCCAATCATCTTGTATGTGAATTATATCATGCTATCATTTTTTTGTATTACGTGTTCCACTTGTCGACAATGTTTGTATATTCGACTACTCTTCCTGTGCATCAGCCATTTGAAGTTGTGATGGAAGTATCTGGAGTGAAAACAAGGTATTCAGAGCAGACAATGCTACCTGCTGAAGCAGACATCTTGATGGTTACAGAGAGCTCCTTAGAGGAGGATTCCGAGACTGATGACCAGTCCTATTTCCCCCCTGAGGTCTATGCTCAAACTTGGCAGGGTTATATTACCCGTGTCATGCATGTTGTCTTGCATTACTTAGTTTTTACATCATATATGGATTGCCATCTGCTTACTTGCTTACTATATAAATCATATATTTGAATTATATCATGCCATCATGTTTACATACTCAGCATCTATCTGAATTATGGCATGGAAACCCATTTAATAAAGACATCATATAGTTATATCATCTCATCATGTTTAGTGTTTACAGTCATCATATTTTGAATTATGTCATTCTATCCATGAATTATATCCTGCTATCATGTTTCCATAGGCGGCATGTATGTGAATTATGGCATGCCAACCTATTTAATAAACACATTATATAGTTATGTCATGTCATCCTATTTACATAGTCATCATATTTTGAACTATGTCTTTCCATCTTTTTTAGTTAGCCATCATAATGTGAAATTGTGTCATGCTATCCTGTTTAGTTAGCCATCATATATGTAAAATTGTGTCATGCTATCCTGTTTGGTTAGACAACATAAATGTAAATTATTTCATGCCCTCTTTTATTCCCCACTATCCATTGCATCTGTCTATCATACAATTTCTGTACTTTCAATTACTTTTCTTCTTTACCAGCCATTTATATTGGAGAGGGTGATGGTAGTATCTAAGGGAGTAACAACACGGTCTTCAGAAAATATAGTGCTACCAGTTGATGCAGATAGAACCACGGTTGTACTTGCCCAAGAACCAGCCCCACCACACATAACCCGGACTCTCGCAGATTGTACCCCTACCCAGTTGGACAGAGAACTAGCTACACCCCTTCTAACCCCAACCCTAGCAGATAGTAACCCAGTTCCAGTTGACACAACATCGTCTCCACCATAGAGCACCCAAACACGAGCAGTTAGTAAGGGAACTGCAGTGCCCAAAGCACGAGGACCACCACTCTGAATCCCAACTCAACGCTTAAAGGAGAAGAAGATTTGTTCTCATGTCAGGTTCTGTAGCTATGGTTCATACTCCTTTGCTCTTGCATCACTGTATTTCCTCATACCAACTATTTTCAAATTTGAAGGATGGAATTGAAACTCCAATGGCGCAACAGGTATGTTTTAAACCTGTTTATTTAACCGGATTGCTATTGTAACTTTTGCTCTATGTTGATTTCAGTTTCAATTGAATAAACACTTATGTTCTCATGTCATGCACATTACAAGTGTTGTTATTGCTGTATAGTTTCCCACACTTATATTCTGTCTATTCTGCTTTGTCTTGAACAAATATTATTTGAACTGTGTCTCTATCTTGATTTGGCAACAAATACTAGAATGATATAGACCATAAAGTGACCATGGTACATAGATATATATATTTGTTTCATGCTGTTATCCTGTCCACTTTACTACTGAACTGATTTAACAAAATGAGTTTCATATACAACATGGTAAACATGTGATGTGTCTGCTGGTTTCTCTTTTAGAATGCAGACAAAATATTGGAGAACAGTACCCCGTCAAGCAATGGTAAAGGAAGTAATGCAGATAAGGTTCAAGATAGTGAGACATCCCTGTTGGTCTCCAAGAAAGCTGATAAATACTACCTTGACGACAGTGAGAGAACCCAAAAGTCTTGTCTTGATGTAGTGTTCGAGTTACTGGCCACTACTTATGGCACAAGCTCTTTGAACTCGCTGCCTGAATCAGTTCATCTTCTTGAGTCTCAACTTCAAGTTGAAAGACATTGATCAGATGTGCTGCGACAGGAAGCGGAAGGAATGAGGAAATCCTTGCAGAATTCAGATGCATACTTTCTGGTGCAATAGCAAGCACTAGAGGATTTAAGCACCAAACAAGAGAAAGTTAATAAGCTTACTAAGCATCTTGCCAGCATTATGGGTACCTAGGATATTGTTTCTTGAGATCTTCTTAAGTGGTTTTAGTTCTGGACTTGTTTTGCTGCGGCATTTATTTGCATTGGTCGCCAACTTTATCAACCAGTGTATATGATATGCTGCTTTGTTCCCTATATTTGCACTAGTGGCGAACTTTCATGCCCAGTGGATGTAATATGTGTAATAGCCGTGATAGCCTAGCATAAGTTGCTTGCTTATTTATTAACTTGTTGTCTTGTTTATTTGTTTGCTTGTAGTCAGTGCAGTTCTTTTTCCGCGGTTTGCTAGTGGCCGCAATAACCTATTTTTAAAACTAGGCCACAATAACCATGGGCTACATATTTACTATAGTGACACTAGGCCTCATATGGGCCATAGAAACAATGGGCCTTCTACGGGCCGTAGAAACAATGAGCCTTCTACGGGGCATAGAAACAATGGGCCTTCTGCGGGCCGTAGACACAATGGGCCTTCTACGGGTCGTATCATCAATGGGTCTTCTACAGGCAATATGATCGGTTTGCCAAACATGGGCCAAAAATAGACCGCATTATGGTCGTAAACGGGCTAGAGTTGGAGTCGTGCGTTCATGGGACGACCATAATGGACTGTCGTTAATCGGTCGTATTTGATGATGCTATGAAAACGGCTCAACGTATTAACGGGCTGAATTTGGCCCATAAACAGAAAATTAGAGTAACGGGCCGTAAGTAAGTGAATGCTGAAAATGAGATAAAGAATAAATGGGCCCTGAGAAGGCCGAAAGATAACATGGGCTGGAAACGGCCCAATGGAATAATGGGCCTTTAAAGGGCCAAGAGTTACAAAGGGCCTCATATGGGCTGAAAGACGTCATGGGCCATACATGGGCCAGAAGTTAAAACGGGCTGGAATCATATTGGACGGCCCAGATGACGCTATTGGGCCTAATCCGGATAGGCCATAATGGGCCCTGGGTTAGCGGGCTGTAAATGGGCTATATGCGAACCGACCGTTAACAGGCTTTCCGTGGGCGGTTCCACCACCTTTTGACCAAGTCAAACGGGCCAGCCTTTTCACAGGAATGGGCCTCTGTTGGGCCGTGCCATGTGTCGACATATCATAGGCTCCTTCGGTTCAATGAGTGGATGACATTTGTCCCAACGGTGAGCCGACACGTGTTCCTCCAGCCAATGATGATTTTACACGTGGAAAATCCCCATTGGTCGTGGCTGTTAACGGGTTATCGGATCAAATACCGGACCCGATAGCTTAATGGCGAGCCGTTACAGTGGATGCCATGTGTCAGTCACCCTTGATGAAAGCACTTCTATGACGCGTGATCTATCGTCATGGAAGTGGACACTTCCGTGATGATAATTTTGGTAATGTCATGGAACACTTCTACGACATCACTGGTATGACTATCTTGATTCTGTCATAAAATCGTCATGGATGTACATGCATGACATAAAACGTGACCTACTGTGAAAAACACGTATCATCACGGAAGTGTATTTTTTTGTAGTGTTGCTTCGAAGCATTTCTAGGAGTATGGACTAACAATCTGCCTGAGGGCCATGAATTGCCGAAAACCATGTACGCCACGAAGAAATTCATGAAGGCGCTCTCCATGAATTATGAGAAAATACATGTTTGTCCAAAGAATTTCCTTCTGTTTAGGCACGAGTATGCAAATGACAACTACTATAGGAAGTGTGATTCCTCTCGGTATATTGAGGTGGTCGGTGAGCAGGGTCAGAAGCAGTAGCTAAAAATCCCTGTGAAGGTTCTTAGGTATCTTCGTTTCATAGAAAGACTGCAGCGCCTTTTCATCACTGAGGAGTCTGCCAAAATCATGAAGTGGCACAATTAAGGAAGGGAAAAGGTACAACCCAAATAAAATTGTACACCGATCAGAAGGTGAAGCATGGAAGTCATTTGATATAGAATACCCTGAGGAAGTAGCCTAGGCTGGGACTGTCAGAATTGCTATATCAAGTGATGGGTTCATTCCATATGGTATGTCGTCTAATCCGTACAGCTGCTGGCCCGTGTTTGTTATTCCGCTCAATCTCCCTCCCGGTGCCATAATGCAACGCAAGACCATGTTCTTGTCGCTTATAATTCCAGGGCCTGAATATCCGGGGAAGAATTTGAGTGTGTTTATGCAGCCGTTGATGGATGATTTGCACCATTCTTGGTACTTCCCGAGGCTGACATACAACCGGCATCTGTCGAAAAATTTCTTGATGAAAGTTTGGCTACAGTATTGCATGCATGACTTTCCTGGCTATGCCCTATTCTGCGGATGGCGTACAAGTGAGAAGATGCCTTGCCCAATGTGCATGTAGGCCTTGCATTTCATTTGGCTGAAGAAGGGTGGCAAGTATGTTGCCTTTGACCTGCATCGACAGTTCCTCCCTTGAGACCATCCTGGTAGGGAAGAAAAGAAGAACTTCACAAAAGGCCTAGTCGTCCATGTAGTAAACGAGATTCCAACGTTTTCTAGTGCGGATGTGCTTGCTCAGCTGAAAGCTCTTAAGCCTGCAGGCGAAGGGAAAGGCAAAGCCAAAGCCAAAGCCAAAGCCAAAGCCACAGACGAAGGCGAGGGCAAGGGCGAGGGCAAGGGCAAAGGAAAAGGCAAAGGAAAAAAAGTTTTGAAGGATATGGTGAGACGCACAACTGGACTCACATTACCCCCTTCATGCAGCTTCATTATTTCAAGGACCTCAAACTTCCATACAACATCAACGTGATGCACACCAAAAGAATGTCGCAGAGGCCCCTTTTCTCACCATCCTCAACTTTCCTGATAAGACAAAGGATAATGTTAATGCTCGAGTCGATCAACAGAATATTTGTGATGGACCACGTCTACACATGCAGCCTCCCACAGGCAGTCTAAATCTTGGTTCAAGCCAGATGCTGACTTCGTACTTAAAAAGGATCATAAGATGGAGGCATTCAAGTGGCTGAAATACGTCGTGAAGTTCACTGATGGTTATGTGTCGAATATAACTAAGGGGGGTCAATCTTTCAACGGGCAAAGTGACCGGGCTCAAGAGTCATGACTATCATGTGTGGATTGAGTGGATTATTCCCATGATGGTTCGGGGCTATGTTCCCGAGCGTGTCTGGCGTGTGCTTGCAGAGCTAAGACATTTCTCACACGCTTTGTGCTAAAGAAGTATGTCTCGAGATGATAAAAGAAATGCATAAGAAGGCGTCGGAGTTGATATGCAATCTAGAGAAGGTCTTCCCGCCAGGCTTCTTTACTCTACTGACACATCTCATTTTGCACCTCGCAAACGAGTTATTGTTGGGGGCCCTGTGCAGAATCGTTGGCAGTACGGTCCTGAGAGACAGAACAAGCATCTGAGATAGAAATGTGGAAACAGCTAAGATTGAAGCTTCCATAGCTGAGGGAGTTTTCCTAGAGAAGGTGGCAGACCTCAGGACAATGTACTATCCGGACCATGTTCCCACGCTGCATAATAAGGTGTCTCAATACAATAGAGAAGAACTTAAGTATAATTCTAGGTTGCCTCTATTCAGTGGGCAAGGTGGCAGGGCTGGATGCCCGACACCTTATATATCATGCCACAAGATGAGTGGGAGGATGTCATGTTCTATATCTTGCACAACATCAAGGAAGTTGAGGATGAGTGGATGAGGTAATACCTTTACACCATTCTTGTAGTCAATTCATTATGTTCACTTTGCCTCGTTATAATACCGTTTTTCCTTATTTAATCGATTCCTTGATGAAGAGTGGACGAGAATGCTGCCTCCTACTGAACCAGAGGCACCTGATCTTCTCCTAAAGGGTGCCAATGGAAGGAAAAAATTTGTTGCGTGGTTCATGGAGAAAGTAAATTTTCACACTTCCCTATTACCTAGTTCACCCTACAATTCCAATTAAACTCATGGGCCCTATAATTTCAATTAAACTTGTAGGGAAAAGATCTGAACACATCAATGGATGAAGAATTGAGATGGGTTTCCATGGGTTTTGACAGTCGGGTCATGACATGCGAAAGTATGATGCGAATGGGTATCGCTTCCATACGGAGGAGCACCCGAATAGTTGGCCTGATCCCAAAACTATAAATACCAGAGTCTTTACCGAAGGAGATAATAAAGTAGATTACTACGGAAGGGTAGGAGAAATATACGAGCTTACATTCAAACGTGGCCGTGAACCCCTAAGTCTCACTGTGTCCAATGTCGATGGTTCAACCCCAAAAATGGTCTGAGACAAGTATATTATCTGCCTTACCCATGCCAAAAAGAGTACCTAAAGGGTTGGGAAGTTTTGTTCAAGGTGTCTCCACATGGTAAGCTACCGGACCTGAACGATGATAATTACTACAACATAAAACCCATCACATACGAGGGAGTGTTCTTTCAAGAGCAACATGATGACGTGGTCCAAAACAAGGACGATGATGACTTGGATTATGTTGACCTGGACCCAAACAACGACGGCACACGGGCTGATGGTGAGGCTGTTGTGAATCAAGAAGACATAATTATGCTTGAAATGTTAAATGAAGACGCTAATGATGAGGAAGAGCCTCCACCTCCGTCAGACAATGAAGATAGTATGCGTGATAGCGATGATGAGACCGGTCGACAAATAGATTACAATAATGATGATTCATATGGGTTCAAGAAAATGTAAGTTCTTTTAATGATGATTGAGGTAGATTACAATAGTACGCTTAATGTGCTCTTCTGTTATTAATGTTCTTTTCTATATGCTTAATGTGCTCTTCTATTATTAATGTTTTTTCTGTATGCTTGTTTATTTGATATCCTTACTAATTGTTTATTCTCTTCTCAATGCAGGTTTGCTAATCATGGGCAAGTCCAGCGGCGCCGGTTTCCTCAACAAATTCAAATCACTTACTCAGAGTGGACGAGCCCACAAGGTTCCCCCTGACTACGCAATGATGACACCTCACAGGGAGGTCGAGGGGTCAGGGGAGGAGATTCTAGAGGAGGAGGGGTGGGGGGAGAGCCCCTAGATGAGGAGTAGGTGGGGGGGAGGCACCCGGGTCAAAAAACTCCGATTCGTGTCCGAAATAGGGGGGTCTACTTCAATGCCCTGCTATACTAAGCCACCTTCAAAGTCTAAGGAGGAGGAATATGTTCCTGATGGTGAGGAGGAGGAGGAGGGCAAGGATGAGGAGGAGTGCGAGGAGGAGGGTGAGGAGGAGAGGGCCAGGAGGATGGTGGAGTGGAGGTTGACCCAGAGTTGTGGGGTGACTTGCCGTCGGGTGCTCCAAAGGGGTGGCTGCGTGGTATTGCTGGAGTACCTACACCACCTTCTATCGAGGCGCACAAGTGGCTTATTGACCCTATAGGAACAAAGTAAGTGCCTCACAATCATATTTTCAACACATGACCACATTTTTTCTGATTGTACACATGCCAAATCTTTGATTCTTTTGCAGGAACTGGATCCTTCACGGAAAGGGTCGTAAACCGAACGGCCTTATCACTACCATGTTGAAGCAGTACTGGCCTGACCTATTCTACCCGCAGCCAGACAGGGACCCGGATCTGTGGGTTTTGGCAACGAGTTGGGCCCACTTCGAGGCTTCTAGCCATGCGGAGTACGGGATGCCCACTAAGGCCGTGATCACCAAATTTTGGGTAAGTTCTCTTCTGAATCACTTGTCTTCAGATTCGTTTATAGTTTATCATGACTTGTTTGCTTCTGGTTTTATGCATGATTGCAGGAACTCTATAGAGTTCTTGACGAGCACAAGGACAGAGTCGACATGGTACTGCTGGCGGCTGCGAAGAAGAAAGCTCCTCAGTTGCAGTATGAGGTGCGTTGGGTTCCCGTCTCGCACTACTACCACACCTACCTTCATCAGAAGATGAGCAAAATTAAAGCGCAGAAGCAACGACTTACCTTCAACAAGGAGCAGTTCATGAGGGTAACTATAACTCTCTTTTCATTCCAACATATAAGCAGTCAATTTAATTGTTTCGTGCTCACATGTCATGCTTCCATTTTTTAGGTTATTCCTCCTTGGTGCTATGGAAAGGATGATGGATGGGCGAGTTTGGTGGATAGGTAGCTCGGTGAAGATGCAGAGTTTTCTGCCAAGAGCAGCAAGGCCCGGCTAACCGTGGAAAAGATGGGACACACGGCCAAGGAAACAGAACTACTTGGGCTTCAAGGCCATGAAGGTATATGTATATGCATGAGGCATTTTTGTTCTTCTTTTTACCGTTATGTTCTTATGTATGGCTAACTTCTGTTTGACGTTGCAGGAGGACAAGTTGAAGAGGCCGCTCTCAGACATGGAGTTGTCGAAGATGGCCCGTGAGCGGAGTGATCGCAAGGCCGGCGAGAGCGAGTACTATGGCAAGACTGAGGAGCACCTGTAGTCTTACACTCGGCAGTTTGAGAGGTTGCATCCGCCTTGTGCGGATGTTCTTGGCGTCGTCCAGTCTCAGATCAATGATACGGTGGTGGTGGCCATCCAGCCGAAGTCCCATGACTGCTACCGGTGTTTAGATGGCTTGATCACTCCTTCAATCTCCTGCGCACGGCTTCGGGCTACCAACCCGAGCCCGTTAGAGAGTACGGGGCGTTCGCAGCCTCCCTTAGCCTGCCAGCATGATGTAAGTACTTCCCCTTATCTTCTTTCTCTCTAACTTTCTCAGTTTATTTTCAGCACTGCCCACTTAGAAACAACCTAAATTTTGTAGGCATATAAAGCCTTTGTCGAACATAGGAATCTTGAGGTGTGGGAGGACTTTCAACGAGTGAAGGAAAACGATGATTACAATCGTCAAATGATGACGATTAGTTTTGCCCTCTTAAAACCAAGCTAAAATTTGCACTTTCATTCCTTCTATTCTTCTAGTTTGCTTGTTTAACTAACATTCAAGCTATGTTGGCATCTTGGACTAACTGCACAGACCCAACACAAATGGGACCCCCACCACCACCTGCTGGAGAACCCCCACACGTGCCCACGTTCGATGAATGGGTGGCACTAACTACTAACAAACTAGTTCTCGTTCATTCAACACTATCATATCATATTTACCCTTAGAATCTCTTCTCAAACATGTAGGGGATGGGTGGCTCGACTCCTGCTTTGTCGACCCCAGTCACAATGATCTGGCAAAGTGGTGCTGGTCTTGGCGGTGGCGGTCTTAGCGGTGGTGGTTTTGCCGGTGGCGGTCCTGGCGGTGGTGGTTTTGCCGGTGGTGGTTGAGGGAGTCCTGGATTAAGGGGTCCTTGGACAGCCGGACTATATACTTTTGCCGGACTGATGGACTATGAAGATACAAGATTGAAGACTTCGTCCCGTGTACGGATGGGACTCTCCTTTGCGTGGAAAGCAAGCTTGGATATTCGGATATGTAGATTTCCTTCTCTGTAACCGACATTGTGTAACCCTAGCCCCCTCCGGTGTCTATATAAACCGGAGGGTTTAGTCCGTAGGACATCAACAACAATCATAATCATAGGCTAGCTTCTAGGGTTTAACCTCTATGTCTCGTGGTAGATCAACTTTTGTAATACTCATATCATCAAGATCAATCAAGCAGGAAGTAGGGTATTACCTCCATCGAGAGGGCCCGAACCTGGGT
The DNA here is from genome assembly GCF_002162155.2 of Triticum dicoccoides. Taxonomy (NCBI): domain Eukaryota; kingdom Viridiplantae; phylum Streptophyta; class Magnoliopsida; order Poales; family Poaceae; genus Triticum; species Triticum dicoccoides. Next base: position 763,427,055 of record NC_041385.1, read on the forward strand.
AAAACATCGTGTCCCCTGCCTCCTGTTACCATTAGCCAATTCGGGACCCCCAGTTTTGACACCGACATTGGTGCTTTCATTGAGAGTTCCACTGTGCCATTGCTGTAAGGCTTGATGGCCCTTTCGATTATCTTCAACGACGCGGTACAGGAGGAGGTTTTCCTCCCCGGACAGATCTTCGTATTTGGCGGCTTCGTACTACGGGCCAACTCGCTTGGCCATCTGGAGCAGATAGATAGCTACGCCCCTGGCCGTCAGGTCAGGTTTGGAAGCCTAAACTATACTGCCTACGTCCGCGGAGACTTGATCTTCGACGGATTCGAGCCCACGACGGGTGCGCCGAACAATGACGACGGACACGACCTTGATCTGTCGCCGGACAGTATTCGGGAGTTCGCACCCGCGTTGGCGCCGGGAATCAATCCGTAGCAGATCGTGCCTTCCGATGACGGGTGGATGGACCTCGCCACGGAGGCTGCACAATCATCGGTGCCCGAGCGGAACACTAAACCCGCCTCCTGTGAGGTTGGTGTCATCGGACCCCCAGAATCTTCCCCGGTTGCAGGATCCGAACCGCGTGCGTCCGTGCCTATCGAATCAGATTGGGCACCCATCATGGAGTTCACCGCCACGGATATTTTTCACCACTCACCCTTGGGTGATGTGCTGAACTCATTAAGGTCTCTGTCCTTGCCAGAAGATTCTTGGCCGAACTATGTCCGGCTCGAGTGGGAAGCGGACAGCGAAGAAATTCGTTCCCCACCCACCACCCACTTCATAGCCACTGTCGATGACTTAACCGACACGCTCGATTTCGACTCCGAAAACATCGACGGTATTTACGACGACACAGGAGAAGAACAGGAACCACTGCCCACTAGGCGCTGGACTGCCACCTCGTCATACGATATATACATGGTGGACACACCAAAAGAAGGCGATGGTGACGATACCATGAAGGATAATCCCCTCGATAAGCCACCAAAGCGGCGCCGTAGACGCTGTTCTAAATCCCGCCATAGTAAAAACAACGACAACAGCGCAAAAAATAATAATACCCCGGATGATTCCAAAGAAAACGACGACCCCATGGACCCAGCGATGGAGCAGGATGAGACAGGGGATGGTGAAAACAGACCGGAGCCAACGTCAGACAACGTCGATCCCGAGGGTAAAATTCAACAACTTGTCTCCGGAGAGGAGAACAGCCCGGACGATGATGCACTCATCATGCCAGAAAAATTCTTAGAACAAGAGAACCTCCATAGAAGGCTTATCGCCACCGTGAAAAGCCTAAAGAAGCAGAAGCAAAGGCTTAAGGCCGCGCAAGATACACTCAACCGCAAGAGGAACAAAGTGCTCGACACTGGAGAAAAATACGGCGACGATCGCCACACAAAGAGATATCCAAAGCGCAATCTGCTGCCCGAATTCGACGACCAGGCCATAGAGCCCACCCAGCCGAAAACGACCGCCCAGCCAGACCGACCACCCCATGGCCGTGACAAGACGGCTAATGATGCCGCCCACAAGTCAGCACACGATTTATATGAGCTCCTGGACAGAAAGTCCGGTATGGCCAGATCCATCTACGGATCTAGGAAGCGCACTCCAGCACAGGATCAGAACTATCAAAACGATCACATCGATCGAATACCAGCTTGGAATCAGAACTGAACACAACAACCGTCGACAGCATGCCACGACACAACCAGATACAGGGGTGCCCCGCACCCCCTGTGCTTCACCGACGAGGTGCTGGATCATGAATTTCCGGAAGGATTCAAACCCGTGAATATAGAGGCATACGACAGAAATACAGACCCTGGGGTCTGGATCGAGGACTTTATCCTTCATATCCATATGTCTTGAGGAGACGATCTCCACACCATCAAATACGTACCCCTCAAATTAAAGGGACCAGCTCGCCACTTGTTGAAAAGCCTTCCCGAAAACTCAATTGGAAGTTGGGAAGAGCTCGAGGATGCTTTCAGGGCCAATTTTCAAGGGACTTATGTCCGGCCTCCGGACGATAACGACCTAAGTCATATAATTCAACAACCCGGAGAGTCATCCCGAAAGCTCTGGAACAGGTTTCTTACTAAGAAAAATCAAATAGTTAACTTCCCGGACGCCGAGGCTTTAGCGGCCTTCAAACACAGTATCCGGGATGAATGGCTTGCCAGACACCTCGGCCAAGAAAAGCCGAGGATGATGGCAGCCTTAACAAGCCTTATGACCCGGTTTTGCGCGGGCGAGGACAGCTGGTTGGCCCGTAGCGGCACGAGCGACCCAAGCACGTCCGAAGTCAGGGATGGCAACGAGAAGCCGCGACGCAACAAAACAAGCGTCGAAACAATAATGACAACCCAGAGAATATGACAGTCAATGCCGGATTCAGAGGCTCTCGACCTGGTCAATGGAAGAAGCCATTTAAAGGAAGCAGAGATGGACCGTCCAGCCTAAACAAGATTCTAGACAAATTGTGACAGATTCACGGCACCCCCGAAAAGCCTGCAAACCACACCCACAGAGAGTGTTGGGTTTTCAAACAGGCCGGCAAGCTGAATGGGCGAACAAAAGGGGAGGGAGACGCCAAGTGAGGACGAGGATGAGCCTCGCCGGCCGAACACTGGAGGACAGAAAAAATTCTCACCAGAAGTCAAAACAGTAAATATGATTTACGCAACTCACATTTCAAAGAGAGCGCGCAAACACGCACTCTGAGACGTATACGCTGTTGAGCCCGTTGCCCCCAAATTTAATTCCTGGTCGGCCTACCCAATCACCTTCGATCTTAGGGACCATCCGACTAGTGTCCGGCACGGAAGATCGGCTGCCTTGGTACTCGATCCAATAATTGACGGATACCATCTCACACGAGTCCTCATGGACGGCGGCAGTAGTCTAAACCTGATATATCAAGACACTGTCCACAAAATGGGGTTAGACCCTTCAAAGATCAGCCTAAGTAACACTACCTTTAAAGGAGTAATACCAGGCGTGGAGGCCCACTGTACGGGCTCTCTAGTACTACAGGTTGTATTTAGTTCCCCCGACAACTTCAGAAGCGAGGAATTAACCTTCGACATTGCTCCATTCCGGATTGGCTATCACACACTACTCAGACGAACGGCCTTCGCTCGTTTTAACGCAGTACCGCACTACACCTACCTCAAACTTAAGATGCCCGGTCCATGCGGCATCATCACAGTTGACGGAAACACGGAGCGTTCCTTACGTGCGGAAAAACATGTGGCCTCTAGCAGCCGAACACTGAGCGGTGCCTCCAACCAGGACTAATGGCCGGTCGTCAAGACCACAGACACGGTTAGACGAGTCCAGCGCTCCACCTAATGCAACAGCCTAGTTGGGATTTCCCCACAAAAGATGCTAGGGGCTGCCCGCAAAAAGAGCCCGTAGTTCGGCTCGACCCTATCAATAAAAATAGCATATTGCATTTTCATGATTCATTCAGATTAATGAACACCTCACACGAAGTCTTTCACCTGGATTTTTGCTTTTATAGATGATCATCGTGCTACACCCTTCCAGGATATGGCACAACGGAGATAAAGGCGCAGACGTGCAGCAGGGACCTGCACAAAGGTTTCTTTTTAGATTAAGACCCTGCGTAAACCTTTTTAATAGCTCTTGTTGCTTCTTCCCCTCTGGAAACTTCACACAACCGGGAGGGATACTAGCATTTTCGGCATTTTTGTCATACCAGACTACTGCTCATACCTGGAAACTCAGGGCTTATTGTTAAGGGCGTTATTCAGCCCAGTACACATTATAAAGTCCGAATACCTTAGGGAGTGTTCGGCGTCACGAGTTTGGCCTTATATGCATCAGCTCTGAATCATGTATTTGGTCAAATGTTGGGTTTGCCCAGCTCCCGTGTTTTGCTACCTTACGTTCCGTTCTATCGGCTAAGGCGGCACCGGGAGAACTACTGCGATTGTGCCCCGGTTCACCTAGACGAGCACCTCAGTAAAGAAAGCCAAAAACTGACTGTCATGATACAGCGCGAGACTGGTCAACCACTCGATGACCCAGTGGAATCTTCGTGATTCCTCCGCATTAACGAAGGACCGGTTTCCCGGTCACGTACATACTCGCACCATATCCGGCTGAACGCGAAAGTACCAGGGGCTATATAGTAGCCCCATCGTCAAACTCCTATGGGTAAGTGAAAGTGTTAAAGCTATATAGTCCGATTGCCTAGTTCGTTGTGCTATCACCTCCTTAACGGACCAAGACGTTGGATCAAGTATGACTACGCGTTTTCTCGAACACCCTTGCATTATCTGCATGGGGATTGAAGCCGACGACTGCAAACTTTCAGGATATTTACATACAAAAATGGCTGCACGGGAGGCATTATAATACTTTCGGGCAGAAGTATAAAAAACAGCCTTTATAATCAAAATAGCATTATCTTTACAATCACGATACATGTCATTCGAACATGGCACTCTTCGAGCACTGAGCCTCTATTAAATGGGCGCCTTTCGAGACTTCCTCGAAATAGTGCTCGGCCGGGTCCTGCCCGTCCGCCGTGCTCCGGGTTGCAATAGCGGTGGCTTCCATCCTAGCCCACTATGTTTTAACACGGGAAAGAGCCATCCGCGCACCCTCTATGCACGCCGACCTCTTCACAGTGACGATATGCGACACAACACCAAGGAATTGTTGGACTAATCCAAAATAGTTGTCCGGCCTTGGCCCTTGTGGCCAAAGATGGTCCACGACAGACCTCATAGCAAGCCCGGACAACCTGTGGAGTTCGGCCCATGCGGCCATCTTTTCATTTAATGTCAGCGGACGCGTTGGGGCACTGAACTACAACCAGAATAACCTCTCAGCCTTATGGTCCTTCCGATCTTCGTAAAACTCGGATGCATCAGCAGCACTCTTTGCCAGGTCCGCACATATGTCCGCCGCACTCCACAACTAATCTAGAGGGGCATACTTCGGATCTCCGAATTTCATCCGCAATAGATAGGGCTTTCCAGCCACAATATCTCCGGCTTTATGAAGCTCCTCCCTCATCCCCCTCATTTCAGAGCGGGTTTCCTTGGCTTCCTCTAGGGCCTTCTTCAGGTCAGCTGCTTTTGCTTGATTTTCCTTTTCAAGGAGCTCGTGGCGGTTGGCGGCATCTTCTAGCTCTTTTCTTCGGTCCGGCGACGAGCAGATTCTTCGGCTCTTAACTCCTTGACCGCCTTCAGAGCGGCCACATCACTTATCCGGGCTTGCTCTTTGGCTCAAGCAAACTCCACCCGAAGGGTTTCCACGGCAGCAGCTCCATCTGCAGTAACAGCATATTATAGATACTAGCATCATGCTCCTCTTAGAGGATTTGCTGACAAGCCGAATATACGTACCCTAGGCCTCTTCAAGCCGCTTGTTAACAAGCGTGATGTCGGCATCAGCCACGTCTAGCTGCCGCTTTAGTTCAGCAAAATCAGTAGATCGGTCGGCTGCCGAACCCTCAGCCACCTACACATAAAGCAGCGCAATTATTAACAGAGATTATGATCCTCTGTCCGCCACGTTGATGGCAACCAGAGTCTCAGGGGCTACTATCTATATAGAGCACACTTAGCATGTGCGGAAAAATTAAAAATACACTTTTTGTGTACCTCAAAGCCTCTCAGTAGACTTGTAAAAGCTTCATTCAAACCACTTTTCGCGGATGAAATCCTCTCAACTACGGTGCCCATTAGAGCATGACGCATCTTGGAGACGGCCGCTCGCTCCGGCCCATTAGTGTGTCCGGCTGTGTGTCGGACAATCCCGGACTCCTCCTTAAGCTCTCCTTGGGAGCCGGATACTTTAGACTCCGGGCAGCCGAAGTGTCAACTTCTGGCCTTGGTGGATCCGGAGTAATCCTCCATGACGACACTTCGGGGTCGTCCGCCCCATGTGACGGGTGTTGGGGAACGTTGCAGAAAACAAAAAATTTCCTACTCGTTTCACCAAGATCATCTAGGAGTTCATCTAGCAACGAGTGATTAGATGCATCTACATACCTTTGTAGATCGCGAGCGGAAGCGTTCAAAGAACGGTGATGATGTAGTCGTACTCGACGTGATCCAAATCACCGATGACCAGCGCCAAACGGACGGCACCTCCGCGTTCAACACACGTACGGAACAGCCACGTCTCCTCCTTCTTGATCCAGCAAGGAAGGGAGGAGAGGTTGAGGGAGATGGCACCAGCAGCAGCACGACGGCGTGGTGTTGATGGAGCTGCAGTACTCCGGCAGAGCTTCGCTAAGCACTACGGAGGTGTAGGAGGTGTTGGGGAGGGAGAAGGAGGCAACCAAAGGCCGAGGCGTTCAGGTATGAAGTCCCTCCTCTCCCCCACTATATATAGGGGTGCCAAGGGGGGGTGGTGCGCAGCCTAGGAGATCCAATCTCCTATGGCCGGCGGCCAAGGGGAGGTTTCCCTCCCCCCCAAGGCACCTAGGAGGTGCCTTACCCTCCTAGGACTCTTGTCCCCTTAAACCCTAGGCGCATGGGCCTATGTGGGGCTGGTGCCCTTGGCCCATTAGGCCAAGGCGCACCCCCTTACAGCCCATGTGGCCCCCCGGGGCAGGTGGACCCACCCGGTGGACCCCCGGGACCCTTCCGGTGGTCCCGGTACAATACCGATAACCCTGAAACTTGTCCCGATGCCCGAAATAGGACTTCCCATATATAAATCTTTACCTCCGGACCATTCCGGAACTCCTCGTGACGTCCGGGATCTCATCCGGGACTCCGAACAACATTCGGGTTACTACATATACATATCCCTACAACCCTAGCGTAACCGAACCTTAAGTGTGTAGACCCTACGGGTTCGGGAGACAAGCAGACATGACCGAGACGACTCTCCGGTCAATAACCAACAGCGGGATCTGGATACCCATGTTGGCTCCCACATGCTCCACGATGATCTCATCGGATGAACCACGATGTCGAGGATTCAATCAACCCCGTACGCTATTCCCTTTGTCTATCGATATGTTACTTGCCCGAGATTCGATCGTCGGTATCCCAATACCTCGTTCAATCTCGTTACCGGCAAGTCACTTTACTCGTACCGTAATGCATGATCCCGTGACCAGACACTTGGTCACTCTGAGCTCATTATGATGATGCATTACCGAGTGGGCCCAGTGATACCTCTCCGTCATACGGAGTGACAAATCCCAGTCTTGATCCATGTCACCCAACAGACACTTTCGGAGATACCCGTAGTCTACCTTTGTAGTGACCCAGTTACGTTGTGACGTTTGGCATACCCAAAGCACTCCTACGGTATCCGGGAGTTACACGATCTCATGGTCTAAGGAAAAGATACTTTGACATTGCAAAACTCTAGCAAACGAACTATACGATCTTGTGCTATGTTTAGGATTGGGTCTCGTCCATCACATCATTCTCCCAATGATGTGATCTCGTTATCAATGACATCTAGTGTCCATAGTCAGGAAACCATGACTATCTGTTGATCAACGAGCTAGTCAACTAGAGGCTCACTAGGGACATGTTGGTGTCTGTTATTCACACATGCATTACGATTTCCGGATAACACAATTATAGCATGAATAAAGACAATTATCATGAACAAGGAAATATAATAATAATGATTTTATTATTGCCTCTAGGGCATATTTCCAACAGTCTCCCACTTGCACTAGAGTCAATAATCTAGTTACATTGTGATGAATCGAACACCCATGGAATTCTGGTGTTGATCATGTTTTGCTCTAGGGAGAGGTTTAGTCAACGGATCTGCTACATTCAGGTCCGTATGTACTTTACAAATCTCTATGTCTCCATCTTGAACATTTTCACGAATGGAGTTGAAGCGACGCTTGATGTGCCTTGTCTTCTTGTGAAACCTGGGCTCCTTGGCAAGTGCAATAGCTCCAGTGTTGTCACAGAAGAGCTTGATCGGCCCCGACGCATTGGGTATGACTCCTAGGTCGGTGATGAACTCCTTCACCCATATTGCTTCATGTGCTGCCTCCGAGGCTGCCATGTACTCCGCTTCACATGTAGATCCCGCCACGACGCTTTGCTTGCAACTGCACCAGCTCACTGCCCCACCATTCAAAATATACACGTATCCGGTTTGTGACTTAGAGTCATCCAGATCTGTTTCGAAGCTAGCGTCGACGTAACCCTTTACGACGAGCTCTTCGTCACCTCCATAAACGAGAAACATTTCCTTAGTCCTTTTTAGGTACTTCAGGATATTCTTGACCGCTGTCCAGTGTTCCTTGCCGGGATTACTTTGGTACCTTCCTACCAAACTTACGGCAAGGTTTACATCAGGTCTGGTACACAGCATGGCATACATAATAGAACCTATGGCTGAGGCATAGGGGATGACGCTCATCTCTTCTATATCTTCTGCCGTGGTCGGACATTGAGCTGAGCTCAATTTCACACCTTGTAACACAGGCAAGAACCCTTTCTTGGATTGATCCATATTGAACTTCTTCAATATCTTATCAAGGTATGTGCTTTGTGAAAGACCTATGAGGCGTCTTGATCTATCTCTATAGATTTTGATGCCTAATATATAAGCAGCTTCTCCAAGGTCCTTCATTGAAAAACTTTTATTCAAGTAGGCCTTGATGTTGTCCAAGAGTTCTATATCATCTCCCATCAAGAGTATGTCATCTACATATAATATGAGAAATGCTACAGAGCTCCCACTCACTTTCTTGTAAACGCAGGCTTCTCCATAAGTCTGTGTAAACCCAAACGCTTTGATCATCTCATCAAAGCGAATGTTCCAACTCCGAGATGCTTGCACCAGCCCATAAATCGAGCGTTGGAGCTTGCACACTTTGTCAGCATTCTTAGGATCGACAAAACCTTCTGGCTGCATCATATACAATTCTTCCTTAAGGAAACCATTAAGGAATGCCGTTTTGACGTCCATTTGCCATATTTCGTAATCATAGAATGCGGCAATTGCTAACATGATTCGGACGGACTTCAGCTTCGCTACCGGTGAGAAAGTCTCATCGTAGTCAACCCCTTGAACTTGTCGATAACCCTTAGCGACAAGCCGAGCTTTATAGATGGTCACATTACCATCCGCGTCTGTCTTCTTCTTAAAGATCCATTTATTTTCTATGGCTCGCCATTCAACGGGCAAGTCAGTCAAAGTCCATACTTCGTTCTCATACATGGATCCTATCTCGGATTTCATGGCTTCCAGCCATTTGTCGGAATCCGGTCCCGCCATCGCTTCTTCATAGTTCGAAGGTTCACCGTTGTCTAACAACATGATTTCCAAGACAGGGTTGCCGTACCACTCTGGTGCGGAACGTGTCCTTGTGGACCTTCGGATTTCAGTAGGGGCTTGATCAGAAGTATCTTGATCATTTTCATTAACTTCCTCTCTAGTCGGTGCTGGCACCTCAGGAACATTTTCTTGAGTTGCGCCATTTTCCGGTTCAAGAGGCAATACTTCATCAAGCTCTACTTTCCTCCCACTTACTTCTTTCGAGAGAAACTCTTTCTCCAGAAAGGACCCATTCTTGGCAACAAAGATCTTGCCTTCGGATCTGAGGTAGAAGGTGTACCCAATAGTTTCTTTTGGGTACCCTATGAAGACGCATTTTTCCGATTTGGGTTCGAGCTTTTCAGGTTGAAGTTTCTTGACATAAGCATCGCATCCCCAAACTTTTAGAAACGACAGCTTAGGTTTCTTCCCAAACCATAATTCATACGGTGTCGTCTTAACGGATTTTGACGGAGCCCTATTTAAAGTGAATGCGGCAGTCTCTAAAGCATAGCCCCAAAAAGAAAGCGGTAAATCGGTAAGAGACATCATAGATCGCACCATATCTAACAGAGTGCGATTACGACGTTCGGACACACCATTACGCTGAGGTGTTCCAGGCGGCGTGAGTTGTGAAACTATTCCACATTTTCTTAAGTGTGCCCCAAACTCGTGACTCAAGTATTCTCCTCCACGATCTGATCGTAGAAACTTGATTTTCCTGTCACGTTGATTTTCAACCTCACTCTGAAATTCCTTGAACTTTTCAAAGGTTTCAGACTTGTGTTTCATTAAGTAGATATACCCATACCTACTTAAATCATCAGTGAGGGTGAGAACATAACGATAGCCACCGCGAGCCTCAACACTCATTGGACCGCACACATCGGTATGTATGATTTCCAATAAGTCGGTTGCTCGCTCCATTGTTCCTGAGAACGGAGTCTTGGTCATTTTACCCATAAGGCATGGTTCGCACGTGTCAAATGATTCATAATCAAGAGACACTAAAAGTCCATCAGCATGGAGCTTCTTCATGCGTTTAACACCTATGTGACCAAGGCGGCAGTGCCACAAGTATGTGGGACTATCATTATCAACCTTACTTCTTTTGGTACTCACATTATGAATATGTGTAGCATCACGTTCGAGATTCATAAGGAATAAACCATTCACCATAGGAGCATGACCATAAAACATATCTCTCATAAAAATGGAACAACCATTATTCTCAGATTTAAAAGAGTAGCCATCTCGAATTAAACGAGATCCCGATACAATGTTCATGCTCAAAGCTGGCACTAAATAACAATTATTAAGGTTTAAAACTAATCCCGAAGGGAGATGCAGAGGTAGCGTGCCGACGGCGATCACATTGACCTTGGAACCATTCCCGACGCGCATCGTCACCTCGTCCTTTGCCAGTTTCCGCTTATTCCGCAGCCCCTGCTTTGAGTTACAAATGTGAGCAACTGCACCGGTATCAAATACCCAGGAGCTACTACGGGCACTAGTAAGGTACACATCCATTACATGTATATCACATATACCTTTTGTTTTGCCGGCCTTCTTATCCGCTAAGTACTTAGGGCAGTTCCGCTTCCAGTGACCGCTTCCCTTGCAATAAAAGCACTCAGTCTCGGGCTTGGGTCCATTCTTTGGCTTCTTCCCAGCAGCTTGCTTGCCGGGCGCGGCAACCTCCTTGCCGTCCTTCTTGAAGTTCTTTTTACCCTTGCCTTTCTTGAACTTAGTGGTTTTATTGACCATCACCACTTGATGTTCCTTTCTGACTTCTACCTCTGCTGATTTCAGCATAGCAAATACTTCAGGAATGGTCTTTTCCATCCCCTGCATATTGAAGTTCATCACAAAGCTCTTGTAGCTTGGTGGAAGCGACTGGAGGATTCTGTCAATGACCGCATCATCCGGGAGATTAACTCCCAGCTGAGTCAAGCGGTTATGCAACCCAGACATAGTGAGTATGTGCTCACTGACAGAACTGTTTTCCTCCATCTTACAGCTAAAGAATTTGTCGGAGACTTCATATCTCTCGACCCGGGCATGAGCTTGGAAAACCATTTTCAGCTCTTCGAACATCTCATATGCTCCATGTCTCTCAAAACGCTTTTGGAGCCCCGGCTCTAGGCTGTAAAGCATGCCGCACTGAACGAGGGAGTAGTCATCGAAACGTGCCTGCCAAGCGTTCATAACGTCTTGTTCCGCAGGGAGAACGGGTGCGTCACCAAGCGGTGCTTGTAGGACATAATCTTTCTTGGCAGCTATGAGGATGATCCTCAGGTTCCGGACCCAGTCCGTATAGTTGCTGCCATCGCCTTTCAGCTTAGTTTTCTCTAGGAACGCGTTGAAGTTGAGGACTACGTTGGCCATTTGATCTACAAGACATATTGCAAAGATTTTAGACTAAGTTCATTTAAGTTCAACTAATCAAATTATTAGTGAACTCCCACTTAGATTAGACATCCCTCTGGTCATCTAAGTATTACATGATCCGAGTTAAACTAGACCGTGTCCGATCATCACGTGAGACGAACTAGTCAACATCGGTGAACATCTTCATGTTGATCGTATCTTCTATACGACTCATGCTCGACCTTTCGGTCTTCTGTGTTCCGAGGCCATGTCTGTACATGCTAGGCTCGTCAAGTCAACCTAAGTGTTTGCATGTGTAAATCTGTCTTACACCCGTTGTATGTGAACGTCTGAATAAAACACCCGATCATCACGTGGTGTTTTGAAACAGCGAACTATCGCAACGGTGCACAGTTAGGGGGAACACTTCTTGAATTTATTGTGAGGGATCATCTTATTTACTACCGTCGTTCTAAGTAAACAAGATGCAAAACATGATAAACATCACATGCAATCAAATAATAAACGTGACATGATATGGCCAATATCACACAGCTCCTTTGATCTCCATCTTGGGGCTCCATGATCATCTTGTCACCGGCTTGACACCATGATCTCCATCATCATGATCTCCATCATCGTGTCTCCATGAAGTTGCTCGCCAACTATTACTTCTACTACTATGGCTAACGCGTTTAGCAATAAAGTAAAGTAATTTACATGGCGTTTCTCGATGACACGCAGGTCATTAAAAGAATAAAGACAACTCCTATGGCTCCTGCCGGTTGTCATACTCATCGACATGCAAGTCGTGAATCCTATTACAATAGCATGAACATCTCATACATCACATATAGATCATTCATCATTCATCACAACTTTGGCCATATCATATCACAAACCACTTGCTGCAAAAACAAGTTAGGCGTCCTCTAATTGTTGTTGCAAGTTTTACGTGGCTGAATTAGGGTTCTAGCAAGAACGTTTTCTTACCTACGTTAAAGCCACAACGTGATTTGTCAACTTCTATTTACCCTTCATAAGGACCCTGTTCATCGATTCCGCTCCAACTAAAGTGGGAGAGACAGACACCCGCCAGCCACCTTATGCAACTAGTGCATGTTAGTCGGTGGAACCGGTCTCACGTAAGCGTACGTGTAAGGTTGGTCCGGGCCGCTTCATCCCACAATACCGCTGAAGCAAGAAAGGACTAGTAACGGCAAGAAAGTTGACAAATCTACGCCCACAACAAATTGTGTTCTACTCGCGCAAGAAGAACTACGCATAGACCTAGCTCATGATGCCACTGTTGGGGAACGTTGCAGAAAACAAAAAATTTCCTACTCGTTTCACCTAGATCATCTAGGAGTTCATCTAGCAACGAGTGATTAGATGCATCTACATACCTTTGTAGATCGCGAGCGGAAGCGTTCAAAGAACGGTGATGATGTAGTCGTACTCGACGTGATCCAAATCACCGATGACCAGCGCCGAACGGACGGCACCTCCGCGTTCAACACACGTACGGAACAGCCACGTCTCCTCCTTCTTGATCCAGCAAGGAAGGGAGGAGAGGTTGAGGGAGATGGCACCAGCAGCAGCACGACGGCGTGGTGTTGATGGAGCTGCAGTACTCCGGCAGAGCTTCGCTAAGCACTACGGAGGTGTAGGAGGTGTTGGGGAGGGAGAAGGAGGCAACCAAAGGCCGAGGCGTTCAGGTATGAAGTCCCTCCTCTCCCCCACTATATATAGGGGTGCCAAGGGGGGGTGGTGCGCAGCCTAGGAGATCCAATCTCCTATGGCCGGCGGCCAAGGGGAGGTTTCCCTCCCCCCCAAGGCACCTAGGAGGTGCCTTACCCTCCTAGGACTCTTGTCCCCTTAAACCCTAGGCGCATGGGCCTATGTGGGGCTGGTGCACTTGGCCCATTAGGCCAAGGCGCACCCCCTTACAGCCCATGTCGCCCCCCGGGGCAGGTGGACCCACCCGGTGGACCCCCGGGACCCTTCCGGTGGTCCCGGTACAATACCGATAACCCCGAAACTTGTCCCGATGCCCGAAACAGGACTTCCCATATATAAATCTTTACCTCCGGACCATTCCGGAACTCCTCGTGACGTCCGGGATCTCATCCGGGACTCCGAACAACATTCGGGTTACTGCATATACATATCCCTACAACCCTAGCGTAACCGAACCTTAAGTGTGTAGACCCTACGGGTTCGGGAGACAAGCAGACATGACCGAGACGACTCTCCAGTCAATAACCAACAGCGGGATCTGGATACCCATGTTGGCTCCCACATGCTCCACGATGATCTCATCGGATGAACCACGATGTCGAGGATTCAATCAACCCCGTACGCTATTCCCTTTGTCTATCGATATGTTACTTGCCCGAGATTCGATCGTCGGTATCCCAATACCTCGTTCAATCTCGTTACCGGCAAGTCACTTTACTCGTACCGTAATGCATGATCCCGTGACCAGACACTTGGTCACTCTGAGCTCATTATGATGATGCATTACCGAGTGGGCCCAGTGATACCTCTCCGTCATACGGAGTGACAAATCCCAGTCTTGATCCATGTCACCCAACAGACACTTTCGGAGATACCCGTAGTCTACCTTTATAGTCACCCAGTTACGTTGTGACGTTTGGCATACCCAAAGCACTCCTACAGTATCCGGGAGTTACACGATCTCATGGTCTAAGGAAAAGATACTTGACATTGTAAAACTCTAGCAAACGAACTATACGATCTTGTGCTATGTTTAGGATTGGGTCTTGTCCATCACATCATTCTCCTAATGATGTGATCTCGTTATCAATGACATCCAGTGTCCATAGTCAGGAAACCATGACTATCTGTTGATCAACGAGCTAGTCAACTAGAGGCTCACTAGGGACACGATGGTGTCTGTTATTCACACATGTATTACGATTTCCGGATAACACAATTATAGCATGAATAAAGACAATTATCATGAACAAGGAAATATAATAATAGTGCTTTTATTATTGCCTCTAGGGCATATTTCCAACAGATACAAGATTGAAGACTTCATCCCGTGTCCGGATGGGACTTTCCTTGGCGTGGAAGGCAAGCTTGGCGATGCGGATATTCAAGATCTCCTACCATTGTAACCGACTTTGTGTAACCCTAACCCTCTCCGGTGTCTATATAAACCGGAGGGTTTTAGTCCGTAGGACAACTTCATCATACAACAATCATACCATAGGCTAGCTTGTAGGGTTTAGCCTCCTTGATCTCGTGGTAGATCTACTCTTGTACTACCCATATCATCAATATTAATCAAGAAAGACCTATGAGGCGTCTTGATCTATCTCTATAGATTTTGATGCCTAATATATAAGCAGCTTCTCCAAGGTCCTTCATTGAAAAACTTTTATTCAAGTAGGCCTTGATGCTGTCCAAGAGTTCTATATCATTTCCCATCAAGAGTATGTCATCTACATATAATATGAGAAATGCTACAGAGCTCCCACTCACTTTCTTGTAAACGCAGGCTTCTCCATAAGTCTGTGTAAACCCAAACGCTTTGATCATCTCATCAAAGCGAATGTTCCAACTCCGAGATGCTTGCACCAGCCCATAAATCGAGCGTTGGAGCTTGCACACTTTGTCAGCATTCTTAGGATCAACAAAACCTTCCGGCTGCATCATATACAATTCTTCCTTAAGGAAACCATTAAGGAATGCCGTTTTGACGTCCATTTGCCATATTTCGTAATCATAGAATGCGGCAATTGCTAACATGATTCGGACGGACTTCAGCTTCGCTACCGGTGAGAAAGTCTCATCGTAGTCAACCCCTTGAACTTGTCGATAACCCTTAGCGACAAGCCGAGCTTTATAGATGGTCACATTACCATCCGCGTCTGTCTTCTTCTTAAAGATCCATTTATTTTCTATGGCTCGCCGTTCAACGGGCAAGTCAGTCAAAGTCCATACTTCGTTTTCATACATGGATCCTATCTCGGATTTCATGGCTTCTAGCCATTTGTCGGAATCCGGGCCCGCCATCGCTTCTTCATAGTTCGAAGGTTCACCGTTGTCTAACAACATGATTTCCAAGACAGGGTTGCCGTACCACTCTGGTGCGGAACGTGTCCTTGTGTCCACTAGTAGGACTCCTCCCCCTTGGAAACCCTAGGCGCATGGGCCTTGTGGGGCTGGTGCCCTTGGCCCAAGCAGGCCAAGGCGCACCCCCTACAGCCCATGTGGCCCCCGGGGATGGGTGGCCCCACCCGGTGGGCCCCCGGGACCCCTCCGGTGGTCCCGGTACAATACCGATAACCCCGAAACTTGTCCCGATGCCCGAAACAGGACTTCCCATATATAAATCTTTACCTCCGGACCATTCCGGAACTCCTCGTGACGTCCGGGATCTCATACGGGACTCCGAACAACATTCGGGTTACTGCATATACATATCCCTACAACCCTAGCGTAACCGAACCTTAAGTGTGTAGACCCTACGGGTTCGGGAGACAAGCAGACATGACCGAGACGACTCTCTGGTCAATAACCAACAGCGGGATCTGGATACCCATGTTGGCTCCCACATGCTCCACGATGATCTCATCGGATGAACCATGATGTCGAGGATTCTATCAACCCCGTACGCTATTCCCTTTGTCTATCGATATGTTACTTGCCCGAGATTCGATCGTCGGTATCCCAATACCTCGTTCAATCTCGTTACCGGCAAGTCACTTTACTCGTACCGTAATGCATGATCCCGTGACCAGACACTTGGTCACTCTGAGCTCATTATGATGATGCATTACCGAGTGGGCCCAGTGATACCTCTCCGTCATACGGAGTGACAAATCCCAGTCTTGATCCATGTCACCCAATAGACACTTTCGGAGATACCCGTAGTCTACCTTTATAGTCACCCAGTTACGTTGTGACGTTTGGCATACCCAAAGCACTCCTACGGTATCCGGGAGTTACACGATCTCATGGTCTAAGGAAAAGATACTTTGACATTGCAAAACTCTAGCAAACGAACTATACGATCTTGTGCTATGTTTAGGATTGGGTCTCGTCCATCACATCATTCTCCCAATGATGTGATCTCGTTATCAATGACATCTAGTGTCCATAGTCAGGAAACCATGACTATCTGTTGATCAACGAGCTAGTCAACTAGAGGCTCACTAGGGACATGTTGGTGTCTGTTATTCACACATGCATTACGATTTCCGGATAACACAATTATAGCATGAATAAAGACAATTATCATGAACAAGGAAATATAATAATAATGCTTTTATTATTGCCTCTAGGGCATATTTCCAACAACGGGGAGGCAGGGGGAGGTGACTCGCTCTCCATCATCTTCGGAGGAAGATCCCCCGAGGACGAATTCTGTGAAGAAGGGCTACGAGCCGGACTGCAACGAATATGTTTTGGTCATTATTCTCATAGACAAAACAGGATGGGAAAATTTTGTTTTTGCCACTCTAGATTTTGACATTTCACTTTTGCCACTCTTTGTTTTTGACAATTATCACAATTGCCATTTGCATGGCAAAAGCAAAATAACAGAGTGGTAATTGTGATAATTATCAAAAGCTAAGAGTGGCAAAAATGAAATAAAATTATTTTGCTTTTGCCACAAAATGGCAATTGTGATAATTGTCAAAAAGAAAGAGTGGCAAAAGTGAAATGTCAAAATCTAGAGTGGCATAAGGAAAATTGGCAAAATCTAGAGTGGCAAAAACAAAATTTTCCCAAACAGGATATGCTTATCGAAGTTCTCTTTCACTTACGGTTCGGTGGAGGACCTGCCCCCTTGCGAGGTTTTCTTCCCTTGTTTAGAAGCTTCCGTTTCCAAATCCTCGGAGGCGCCCCTTTTCTTACCTTGGGGAGAGGGGATTCTAGATTCCCCTCCCCGATTATCCTCCTTCGCGGAGGCACCTACTCCTCCAATCTGGATGTGTAAAAAATGAGGCCTGCCTGTGGCTTCTCTATTCCTCCCCTCGTCTTCGCCTGATGGCACCTGATACGGCACGCGGTCAAGCATCCTGGTCAACAAAGGATTCGGCGAGCCTTCTGGAAGAGGGGTCGGACACCTAATCCTCTCCGCCTTCTTCAGCCAGTCCTGGCAGAGAACATTTTTTAGAATGACGTTATAATAAATATAAAGGATGGTGTGTTCGGCAGCAGGAGTATTTACCGGGGTATCCGGGAGGTTACAATTGAGACCCATGTCCTCGGTGGTGTCCGGACACTCTATTCGTGATCCGAATAATAACTCGTACATCTCTTTGAGCGTCATGCCAAAGAATTGTTGAACGGTTTGCGGTCCTTCCGGGTTGAACTCCCACATACGGAGAGGACAACGTTGGCAGGGCAGGGACTCGACAAACCAGCATCACTTGCATTACCCTGGCAAGACTGATATCCCTCTTGAGAAGGTCTCGGGTGCAGCTCTGTAATGTCGGCATGTCATTTGCCGGCCCCCAGTCCAGCCGTTTATTGACCCATGATGCGAGTTGTGGTGGAGGGCCCAGGCGGAGAGCAGCCGCCCACTTTGTACCTCGGGGAGCGGTGATGTAAAACCACTCCCGCTGCCATAAATCAGAAATCTCCACGAAAGAGCCCTTTGGCCATGGGGCGTCGACGCCTTTGCTTATTATAACACCTCCGCACTCTGCATGACGCCCGTCGATCACCCTCGGCCTCACATTGAAGGTCTTGAGCCATAGGCCGAAGTGGGGGTGATGCAGAGGAAGGCTTCACACACGACGATAAACGATGAGATGTGAAGAACGGAATCTGGAGCTAGATCGTGGAAATCTAGCCCGTAATAGAACATGAGCCCTCTTATGAAGGGATCAATGTTAAAACCTAGCCCTCGGAGAAAGTGGGACATAACGACAACGCTCTCGTTGGGCTCGGGAGTGGGGACGACCTGCCTTGGAGCAGGTAGCCTGTGAGGAATCTCGGCAGTGAGATACCTGGCCTCCCTAAGCTTCCGAATGTCCTCCTCTGTAATGGAGGAGGCCATCCACTGACCTTGATTGGATCCGGACATGGTCGAAAGACCGAGGTGCTTTAGCTTGAGCCTTGGGTGTTGGAACTCGAGGTGCGGGAGGGGAAGGATCGAGCGTGGAAAGAAAAGGACAGGCCTTGGCCCCCTTTATAAAGAGGACGAATATCAAGCGTCCCCCGCGTGACCATTTGGGACTTGCCTAAAATCGAGGAGTCATATTAAACAAACACGGTTGGGTTACCCACACAATCCCGTGATAAGGGGGGGACATGATCTCTGCTTCGACAAGACGTGTCAAGGAAACCGCCTCGCATTACGTGCGGAGGCTGGTTGTGAAAACGGTTCGAATAATGACCGAGCCATGGTGTGACATCACGCTATAAAAAGCTGTCGGCAGATTAGATTTGTGGAAAATTATACTCTCTACGGTGGTATGTGGAATTTGTTTTGCAGAGCCGGACACGATCTTTGTGTCCTAAATCTTCTATGGAGTATTCGGAGAAGGAACCCGCCTTGCAATACCGAAGACAATTTGCGCGCCGGACTCATCATCATTGAAGCCTGGTTCAGGGGATACTGAGGGAGTCCTGGATTAAGGGGTCCTCAGACAGCCAGACTATATACTTTGGCCGGACGGTTGGACTATGAAGATACAAGATTGAAGACTTCGTCCCGTGTCCGGATGGGACTCTCATTTGCGTGGAAAGCAAGCTTGGATATTCAAATATGTAGATTTCCTTCTCTGTAACCGACTCTGAGTAACCCTAGCCCCCTCCGGTGTCTATATAAACCGAGGGGTTTAGTCCGTAGGACAACAACAACAATCATAATCATAAGCTAGCTTCTAGGGTTTAGCCTCTACGATCTCGTGGTAGATCAACTCTTGTAATACTCGTATCATCAAGATCAATCAAGCAGGAAGTAGGGTATTACCTCCATCGAGAGGGCCCGAACCTGGGTAAAACATCGTGTCCCCTGCCTCCTGTTGCCATTAGCCTTAGACGCACAGTTCGGGACCCCCTACCCGAGATCCGCCGGTTTTGACACCGATAGTGGTCTTGGTGTGGCGGTCTTGGCGGTGGTGGTTTTGGCGGTGGTTGTCTTGCCTGAGGTCAAAGATGATACCCGTGCTTGTGGCCGTCCTGCCATACTTATCATGTTCCTACTTCTTAGTTTCTTTTGATGACGATGATGATGTTCCATGTCTTGCAATACTTATGTTCTTGAAGTTTCGACGATGATGATCTTTAGATGATTATGATGATCTTGAGTATTTTTAGATGATGAACTTGATGATGATCTGTCATATTTCTGTGTATATATGCATACTGTCATATTTTGTGCTTTTGAATGCTGTCAAATGGATGAAAAGAGAGAAAACAAAGAAAATGATTAAAAAAAAAGAACAGATCTATGCCGACGGCCTTGCTGTCGGCATAGATATGCCCAGGAGTGCCCAGCTGTCGCCGCGTGGCAGAGATATGCCGATGGCTAGGCCGTCGGCATATCTCTGCTGCCAGGAGCGCCCAACGGCTGCCACGTGGTTGGCTAGCGTCTTTGACGGCGTCGTCCGTTGCCGTCTGGTGAAAATTTGCGCCGACGGTGTTCCTATGCCGTACGGACGCCTTCGGCTTATATGCCTATGCCGACTGCTTTAGCAGGAATGCTATTTATTTAACGGTCGCATGGTCTGTACATGTTCTAGAGACACCAAACTTGGAAGCCACCATACACTAGAAATGTGAAGATCTGGTATAAAATAAATATATCACGTAATACACTAATGCATAAAAAAAAATCCTATCTAGAAACGACATGAATCCAGTTTGAACTTCGATTGGCTACTCATGTTAGAGAAGGAATACAGTACCAACTATTACGTTATTTATAAGAAAAGACAAAAGCTTCGAGGCATATTCCTCAATAACAAAATGTGATTAAAACTTTTAAGGCATAATAAGAAAGCAAAAGGAAATTAATATTCGTGTACAAATGACAAAGCACGAAATTTGAATCCAGAAGTCGCAATAAGGATAAATTACTCAAAAGTAGATTAGAATCTACTCCCTCCATTCCAAAATAGATGACTCAACTTTATACTAACTTTAGTACAAAGTTAGTACAAAGATGGGTCATCTATTTTGGAACGGAGGAAGTACTAGATAGATGAAAATCATCACGAATGGTTTCAACTAATCAATGATAGTATCGATGGTTAAGTATTAGGGTACAACAATAATTGGATGGTGCTTATCTAGATAACTAAACAAGCACAAGGAGATCTACTCTGGCTGTCAGGCACATGCAAATGCTATCAAAACTTCATGAAAGGTTCACGCAAGTCGATCCTTGTGTTCAACAGATACATAATTGTGAAGCTGAACTACCCAGGTAAGAGTAGTAGTGCCGATATGCTCATGAGTCTGAGAAGAAAGGAACATATGAAAGATAAGGAGCTCTACAGTTTGGACCAAGATCACATATAAAACGGCGCTCCTTAGAATCCACTGTGTATGACATTAGCTTCGTACATGATTGGCGACTCGTGACCAGGGACGAGTAATAATTTAATACTATAAATATCACACTTTTTTCTGGGTGGACGAAAACATCGTAATTCCACACAAACGATGAGAACTCTATTCCCAGTAGTTGCAAGTGGGTGACATTGTGCTTCAAGGTCCAGTTTTCACCATTAGAACCATCAAGAGCCCATATTGATAGTTCAGAAGTACCCTTATTTGCGAAATGCAATTGCCCTTGTGATAGATAAACATTATGAACATCATCATCAGAATGTGTCATAGGGGCACGGATGACCCTACGGTTTCCCTCCACGCCAAAACCTATAACCAAACCAGCATTCGTAGACAGATACAGCATCCCCCTGAAAAGCACGCTTTCTGAAGTGCAGCGTACCGATATTGGACTCTTCCAGCCAACTCGACGTGCCCAAACTGCAGCTTTGGACGAGTAGATCCCCACTGATTTGATGTCTGTGGTAGCACCAGCAATCGTCGGCCTATTCGCACCCACAGAACTGGCAGGCACAAACTCGAACACATGGAAGTGGGAGGAGACGGCTGGGTCGAACCCCAGGCGAGCGATCGAGGCGTTGCTGGAGCAGTTGGTGGCACGCACAACCACCCATCTTTCAGTGACGGGATTGCACACCACGTAGTCTGCTATATTGTTGGGACCAAGGCGTGTCCTGCGTCGGCAAAGGAGGAGGAGGCCATTGCAGCCGTCTAACAACTGCATCTCAAATCTATCCTGTTTGGCAGCATGAACGAGAGGGAGGTATCCATGCTAGCGCACCAGTTCCCCGATAGGCTTTGGTAACCTGTATTCTCGTTGCGGATTTGGTAGAAGATGCCGGCGAGGGTCGACTGGGGCAGCTTCTTGCGGTGGTCCGGGTGGGAGACGAGGTCGTGCCAGCGCCTGGAGACGCACTTGCAGCAGCATGTGGACCTGTAGGGAACGCAAGAGAAGATCTCGACGAGGAGGTCGTCGGAGAGCTCGGACACCGGGCTACTCTCCGTGTCTCTCTTCTTCTTGCAGCTCCCTGTGCCTGGCGCCATCGCCGGCCAACCGGAAGTTTGAGACTTATCCACCGGTGGCGGTGATGGAAAGCGTGAGGATCAGCCTATTGCTTGCTTGGCGCGCGATCTGCGGCGCGAGAGTTTGAGGGTTTCGTTCGTGTTCGCGGCGGCGAGAGACGGATCGAGGTTTTTTTGGAAGGTCCGTATGCCCAGTTGCCCACCGGTGATGGGTCGACGGGGCCTGTATACGTGCTTTTGTCAAAAATATCTGGGCCGTATATGAGTCGGAACCTACATATAGGCAGACTACAACTTCAATTCCAATTCGTACGTTTTTTTTCTCTTTTAGATCTGTCTAGGACACGCCTAGATGTGCCCCTAATTATTTCACATCTAAGTGACTCCATCAAACGAAAAGAAAACGAAAAAAAGACAGAATAAAATGTGTTTGCACGAATCTTAGCGTAAAATCAATGACACAGGACTTGGGGAGCACATCTAGATGTGCTTTAGCCAAACTGTTTTTTCATATATTTCTAATAGGGCCACGCTACGGATCGGCCGGCGCATAACGAGAAAACATCTGCTGCCTCTCTTGCTGTTGGATGGATGCTGGGATGGCCGTTCGATCTACCCATCCACGAGTGCCACCTCCCTTTTGCAATAAGATTGGTGTTTTAGAACAAGCCTTTCGAGAGGATGCTTCTTACAAAACTTCTGAACCGCTATTTACCTTTTTGAAACATAGTCCGTGTTACAGAACTTTTTTCAACTGAGGTTTTGTTGCAGCTTTTTTTACAACAGAGATTATGTTATAGGAGAAACTTCTGCAACATTGGTGTTTTTGCATAAAAATTTAAGGGGATTCATGAGGAGTCTGGGGCACATGTCCCGCGGGACACGTGTCAAACGAGCAAACAGGGGTTGTGTTGCAGATTTTATTTCCGTGTTCAGGTTTTTGTAACATAGATGATGTTGCAGAAGGACTTTTTGCAACATGGGTGATGTTGCAGAATCTTTTTTTTACATAAACGATGATGTAACACCGCCCTTGTTGTAGAAGACAACTCGGGGAAGAAACCTATGGATGCGCTGGGCATAAGGATAGCACTGTGTTGGGCTCCATTGGTACACGCGTCACGCAGGGGAACCGGTGGCGAACGAAAAGATCCGCCTGTCCATTTCAAGTGTTTCCCTTTCTAGTAATGTAGAAGAGTTGAAGATTTGGTCACAACAAGAAAACACCAACCCCTCAACATGAAACAAGAACCCACCAAGCACCTACCCCTCAAACAAAAATAAAAAGGAAAGCAAGAAACCACTAGAAATAGGATCTTGAAAAAGGATCTTCTCGAACGCAGTGTCATCTCCCCCTCAACACAAACCACCAGACTATATTACCAAATCGACACAAAGATCTTATGATGCTCGAATTGTCCTCCATTATCCAATCTGAACATTCCCTGGATAGAATATCAGAATCTCAGGATGGAGCAAACAATAGAAAGTTTCTATGTTGGTGAATTTACAAGGTATGTTAGACCATAAATTCCCAAAAACAACATGATGCAGTTACAGGTACCCATGCCTCAACTAACTGAACTGCTGACGGTGCTATACCTGCAAGGGCTGCTAATATATGTGTCAAATAACTGTCCACGTAAACTCGGGATACATGCAAAAAGATCTGAGAAAGCATATGCGTCGGTACCTTTCTATCACAGCCATCCGTTGCCCTTGGGATCGTCAGTGCCGCAACATGGAAAAGGCCTGGGTGCTCAAAATTAATCTTGTTTGTGTTTGCATGTCTCGGCCTGTGATGAACTTACCAAGACACAAGCTTCTGCGCTACCCCACCGCTGAATATGTGTTGTGCGACAGTGGCACACGAACAAATGCACGGGTTGCACTGTTCCTGGCCCGCCAAGGCATCTGTCTCATAGAAATGTAGAAGCCGGCCGTATGTGTGTTGCCTTTGCCTTCTCTCTCTCTCGGACATTTACAAGCAGTATGTGTGGACTACAGAGTCCATAGGTGACTGAGAGAGCACGAGCTGTCAAGGGTGAGAAGATTGAAGGACCGGGGCGGGTAGAGGGTGTAGGCCTAGATAGCCGTCACAATCCACCCCAACGATCCATTAGATAAGAGTGACCCATTAGATAAGAGTGACCGATGCTGACTAACTTCCCAGAACCAAGGAGCGAAAGATCGAATCAAACCCATAGATCGGTGGAGAAAGGGGCGAACGGCCATTTATGTGAATAGAAGCCTCTGACCATCGAAAGCGACCCGAGTCAACTGCAACCGATAGCCTGCTAAACACGTCTAGAATTGATGATGCTTAACCCTGTCTTTGGGAATCTTGAGACCATGGGCCTAAGCCAAATTCCACGATAACGGGTCCTGACACATATGCTTAAAAAATCCGCAATCAATATAAATAAGGGCATTCAAGCACCAAGAAAACAATTACAACTTGACAAATGTCTACTCGACACATCTATATTGTTTAGAAGCATTACTCTGTTAAGACTTCTACTGTGCATCTGCCAGTGACTCTGAGAACAAAGGAACATATGAAAGATAAGGAATCCTGCAATACCATCCAAGATCTGTCATAAAATGCTGCTCCCTAGATTCCACATTGTATGACAAAACTTTTGTCAATGATTGGCCCCCGATGTGCAGTTGTGCGCATAGTACTATAATGGCATTGTCTTCCGGGTGGATGATAACATCGTAATCATGCATTGATGAATACTCTTTTTCGAACAGTTGCAAGTGGCTGACCTTGTTCTTCAAGGTCCAATTTCCTGTACTAGAATCATCAAGAGCCCAGATTGATACTTCAGAATCACCATGTTTTGCCAAATACAATCGCCCCTGTGATAGAGAAATATCATAAGCCCCACAACCATCGCGTAGTGCAGGTGTACGAATGACCTTACATTTTCCCTCCATGTCGACTGCTATAACCAAATCATTATAAGAAGATAAATACATCACTCCGCCAAGAAATACGCTGGATGAAAAGATGCATATATCAACTAGATGGTTCCCAGTACTTTCATGTGTCCAAACTCCAGCTTTGGAAGAGTAGACCCCCACCACTTTAATGTATCTACGACGGTCAGCTTCATCCAAGACAAAAGCTGGTACGAACTCAAAAACATGGAAGTGGGATGTGACGGCCGGATCAAACCCCAAGCGAATGGCCCACAGCTTGCTGGACCAGTTGGTGGCAGGCACGACCACCCATTTTTCAGTGGCCGGATTGCACACCACGTAATCCATCATCTTGCCATCAGTGCTCTTCCAGCAGCGACAGAGAAGGAGACCATTGCAGCTGTCCATAATGTCTAGTCTCTCGCATTTGGGCAGGAACGAGAGGGAGGCGTTGATGCGAGGGCACCAGTTCCCCGAGACACTTTGGTAGCGGCGAGAGCGAGACACCTCACGGCTAGTTATGTCGTATGTTTCAAAGAAGAAGCCGGCGAGGGTCGACTGGGGCAGCTTCTTGCGGTGGTCGGGGTGGGAGACGAGGTCGCGCCATCGCCTAGACACGCACTTGCAGCAGCAGGTGGACTTGTACGGCAAGAGGGACATGATCTCAACGAGGAGGTCGTCGGAGAGCTCGGACACAGGGCTCTTCTCCGTGTCCCTCTTCTTCTTGGAGCTCCCTGGCACCATCGCCGGCCAGCCTGCAGTTTGGGATGGAGGACGTACGGAAGACTGGAGACCCGCGCCCACCGGTGAGCGTCAGATCCTACCAAGTGCTTGCTTGGCGGCTAAGGGTCTTGTCCGCGGCGACAAGAAACGGAGGTGGAACTAAAAAGACGAGGTCGTATGCCTTTCTGTTTTTAGGGTTAGGTCGTATGCCTCGATGAGGCCTCCTGTATCTGGGGTTTTATCTTCAAATCTGGGCCGTATATGAGTGGAAACGTACAAGTAGACGGACTTCTATTTCAATTCGTACGTCGTTTATGGATTTGTAGACGCAGATTGACAGACAGGGCCGGGCCGGCAAAATGCGGGGCCCTGTGCGAAACTAAAAAATGGGCCCAGTCTCACTAGAAACATAAACTATCGAGCAATTATAAAGTATGTGATATATTGTCTGACATAAAAATTATGTAGTACTGAAACACTAAAACTAAAGTGATACGGCAGCAGATATCAATTGGAGATTATGTGTCAATGTTTGGCAATTAGACGGATCGTCTTACTCACCTAGTCTTGTGTCCTATCCGGTTGAACTACTATCCTGTGATATTTAATCGAGGAGGCAATCATGCAAGAATCTATCTCTCTAATGATCCCTGCAAAAATTTAATTAGAAAATAGAAATTAAGATGGTAGGAGTATAGTTAGGAGTAGAAGCCAGCAATATTCCTCTCTGATACTCTGAGAACCTGAGAACACGAGAAGATTTATTGATGGATGCGAAGTTGTGAACCAACGAAGACTTTACTGTATTTGCAATGACAAAACTAGCGTACTACGTCCCTTCATTCTGCTTGTGATTGTACCTTTCACCGTGTCGTCCATGGCGGCGTCGCCGGATTTGGAAATCTGGAGGATGCGCATGCGCCGTGTCGCCAACCCATGGATTCTGGATGCAATCGATCAAGCAGAACTGGACACCGCCCTTCGGTTTCTGATCGAGCAGATCAGTTTTTTTAGGGGAGATTGAGGTATAGAGCAGATCAGCAAGCCCTGGCGGCTGGCATCCAGCAAACGATATCAAGCAGATCGAGCCATCAAGGCATCGAGCAGCGGCCTGGGACGCTGGAGCAGCGGCCTGGTGGACTCACGTGCGGGGGGGAGTCACGCGCCAGCAGGCACCGGCCCAACTCCATGCGCGGCCCAACGCCTACCTCAGGAATAATATGTACATAGACATGTAAATTTTTTGGGGCCCCTCAAATTTATGGGCCCTGTGCGGGCCGCACAGTTCGCACCACTATGGGCCCGGCCCTGTTGACAGATTGTGTCACACCAAGAAACCACCAGCCCCTCACGAAAACAAAAGCAGAAAAAATGGGCAATTTCTATTTTATTTATTTTATTTCGAAAAAACTTTCAATCTATTCATCAAACAGCATGACAGTACAAAGAACATGAGAAGTAACAAAAAATTCATCAAAGTTCGTAGACCACCTAGCGACGACTACAATCACTGAAACGAACCGAAGGTGCGCCGCCATCATCGCCCCTCCCTTGTCGGAGCTAGGCGAACCTTGTTGTAATAAATAGTCGGGAAGTCATCGTGTTAAGGCCTCAAAGGACCAGTGCATCAGAACAGCAAGCACCGCTGATGTAGAGAAGCGTATATCACAAGGATCCAACCCGTAGACACAAAAACACAGACAAAGAAAGACCGGATCCAAGGAGATCCACCTAAGACAAATGCCAACCGAATCTCGTGAGATCCGCCGGAGACGCACCTCCGCACGCCCTCCAACGATGCTTGACGCACCATCAAAATGGGGGCTAGGCAGGGAGAACTTTATTCCATGTTCAGAAAGCCGTCACCGCCTCGTCTTTTTAAGCAAGACACAAACCCTAAACAGACTCGAAAAGACATCTAAAAACGAAGAAGGAGCCTTCCAAACAGCAAGGGCCAAGATCCACCATGCACCCATGGCCGTAAGGCGACGGGAGGCGAGGCAGATCCTGTGCCGGCAGGAGGCGGCTGGGAGCCCTACGCTAGGAGCTCTCGTCCCTAGGAGTCATAGGGAAACAAGCAGCACGTCCAGAATAGCGACTTTTGGTTGTAGACGTACAATCGACAGGTAGCCAAGTCGATTTTAATTAGCGTACAAAGGATCTTCTCAAATTCATTGCCTTCTTCCTTTGGAAGAATCCATCAGAATGTTTTACTCGTGAATTTAATCAAATCAACACAAAGATGATATGCACTGCTTCTCACTTTCAGCGAGATTTAGATGAAATTCACTGAATTTCATTAATTTGAAAAACACTAAAATATTTACCTTTCAGCCAAAATATTTCGGCAATTTCAGTAGTATACAAAATTCAAAAAAAATCAA
Source organism: Triticum dicoccoides (assembly GCF_002162155.2). NCBI lineage: Eukaryota > Viridiplantae > Streptophyta > Magnoliopsida > Poales > Poaceae > Triticum > Triticum dicoccoides. Next base: position 763,455,347 of record NC_041385.1, read on the forward strand.
AATATATTTTAAAAATATCAAAAGTCCAATTGAATTCAAGTGAATATTTCGGCCATTTGGCCGAAATGCAATCCGAAATCACTGATTAACTGAATTTTGGTGATTTTGGTTGGTGCTGAAATTTTTCAAAAACTGAAATTGAAAACCATCTGATGGTGCCAACCACAATCTGTATGGATGTGTGCAGGAAAATCTGTCCTCCATTGTCCAAAATCTGAACTTCCTCCCATATAGATCTCAGACAGACAACCAGAAGCCCAGGATGGAGCGTACGGTAGGATGTTTCTATGTTGATAGATCTACTAGTTTCGTAAAGTGCGGGATGGAGCATATAATAAACTAGAAAATACCCCGCGCGTTGCTGCGGAAATTTGAGGATAAAGAGTTTCATGAAATAGTGAGAAAAACCTAAGTCCTTTATACATGTTAAGCAAAACAATGTTAGAGAAATGGGTTATATGCATTCACAAATGTAACGCTTATAAATGACTAACCTTTAAATCTAGTTTAATGGAAAAATCTCCGCTTTTTGGATGAACCTGGAAAGGACCAGATTGTACTTTCACATGGGTGGCCAAATATCCGTTGTCCTCATGGTTACCTGTAATAAGAAGCATTGAAAATCATCTACATTTAACCAGCAAACAATTAAGAAGTAACTAAATGCAAGGTTAGCTACATGCAAAGTTGGTATGTGAAGAAAATATCTCTGATGCGATCAACACTGGCTCAGCTAGTAAAGTTATACAGTTGGGATATTCTAGTGACTGAGGCTTATCTAAATGGCTTAAAATAAATAACTAATATTTGATCAACTGAAACAACAAGGTAGACATACTAACATAGGCATTGGATTGACTACATATTGTTTCCAAATAAAGAACTCAATTCATGAAGCTTCAGATTAAAGTATTACAACGTTTTCAACCTAGCCTGATCGTAAATTGAGGTTATATAAAGAAAAATCAAGCCTACAAACCTGAAGGTTCCCCAGTGGATAATCGAGCTCAAGGTTGCCTGCAAAATCTGAAATAGAATGATAAGTTTGCAAATTGAATGGTACAAATACACAACAGTGGAAGCCCTCTCATGCCACCACGAACGGAAACGCAAGGCACGAATTCCTTTTTCCACCCGCTCTCGCTCGCAATTTTTCTCCGCCAGTGACGCATCTCAACTGCAGCAGAAGACTCACACACCTGAGCTCTTGGACGCACCTTACAAGAACACATGTGCACACCTTGACGACAGCTCGCAACTTTGTCGCCTCTTCCTCGCTCCCCCGAACGATGATCACCCACCGCATTGTCGACGACAGCGTGTCGCCCTTCTCCAGGTCGTTCCGACGAACGACAATTACCCGTCGCCTCGCTTGCGACAGCATCATCGCTGCCTCCTCGTCGTCACTCCGGCGAACGACAATCAGCCCAATCATTCACGTTGTTGCATCCCCAACGACTAAATTGCCTGCTCGCCTTCTTCGTCGCTACACCAGCGACTTTATTGCCCGCCCCGAGGCGCTAATCGGGACGTCACCCCGGGGCAAGCGCAGCTTTCCTCGAACCTTGCTCTAGATACCAATTGTTGGAAATTCTGCCACAGGATCTATCACATCAAATTGCACGAACACACGCCCACAAAAAACGGATAGCCAAGGGCCCTTGTCGTGCCCTCTTTTCTCTTTATTTCTTTTTGTATTTTCTCTCTGTTACAATATTCCAGCCCAGATCGTGTGTATATATATACACGCTCGATCGGAGCAAACCCAAAACAGGAACCGACTAGGACTCAGCCTAAACTAAACCTACCACGTAACCGGCTAATACCTAAACCGACTATGAAACCAATAAAGTAACCGGACGCAGCCAAGTACTACTAGACTCACACGTATAGGACTAGTACCAAACTCAGACTTCCCTATTCCTAATTAACTACCATAATGTTTGGATTATTCCAACAGACCCATGGAGGCAGCGGGGGCAGCAATAGGCGACCGGGATGGAACACGGTTGACCTACATCGCGGGCAGCGGCGGCGAGACTAGGCAACCTGGAGGAAGGTGCCTTGAGGGAAGCTTCTACCCTATGAACTACCGACAAATGGGATAGGAAGTAATGGAGGAGGCATTGGTGGGAGTAAAGGAAGAGGAACCGGCAGCAGTTTCTATTGGGACTCACTGCAGGGAAGATGAGAGAACGCTACGCGACATAGTGCGAGTGGCGGCGAGCGAAAGACCCTTCGTGATCGCAGCAATAATGAGATGGGAAAACGCAGGCTACTTCTGTCAGGGAGTAGAGACAGAAATTAGCGGCAAAATCTTTCACGGAGGGCGGTGTGGTTCAGCTGTTACTATTGAAGGTGAGACCAAAACAGCTACACTTTCAATTGTGCGGATGTGCATGCATGGCCGCATGTTGGGGAAGATGTGGGATGAATGGCTGCATTGTAGGAGAGTTAGGCAACCGGTGATAATGACATGGCTACGATGCTGAGGTGGGTAGGCTGCATGTCAAGATATATATGATAGTGGGGATGAATCTCTTAGGTATATAGGATTCCCAGCAGCAACAGGATGCAGTTGCAATTCTAATTATGAGTATCAGTTCCTCAACAAACTGAACTCGCAACTCATCTATTGGAAATTGCAGCCAGGCGAATACATTTTGCCAGTGATGGCGACACAAAGATAATCAAACTAAATCACATGAGGTTTCAGTTGAATTGAAACATCAGTTCATATATTAGAAAGACATGCAAATAGATCATGTTAAACTACTACTATCACATTAATATACCACATTTTTAGAAGGCAAGAAAATACAACACACAATTCTATCTCAATGGCATGTGATCCTTGGATACTCTATAAATGCAACCGCAGTCGGCCATTCCAGGTCCACGGAAACAGAAAGATCTCAAGTTCTTGGCTAGGACTACAGATTTAAGAACAAGAAAATAACATTTCATGTATTGCTGGAGACCGAAGTTTGTACATAGATAAATTATTCGCAAACAGAGAAATAAGCAGAGACATGAATCTAGATATTAGAATATTTATAGTTCCAACTAAACAATCAAGTAACCCTAGCAAGGTTGCAAGATCTTAAGTTCTATGTTAGAGCTAGAGTTTAGGAACGAGAAACCAGCAAATGAGCGGGTGATCAAGCCGATCGCGTGCGAGGTCGGGGACGCCGCTTGGTGGAGGCGGGGTGGCGGCGGAGTCCGAGGTGAAGCCGGCACTTACGAACGGCGTTGGACGTCGTGCGGACGAGCACAGGCACCCAGGCTGCCAAAGCAGTGCCAGCGCCCAGGCAGCAAGGCTCGAGCGACCAATGTAGTAGCGGCGCCCGAGCTGAGGCAGCCGACGAGCTTGACGCAGTCGGACCGACGCAGCTGTGCAGACACAGCGGAGGCGGGTGGCGTGGATTGCCGGGCGGGCCAGCGCGCGAATTGTTGCTATGATGGGCCGTCGCATGGCGTGAGGCCACCAAGTAGGGGCGATGCAGGTGTCCCGGTCGGAGAGGGCGATGACGGTCGGCGTAGATCGACAAGCAGGCCGGCGTGCGAATGACGGCCGTGAGGGGCCACCTGTCGCGCGAGGTCGCCGGGTCGGTAAGAGCCTGCCGATCGCGCCATTGTCGAAGTAAAGGCACACAAGGGTCGATGGCCGGCAGCGGGTGATGGAAACCGATCAAGCATAGATTATAAAACAAAAAGAAAATGTCGATCAAAACGACCGGCGAGAGAGCGAAAAAACCCGGAGCAAGGGCTCGGGAAAAAGACTATCTAAGGCAGCCGGTCAACACGACGGGCGGACGAACTCTAGGTACTGGCGGCGCGGCCGCCGACGGTGGTCATGGAGGCCGACCAACCCGGGGGCGGCGCGCGGGTGCGGAAGCGGCGGCGGCTAGGGTTTAGGATCGATGTAAGGCTGGTACCATGTTAGAAGTGATAGAGGAGATTGGCAAAATAGTTCATTGTATTGCTTGAGCCTCGTGAGCATATATATAGGAGTACAATGATCAACTTGGAGACAAGACAAGCAACAAATCCTACTCTATCTCATCTTTCCTAATAAGCAATATACTCAACATGAGCAAAGAAACGCTTTGCTCAAGACCTCCAGAGCAACCCATATAATCATCCTAGACCGCACTCTCAAGGATGTGAATTCTGCCTTCTACAAGATGCATCGCCACCTGTCGCCCATTCTGGAGAAGGACAGTGCCCGGCGCTTCCTTCGTTTGTATGTGGTGCAACCAAGATGCATTGCTTGGGGCTTCTTCATCATCCCAGAAGTCCTCAACCGGATGATTATTCATGATGCCCTGCGATGTGCAAAGGTTGTCCTGGAGGGCAAGGCTCCTGAGCTAGGAAGTTTCCACGCCAATCCAAACGGTATGAATAAGTATGGCCACATTCCTCTCCATGAAGCCGCGGAAAGGTCCGTTGACATGATCAAGTTGCTCCTCCACCATGGCGCATTGACCAATCTACGCATGGCTGGCGACTCGGTCATCGAGGACCTACTCCCGCTCCATGTTGGTGTTGCGGTCGAAGACACTTGCTTGCACAAATATCTCAACGACAATCTAACCAAGAAATATGCCAACTATGTATACATTATTATTTATCTCTTGTGCTGGAATGAAAATTTTCTTGGATACGACTAGACTACTTGCTGAACACATGGACAATCTAGACGAGGAAATCTGGAATGGGAAACTGTTGCAAACAGCCGTTTTGCTCCTGTCAGCTCAAACACATATCCATGCGGAATATCCCTGCAATAGAAAAGATAATAGTGGGCTGGGTTGATGGGTTTTCTGCTATCATTGACCGCCTTGTTGAACAGATTGATACCATGCATGAAATTGGGGATGGGTCGAGACGGAAAGGAAAAGTTGAATTTGGAGGCCCAGGGTGGACATTTGTACAATACATTATTGCTTTTTCAAATAATTTTCCGAGCTGGTAAAGCTCTCGATTCGTACATTCAGACACATAAGGAGGTGCCTAAAACAAAGCTTCTTCAACGCATTTCACAGATTCTCAATGACCATGGTTTTTCTCCTAGCGGAGGAGTCATCCTCATTGGAGACCTCTCCCCTTACGAATGGTGGCCAGTGCCCAATGGTGAGAAGATAGTTGAAACTAAGGCAGATGCAGAAACGCCTAATGCAGATAAAAAGTCTGCCAGAAAAAGACTCTGCAGAAGTTGGGAGCTTGAATGCACATGTAATAGTTACTTCCCATATTGGAGATCAGTGTTAGCATTGCGGTCTCCCATAAAAGTGTATCCAGTCCATGCACAAACTGATAAATTGCGTCCGCCTAAATTTGATTGAATACAGAACTCCGTGAGTAAGTTCGGCAAACTATCTACTACTTCGCTTCATAAAGGTAATGCCTGTTTGCTGGCAAGAGAAATTCCACAAGTTACAAATATGCATCGATCCAGAAGGCTATTTGGTACTGTTGCATTGACGATGTTGAAAGTATTAAAGAATGCATGAGAAGAAATGTGGCCGTACATTTAGCCTCAACTTCGTTATTGAGTGCAAGTTTTATTATAGATTAATAAATAGCATGTGAATATAATTATGTGTTTCTTTTGTTAATTTATTAGTTTTTGTAAGTTTGTTATTCGGGGTTTTAATTCAGTACGATGATTGAATGATTCTAATAGCGTGTTGTTTATGGGATTTCATTTATTTTATAAACTAGCACAAATAAATTACATGAAAAAACGGCAACATTATTTAGAAGTAGATAAGATAGCATAGGTGTTGTACAGACAAACTGAAATAAGTGGATATTCATACACTCCGCGCGGCCATTCCCGCTACCCCCACCCTCTACCACCATTGCCCCCGCCACCTCCCTCTCCGGTGCATTTTCCCCGGCAGTCCTTCGCCACCATGGACGACACCTTACTGTCCCCCTTCACCGTCGAGGTCACGCACGCTCAATCCCCTCGGGCGGATCTCGTCGCTGGCCATGTTGGTCCCGCCGTCGCCCAAGGCACTACTGTGCCTGTCCGCAAGCGGCAGGGCAACATGGTCGTGTAGGGCGGGAATCCGGCTACCCCCACCGGGAAGGCCCGCGCTCCATGCGCCGACGCCGCTGCGCTATCCCGGCCGGCGGCGTAGAAGGTCGGCAAGGTCTCCGGCGTGAAGCGGAATATGATTCCGGCTACAAAGAAGCCGGCTTCTTCATCCACTCCCTCCGCCTCGGAAAGAGGTTCCTCGGTGATGCCGCTCAACAACGGTGCTCCCACCGCAAGCGAGGTGTTCAACAAAATGGCCGGAAGGTATGCCTCTTCATTCATGGAAATTTTCTTTGCTTTCGCGATAGCTCGTGACTTGTTATCGTTCACTATACGGTGGTTCGAACAATGCAACTACCGAGTTCGTGAACTTGTTGGACACCAACGCCATTGACATCAAGCTCCGTTCGCCGCGTTTGATTACAATGACGGAGGGCGGCGTGGATGATCATGGGGGAGAAGAAGAAGTGGAGGAGATCGATGAGGGGGCGTATGAGCAATGGCAAGAAAGAAGTGGAAAAAGCCAGAGATCGAAAAACTACGCGATCTTGGAAGATCAAATATTGATCAAGGCATGGAGTGTGGTGTCACTTGATGCATGCACGGGTACTTCTCAAACCGCCAAGAGGTATTGGTGAAGGATCGAAGATCAATACTTCCGTATGATGGCAAAGTATCCCAATAGGACTCCACGCACCTTTCGGTCGCTCCAAGGGCGTTGGGACGTGATCAAGCCTATTTGCAGCCGTTGGGCAGCTTGCTTGGAGCAAGTACGCAATGCACCTCCAAGTGAAACCGTGGAATCCGACTATGTGAGTTCATTTTGACTTTGTTCAAGTTGTGCACATTAGATTGCATCATATGAAATGATTGCATCGTTCAAATTGTGTAGGAAAAAATTTCCCAACAAAGATACGAAGACATGAAAGCTTCGGAAGGCAAATTCTTCAAACTAGAGCATTGTTGGGACTTGCTCAAAAAGTGCGAGCAGTGGAAGTTGATTGACAAAGAATCCCCACCAAAGAGAAGTTCGCTTACAAACATGGATGAAGATGAGGATGATAATGGTGCAAGAAACTTGAACAAGCCCGATGGCGACAAGAAGTCTAAGGAGAAAATGAAGAGAGAGCATGAAGTGTCGAGCTTGAGGGAGAAGATTGATGCCATGGTGCAATCAAATGAGTTTATGTTAGTGAAGACGTTGGAGATCAAGAAAGAGTTCGCCGAGAAGAAGGCATGGGAGAAGCAAAAGAAATGGCAATTGCTCAAGGAAGAGGGGCTGCGCAAAGCGGCCATTGAGGAGAGAAGAGCACGTCCCGCTGAGAACAAAGCCATGTCCAAGTTGCTTGCCGAAGAGAACACGATCATGACGATGAACCGCAATGACATGGACGACCTCACCAAAGAATGGCATGATATGGCAGGAAGTGAAATCTTGAAGAGGAGAATGCTTGCGGCGGCCAGTGCGTGTTACACTGCCGTAGATGTTTTCTCAACTGGGTTTAGAACCAATATCACCGATGCGTTCAGTGCACCAACCGATGATCTTGGTGCCGGAGTTGGAACAAGTGTCGAAGGTCGACTCGATGGTTGCGATGACCTCGATGGACTCAGTGGCGCAGAGTGAAGATCGACCAAGATGATGCCGGACGTGGTCGTCACTTTTGCAAGACCCTCTTTTGCGTTTGTCCTATAAAACTTTAAGTTTTTATTTGCGTGTGAACTGTGTTCTATTGTTTGAATTTAAACTTATTTGTCGGAACCGATGTCAAATTCGATAATTGGGCGTCTTCGGTTTGCGGTGGACGCGGCGATGCCCGAGCAGACCCTGCATAGCCGACCCGTAAAAAACCATATTCATCGAATATCCTTTTTTACGGGCCCGTTTTGCGGGGTCTGAGTCTGACCTCGCCCGCGCCGGCCTGCATATACACTTTTCCGCGAACTACAAATGACTTATGCGGGTTGGGATTTTGCGGGTCTGCTAGAGATGCTCTAACCCATAGCAGTAATATTGCATTTCTTAAATTAATCTTCTTCATCTGATGAGGTCATTATGCTGTCATTTGTGTTTTCATGTTTGCAGGAGTGCTGGTTGCTTGGTCCACAGTTTCTCCCATTTATATTTCTACAGAATATGCTTTCCATCGAGTGTAGTCTTGCTCTTGTTCTCGTTCTGGCTGTTCTATGTATAAGAGATGTTCTTCACTTCTGTTGGTCATGGAATATTAGGGTGGAAAAAAAGACCTGGAGGTCGAGACATCCAGTGCTAATTGGAAGTTACTCGTTTTTTCCATGTATTGAAAGCGCTTGTCCAGAATATTGTTGGGAATAAGATTGGTATCTGGAACATACCTATTTCTCAACCTAACCATGTCGTGGTCAGAGAAGCTAAAACAAGTTTAAAACCACTTGCAACTTGAAGTTGAAAGGCTCCTCTTATTTCTCAAAATGGAAGGAGGAAGGGGTTCAATTTGGCTTAGTGAGCTCATGAACAGCTTACAAATTCGTCTAATGAAGCAAAAATAACTTCACCAGGCATTAACTTACAGAACTTTTGGTCAGGTTTGGAGTTGACGATGGTGAAGCTAACAAATCACACACCATGAGAACACCTGAGAGGGTCAACTTTGCTAACCTATTGGACATTTTAGTGGTCCTTCCCTGCAGAAGATAGAAGAGGAACAATAAAGTCGAGTACCATGGAGAGGGCACATTTTGATTACCTTAAATATTTCTAGAAACCTGATAACAATAAACAACCGAAAGGAAAAAAAGAGAAACTATTTCACAAGAAGGGAAATAAAGATAGCGATCTATACTGTCAATACAGAAGAACCTCTACACATGCATATTTCCACAGAACGTGTGATACTATGTTGAGTAGACTGCCACATTACTTAGAGCATCTCTAACAGATCCCGTAAAAGGGACCATCCGGCAAAATAACCGCCGATTTATGGGACGAGGGCGCTTTTTTTGTCCCGAATACGTCCTGTAAAATCGTTCATTCTGTAAAAATTTTGCGGGAATCTGCATATTTCGGGCCGTTTCCTCTATCTACGAGATTTGGGGACCGGCATTCGCTTTCACCAACTTTTGTGCGGGAGGACATATATGAGTCGAGATTAGGCGAGAGAGGAGACCAGCGTTCGCTTTCACAAACTTTTAATCTGGCTCGGCATGTATATGAGTAGGAATGTAGAAGTAGACGTACACTTCTATTTCAATTCGTCTCGGCACGGAATTTCTTTTCATACATGTCATCTCTGGATTTCTACCGCCGAGTCAAATATTTTCCTTCTCCTACAGTAAATCTCTCGGTGCATGTGTCTAAATAAATTATTACTACCAATTAATGTCAACACATGAGCATAGAACCAAAGAAGAATTTTCGCCATGCCTGGTTATGTTTCTAGTCTCTTATACAAGACTTGCAAATTGGGTCACAGGAAAAAACCACCAGAAAATTAATCAAATCGACACGTATATAACAGGCGTTGCTCGAGCGACGTCATCGCAACTTTGTCTCATCTTGATCCTGGTGCACTACTCATGCAAATCGACACTCTTTAATTATGAAGAACGTGTGCAGTCCAGATTTTCTCCATTATCCAATCTGAACTGTCGCCTGATAGATTTGACAAACAATCAGAAGCTCGATGTGGAGCAAACAAATAAGAAGTTTCTCTGTTGCAAGCTGTGTAGATCATGATTTCCCAGCGATATCAGGATGCAGTTATATATCATCCTGACTTCTGAGCAGGAGGGACGCATGACTGAACTAATTGAGCAGGTGACTCGTCTATTAGAAATTGCACCTGGCGAATAACCCTCGAGGCGATAAACACTTGAGGTCCAGAGTGAACTGAAACGGCAGTTCATATCAGAAAGCCTTAGCGACGATCGTGTTAAACTACTACTATAACCTTATTATGTCGCAGTTTCAGCAGGCAAGAAAAAATACAACACAAAAATGGAATGACAAACAGACACAAAAAAATCCAACAGCAGTCTTGTGCTCTTCCATTCCAGGTCCACCCAAACAGCAAGATCTTCAGTTAGTTACTCCAGAGCTAGAGATTACAAACAAGGAAATAACCTTTCATGTATTGTCGGAAACAGAAGTTGGTAGACCGACGAATTATTCACAAACAGAGAAATAAAGTATAGATATTAAAATATTCATAATAGTTCACACAAAACAATATGAGTATCCATGGTGAGGTACTATGGTGTTACATCTGCATATAGGCTACACTAATAAATTTATGACCACACAAGCACAAGCAGGTACTAAAGTTGGCTGGTTAGCTAGCCATATAAAGTCGGGTACATGCGCTCCTTCATTGCTGCTCGTATTCATGACCTAACTCTGGTATCATCAGAAAGATGGACAATTGCGAGGCTCCAATATGCAAGACTTTTAGTGTTCATCTGCCAGTGACTCTGAGAACAAGGGAACATATGAAAGATAAGGGGAGCTGGATTCCCGTCCAAGATCACATATCGAACGCAGCTCCTTAGAGTCTATTGCGTAGGAAAATAGTTCCACCAGTGAACGCCAATACAATGTATATTTGACAATGATGAATATGACATTATGTTCTGGGTGAGCTGAGATAACACAACAATGATCATCATGGCTTGTATACCTTGTTCCAAACAGTAGCATGTAGCTGACATTGAGCTTCAAGGTCCATTTTGCAGTACTAAAATCTTCTAAAACCCAAATTGATATTTCAGAAGCATCACAACTTGCGAAATACAAATGGCCCCGTGACACATAAACATCATAAGCACCACATTGATAGTGTGGTTTAGGAACACGAACGAAACTGCAATTTCCATCCACGTCGATGGTCGCAACCAAATCATCATTGCAAGTTAAATACAGGATCCCGGTCAGAAATGCGCTACCTATAAAGTGAACTGTTTCAATTGGAAGGTCCCATGCGCGCTGACGTGTCCAAACTCCAGCTTTGGAAGAGTAGATTCCCACCACTTTGATGCATCTTTGACTGTGATCACCACTCTTATCCCCATCCCAGACACAGGTAGGTACGAACTCAAAAACATGGAAGTGTGATGAGACGGCTGGATCGAACCCCAAGCGAACTTTGCACGACTCGCTGGACCAGTTTGTGGCAGGCACGACCACCCACTTCTCAGTGGCTGGATTGCACACCACGTAATCCATTATCTTGCGATCAGTGTCCTGACAGCATTTACAGAGGAGGAGGCCATTGCAGCAGTCCAATATGTCTAGTTTCTCACATCCGGGCAGGAATGAGAGGGAGGAGTTGATGCGAGGGCACCAGTTCCCGGAGACGCTTTGGTAACGACGAGACACCTGATCTGTGTCCCATGTTTCAAAGAAGAAGCCGGCGAGGGTCGACTGAGAAATCTTCTTGCGGTGGTCCGGGTGGGAGATTAGATCGCGCCAGCGCGTGGAGACGCACATGCAACAGCGGGTGGACTTGAAGGGCAAGCGCGAGAGGATCTCGACAAGGAGGTCGTCGGGGAGCTCGGACACTGGGCCGCGCGCCATCCTCCTCGTGTCCCTCTTCTTCTTTCTGGAGCCCCGCGCCATCGCCGGCCAATCTGCAGATCGGCACGAAGGTTAGAGACTCATCCACGGTAATGAACTTGATGATGGGACCGCGAGGGACGGGAGGATCTACCAATTGCTAGCGAGCTGCGAAGCGAAGGACGGCCGGCCGCCGGCGAGGGTTTGCGCACGCGGCAGTAGCGAGTTGGAGGCACAACTGGAGGCGCGGCGGCGCATGTGTCTGGGCTTTATCTGGGCCGTACACGCCTTGAAACGTAGAAGTAGAGGATACACGTACGAGCTTTTGTTTTTCGAAGCAGCATAGCAGTCCCTTGAAAGTTCTCAAAAATAAAAACAGTCCCTTTGAAGCTTGGGAATCGTTTTTCTCTTAGGTGAGCGGCTAGGAACCCTAGCCGCCGCCAGGAGAGCTGATCCTTCTGTCGCTGTCTTCTAGCGGCTCCCCTCCGCCGGCAACCTGTTGGTTGGCGGTGGTGAGGGGGGTTGCCGGACCCCACGCATTCGGATCCTTTTAGCTTTAGGTTCTAGGGCCCTAGTAGCTTAGGTTTTGGGTCGTTCGGCGTCTTGGCTTTGGCGGCGGCTCCAGATTCTTCTTTGACGACTTGTTCATTCCTATTGTCGATGATAGATTTGGGAACTAGTATGTTCAAGCGGGGATGTCATGGCGGCAGTGGCATCCCTCGGCTCTGGCGTCGACGGAGTAACTTGCCTCCTATTCTTTACACGATTCCTCGTTGGCTCCTCACGCGATCCTCGGTTCCTACAGGTAGGTTTGGCTTCCATGATCCGGAGCGGGAGGGAAGGGGGTCCTCTCCGACGGGAACGAGGTGTGAGCAGCGAAACGAGGCCCGCTGGTCTCCCTTTGGTGTCGAGTCTTCTTTCTTGTTGGTAGTCTAAGAGCAACTCCAACGGGGCGACCCAAACGGACGCGCGCTTTGTCCGCTTTTTGTCCGTTTGGATCGGCCAGGCGGACGTGCACGTCCGTATTTTAAAATGGGTCGGCTTGACCGCCCAACGGGGAGGCCGACCCAAATGTACCGGCGTGGAAAAAAATAAGTTTGCGCGAAATAAACATAATTAAACACAAAGTGGCCGGTCAAACGCCGGCCAAAGTCCACCTAAATCTAATAAACATTAAAAAAAGTCTGCGCCCGCCTGCTGCCGCCCCGCACGCTGCCCTAGACGTCGTCGGCCTTGCCCTTGCCCTTGCCCTCGACGCCGCCGTCGTCGGTGAGGTCGATGAAGACCGGAGCAGGGCCAGCCCACCCGAACGCCGCCCGATACGCTTCCAGGGCAGCCTCCTCCGACGTTTGCTGGGGCGGCGGCATTGCGGCAAGCCGCGCGCTCCTCCTCCTCCTCCTCGAGTCGAAGCACCTCCGCGTCGCGTTCGAGCATGGCGTCGTAGCGCATCTGCTCCTCGCCGTCGGCCTGCTCCTGGCGGAGCCAGTGCTCCCTCCATCGCTCGAGGTGGGCCGCCTCCTCCTCCGGCGTGGCGGCGAAGTGGATGGGAGGCGCGCTGACCCACTCGCAGTACTGGCCCGTCCACGAGTAGGCCTCCTCCGGCCAAGTGGGTGGAGGCGGGAAGCACTTATGTGACGGCTCCGGCTCCGGCTCTGGCTTGGGCTGGACGGGCGGCGACGGTGGAGGTGGCGGCACGAAGAGCGGGGAGTGGACGGAGTCCCCCGCCGCCGACAGGGCAAGGGCTTGCTCCAGCCCATCCCAGTGCGCATCCTCATCGATGCGGCTAGCCTCCAGCGCGTGCTGCAGGGCCTCATCGAGGGCGGCTTGGTACTCCGCCTCCGCCTCCATGTCTTCCGGCTGTACATCCGGGGGCGGCGATGGGAACGGCAGCGGGATGGCGTCGACACCCGAGCGTCGTTGCTCCTCGTATTCGAGGGCGAACCAAGCCTCCCAGTTGGGAGAGTCAGCGGCGTACTCGGGCAGCCGACGCTGCTCCGGCATGAGCAGCGCGCAGCGCCGGTGCACCTCGTCGTCGTGCGCCCGCTGGGTTCGCGGGACCGCCGGCATCGGGATCCGGTTTGGATCCAAATGCCAATGGTGCGGCAGCGTCACGTCGGGGTAGGGGAGGGGCTGCCTGTACTCCCAGTGCCACCGCGCTTGGTGCACCGGGATGTGCAGGCGCCGGCGTTCAGGGCGGAAACACGCCGGCGGTGGAGGGGGAGGGGAAGCTCGGGATGACGAGGCGCCGGGGGTGCCCTTGTCCTTGCCCTTGCTGCTGCCGAAGAGGCCCATGGCCGCGCTAGGGTTTGCGGTCGCCGGCGAGGAAGCAAAGGGAGTGGTGGGGGGCCAGATGTGGACGGGAGAAGTGGATGAGGCCGACCCCGCCGCACGCGTGGTTAAAAAAGGACGCGCGCAATGGCTGACGCGTGGGCCCGCTGTCGGTGGTCGTCATAAATAAGACGACCGGTGGTGGTTGAGTGGCCGCCAGGTGGGGACGCAGCCGACGGCGAGGAGACGCGCGGCGCGTCCGCTTCACGTCCGTGCCGACACATTCCAGGCGCAAATTTGGGCCGCAAATACGTCGGCGCGGACGCGACGCGGACGTGAAATGGGTTTGGGTCGGCGCGTTGGGCCACCAATTTTGTCCACGCCGACCCAAACGGACGCGGGCGGACGAAATGGATCGCCCGATTGGAGTTGCTCTATGTTGCTTACTGGTAGCGTGTGATCTCTCCTATTTCCATGCCTTTTCTTTGATCTGCTTTGTAAGAGGATCTTCTCATCACCATGTATTGGATTGGATGTGTTGATTTATCTATAAAGCGGGGCGAAAAGCCTTTTCGGGTAACTTTGTGTACCATAGAGGCAAACATATGAGTGGCGATGGAGCCTTTCGCACTCCATCTAGTTTGAATGTCGACGGATCCTTTCACGCTTGATCTAGTTTGAGTATGACAATGAGGCTGGGGCAGGTATGATTCTCAGGGACGACGTAGCTAGCTAGATGCACCTATTTTCTCTTCATGCCTGGAGCTACGGCAATTCACTTAGGTTAATTATCCTTTTGCCCTTAGTGATGTCTATCTGCTCAGTTTTGCCCTCAGATGCATATTGTGCTCATTTTTGCCCCTAATCCGTGCGCACCGACTTGTTCTGTGAACTTTGGCGTCTCCGTCAGGTCAACGTTTTGACTCAGCCCTTACAGGTGGGACCAGGCGGCAGAGGCGGCCAATTTTATTCAGACTGTTGCACGCGTGGCTTGCGGGACCCATCAGAGAGCTGTTGAGCATAGAGCCGTTGCGGGTGTGCTATATTAGCGGGCGACAGTGGCGGTGACAACGGCGACAGAGAGGACGACGCTGACCACGGCGAGAGAGCGAGAGCACGACGGCGGTGGGAAGCTAGCTGTGGAGGGCGCGGCTGTGGGAAGATAGCTTTGGAGGGCGCGGCGGCGTTGAGATCCCGTTCGGCTCCGAACTCCATGTCTTCCGCAAGCTCCCGCGCCACCTCGCGGATGCAGAGCCGGGCGCGTGTGGAGATGCCTGTCTTCGTCTGTCCGCGCTGCCGGACAAGCGTTGATCGGAGGGTTTCTCACACACCGAGGAACCACAATCGTCCGTTCTACGTGCGCAGCGAGAATGGGGTAAGAATTGGGGCAATTGCACCATTTTCGTGGTCGGGATCTTTGAGCAATCGGTTGATCTGTTCGGTGTTCATGCAGGTGACATGCTTCTTTCTTTGGGTCGATGCTCTGGCCAAGACTCTGATAAATTAACTGCAAGAAGAGCATGGCGAATGGTTGCGCATGCTGCCCCAAACCGCAGTGGTCGCAGCACGAGCTCCGGAAGAAGAGATGGAGGGTGAAGCACGCACTGACAGAGAGCTAGCTGTTGAGCTTAGGATGTTGAAGAAGAACGTTAGGAAGCTTGAAGATCAAGCACTACCAATACCCATTTGCAAATACTTTTGGCATTTGTAGGTATGGTAATCGCACTAGTTGTACTGTTGAAAATGTATGGAAAGGCATGAATTATGGAGGAATTTGTAATCTTGAAATTGTATGAGAAATTCACCTAGTTTAAATGTTGGCCAAAGTTGTTTAAATGTTGAAAAAAAAAAAAGAAGTGACCAACATTTAAATATGTTGAAAAAAAGGAGAAGAAATGAAGAATTCAGAAACTTTTGATCAATAAAATGCAGCTAATGAATTATTCCAGAGCCAAACAATTAAGGTTAGAAATTTTTTGGAGCTGTTAAATATTTAATAGCAATTTAAGTAATCCAATTCAAATACACCGTGATTTAAATCAAAGACCAAAATATCATGGAAAATGTGCCTCAGCTGTGGTAGATGTTTACACCTAGTGCCAAAATAAATGAACATTTTTAAGGGCATTACATTGAGTAAAAACTAATTTGTCTAAAATGAAGGATGGAAAATGCACAAAAAATTGGTGCGGCTGGGG
Source organism: Triticum dicoccoides (assembly GCF_002162155.2). NCBI lineage: Eukaryota > Viridiplantae > Streptophyta > Magnoliopsida > Poales > Poaceae > Triticum > Triticum dicoccoides. The sequence goes on from NC_041385.1 coordinate 763,471,392, forward strand.
ACTCGAACCCAAGACCGCGTGGGTTTGTGGTGTTTAGGGCTGCGCTGGTAACCGCTAGGACAGATGACAAGAGTTTGACATGGGTAGGGAAGCAATGTATACATAGTGAGACTGTGAAATTTGTCAAAAAAATGAAGGGTGGAAAAATGCATAAAAAATTGGTGCGGCTGGGGACTCTAACCCAAGACCACGTGGGTTTGTGGTGTTTAGGGCTGCGCTGGTAACCGCTAGGACAGATGGTAAGAGTTTGACATGGGTAGGGAAGAAATGTATACATAGTGAGACTGTGAAATTTGTCAAAAAAAAAATGTGAGACCGTGAGTGTTTGCACATGCGTGAGAGTGATTTTCCTTTGTTTTGCACTGAAATTTTGGAGGTTGGAAATTGAAAACGTATGTTCGCACTGCCATGTGCTTTTGGTTAGAGTGGCGCTTGGTTTAGTGTTAGAGTGGCACTTGGTTTAGGATTTAAACGGAATAAATTTGCATGTTAGTTCATGACTTATTATTTTTGAATAAAATGGAGGGCTTCTCACCCCCTCTTTTGAATGACAACCACAAGTTCTCGAGCTTCATGACTTGGTTTAGGGAAGAAATTATATGCATGGGCACGGACATTTTTTAGCACACATAATAAACCCTAATAAATAACTTAGATAAGATGCAACAAAGTACCATAACAATAATAAGTTCACGGACAGTTCACGGACACATGACGAAACATGACACGGCACGACACGACATAGAAAAGCAACAAATAAAAAACAAAACAGTCTTCATCTTGATCTCCTCCTTCCACTTTGGCCGCGCGCGCCCCTTCAACACCGTCTTCATCTTCACACCTCCTCCTCGTCGTCGTAGGGAAGGGAGTGCATCCCGGCTGGAGTGGAGAAGATGTTCTCGTAGTTGGTGTAGATGTTGTAGATGGTGAAGAAGATGGCCTCGCAACCGCACCAAAAGACTTGGCCGAGGAGCTCGCGCGCGTCAAACGGGTTGGTGAAGGTGACTGTGACCAGTAGGAGGATGCCGCCGCGGTCACGAACCTCGTTGTGGGTGAACATCCTCGGCGAGCCCCGTGGGAGGTGGGCATAGCCAGCTCTGAGGAAGGCGCGGGCGAGTTCGACGAAACCCCTCCACCTTGAAAAAGCCCACACGCGGAGCTCCCTCTCCACGAGCACGCCCGGTGGGTAGGGCCGCTCCGGCACGACAAGCGGACGGCTGAAGGTCGGCCCGTTGAACTGCATGGTCTTGCTTGGGGAGCGCTCGGTCGATTGGGTGTTTGAAGTTGGAGAGAATGGATCGGATCTGGCTTATGGGTGGGAGAGGAAGATAGGCACCCCATTTATAGGCCTGTGGGAGGGAGAGGAAGAGAGAAAGGGTGAGAACGGTGCGTGTGTGAATCCGAACGCGTGTGCGTATCCGTTACGCTTTGCACTCTTAAATTTTTGCACAAAAATGATGCATGCATGGGGTGCGTGCGTGCATTTGGATCATTGCATAGCTCTTTGACCGGACGGTGCATCTGACTCGATGAACCACCTAGCTGGCCTCGCTAGCCTAGCGCGCCTAGCACGCCTCGCTCGCCTCGCTCGCATGCATGCACGTCGCAGCCTCCCGCGCATGCAAACCCACGTCGCAGCCTATGCACATCGCCGCCTCCCATGCATGCATGCAAGGCCTGGAAAGGCTGAGACGGGCTATTTACTGCGGTCTCAGGCCCAGACAACGAGACGGCCCAACGGTCCATCCAGCGCGCCCGATATTTGTTTAAAAAAAGAATCTCCCAGCCAATCAGATTGCATCTCGCGGATCGCCCCCCTCCTCCCCACAGATTCCTTCTAGAAGGTATAGATCGACGGCCCTTGTTCAGCGCTAGGGTTAGATGAACGGTCCTGGTTCAGTGCTAGGGTTAGCGGGGTTTGGGAGGGGTTTGGAGCAGTCAAAGCTATGTTTGACCAGATTTCAAATGAGCATAATAAATTAAATAAAAATCAGAAAAAACCAGCGCACATAGTCTTTTTATGTCATATACTAACGATTTAAGTTGATAAACAAGGTTTACATACATTTAAACGATAAGTTCATGTGTATTGTATGATATCTCGAGTATCTCAAACTCTTTTGTATGAAGTGAAGAGAAGTGTTCTGGGAAATAAACGTGAAAATTTCAAAAAACTCATCACAGCTTCATTTTAGAGTGACTAAGAAGGATCCAGGCTTAGTTTTTCATTTTGATGTTTTACACTTATTTAAATCTTGGTCAAAGTTAAGTTTGACCAGAATTCAAATGAGCATAATAAATTAAATAAAAATCAGAAAAATAAAAAACCAGTGCACATAGTCTTCTTATGTCATATACTAACGATTTAAGTTGGTAAACAAGGTTTACATACATTTAAATGATAAGTTCATGTGTATTGTATGATATCTCGAGTATCTCAAACTCTTTTGTATGAAGTGAAGAGAAGTGTTTTGGGCAAATAAACATGAAAATTTCAAAAACCTCACCACAGCTTCATTTTAGAGTGACTAAGAAGGATCCAGGCTTAGTTTTTCATTTTGATGTTTTACACTTATTTAAATCTTGGTCAGAACAAATTTAAAAAATCTTGGTCAAAGTTAAGTTTGATCAAAATTCAAATGAGCAAAACAAATTTTAAAAAAAATCAAAAAATGGAAAAACCAGCGCACATAGTCCGTATATATAGAATATATGTTTAGGAAAGTTATTTGGCTGATTTAGACAAGGTCGAAAAAAACCTTGCTTAGAAATGAGGCCGTTTACCCTACCTTTGGACCCTCATTTTAGCACATTTTTCATGAAAATTTCAAAAACCTCTCCACAGCTTCATTTTGGATTGACTAAGAAGGATCCAGGCTTAGTTCTTCATTTTGATGTTTTAGACTTGTTTAAATCTTGGTCAACGTTAGGTTTGACCAGAATTCAAATGAGCAAAACAAAATTCAAAAAAATCAAAAAAAAAAGGAAAAACCATGTGCTCATTCAAACATCATCCAACAGATTTAACCATCATGTCAAACATAGTTCTAACATCATCCAACAGAAATAGAACATTATTCATAATATTTCATAATTATTCACATATAGCGTTCGGGCTTCTGTCTGTTCCTTGAGCTTCTTGCCATCACTTTGCTCCTCATGCACCTTGTGCTCATTGCTTCTTCTCTTCTCCTCTTGGTTGTCGGTACCTTGTGCGTCTTCTTCAAACCTATCATAGAGCTGTGCAAAACATAAAGGGTAATGAGATCATGTCAAGTGACCCATAAATGTACAGTAGTATTTGACCCTTGCAAGATTTACATACCTAGCAGAACTCACAACAACAGAAGGTTGGTCACCATTTAGAGACTCACTTGGATCATCATTTGGAGCCTCACTTGGATCACCAAGATCATCATTTGGAGCCTCACTTGAATCACCATGATCATCATTTGGAGCCTCACTTGGATCAGCATGATCATCATTTGGAGCCTCACTTGGATCACCATGATCACTATTTGGAGCCTCACTTGGATCACCATGATCACTATTTGGAGCCTCACTTGGATCATCGTCAAAATCATGCGGCTGTTGACCATCATCATTTCGAACCTCGTCAAAATCCTCATCTGATGCAACCGCCTGCTGTCCATCATTTTCATCGAAGCCTTCATCGAAATTCTCTCCGAACGCTGGATCTACTGTGTTATCACAATACTTACCGAAATGACCAGACCCACCACATCTTGTGCACTTACGCTTCCTCGCTCCAAGTTCAGCTCCTTCGCTACGAGCTCTGATTCGACTCTTCCTTGGTCTACCTGCTGCTCTTTTCAGAAGTGGAGTGCAAAGCTTGAATCTAGGGTCCACCATGTCCCATTGTTGTTTTCCCTCCATAGCAGGCAAGGCATAAACATATGTGGCTTTGAACCTTGCAACAGAGTAGTAATCATGCACATACTGCTGAATGTTCCTTGCTGGACCAGGGAGAGAAGTGATGAAAAACAAGGCATGAATGCATGGCAACCCAGTTATCTGCCATTGCCTACAACTATAAGTTCTAGCTTCTAAATCCACTGGATATCTCCACTCCCTCTTTTCTTTATCCAAATATGATATCTCTGCTGTGGTACCCGAGCAAAGAGTCATGTTCATTTCCAAGCCTATTGTTTTCTGCATCAGCTCATTCATCACGGCAGGGATGATAATGTGGCCCATGAATTTTGCCTCGGCTATTCCTGCACGATAATGAAATTTCTGCATGTATTCTATCCTTATCCTGTCCAGCAAATCCACCACATAATGACCATTTAGTTTCCGGATCGTTGAGTTGAAAGACTCTGCTAGATTATTGTGCACATAATCAACTTTGCTCAGTTCACTGAATTGGCTTCTGGTCCATAACTTGGAGTGGTGTGTTTCCAAGTATTCTTTCACTTTGAGATTCATGTATAACTGCCTCAAGTGGTAGTTGTGCTTCTTCACACTGCAAGTCAAAGATGTTGGCCATAAATTGTCGGTATACACCTTTCCTTTGAATTTCTTCATGAAATTTGCAGCAAGGTGACGCATGCATTCCCTATGCTCTACTCCAGGAAACACATTGTCCACGGCCACTTCTAAACCTTTGCAGGCATCTGTATGAATGACCAACCCATTGGGATGTGCAATAGCTCGGCGCAGATTATACAAAAACCAAGTCCAGCTCTCCTCAGACTCTGTCTCCAGCACACCGTAGGCAACTGGAAATACAAAACTGTGTGCATCAACTGCACAAGCAGCTACTAACTGTCCTTTAAACCTCCCTGTGAGAAAAGTGGCATCAATAGCCAAATAAGGCCTGCAACCTGCCAAAAAAACCCGGCGAGAAGCCTCAAAGCAGACAAAAACCCTCCTAAAGCATTCCTTGGTCTTTGTCACTCCCCTGAATGTGTACTCCACGGTGTGGTGATCAATATCTACAATACTACCTGGGCTTGTCCTCTCCACTTCACCTTTGAATGAATACAACAATTGAAAACTTTCCTGCCAGTTACCATACATAGAATCCATAGCCTGTTGTTTACCATCGAACAACCTCATGTATGGTAAATCTATCTTGAATTTATCTTTGATGTTCTTCTGCAATTCCTTTGGACCCACTTGCTGGTTTTCTTTCACCCACTTCTTTACTTCTTCTGCCACCCATCTTGACTTGGCTCTACTGATTGTATCCTTCCTAAGGGTTGATTCCTGGCATGTGTGCTTAAAAGGGTTCACTTTGACCTGAACATTAGTGCTATTTCGCATTTTAGATGCGAGCAGCCTCCATGGACAACCCTCAGTCGGACAGTGCACTCTGTAACGTACTTGATCGCTCTTGTCAACTTTGAAAGTACGTTCTACCTTGATGCAGTATGTCACAACTGCATTTCTACACTCATTCATGGATGCAAAAAATGTACCTTCTTCCAAATTAGGGTTCAAAGGGTCCCATTCAACAGCTGCAAGGTCTTCGTCCTCACCCACCGCGTCATCATCCACACAGACTGCATTGTGAGCCTCATCTTGGTTATCAGCCCGAGGTGCCCGTCGTAAATTCCGAATAACATCAGAATATAGCTTCTCTTCATCAACCCCAGAATTGTAGTCATCATGCTCCACTTCAAGGGGGACCCTACTGCTGTTGCCCACACTTGTCGAGCCACCACGTCGCCGTGCACCAACTGAACTGTTCTGGCTAGAGATGCCATTACGACGACTTGATTCTCCCCGAGATGTTGCACCCGTCATCCTAGGTCCAAATGCCTGCTCAAGCACATCAACTTGCAGCCTCACATGAAAATTATCTTTCTCTTTATGCCTAACAAACATGGTAGCTAGCTCTTCATCATTACTAACTGTCACCCATTTCTTTTCCCCATCATAGTATTTGTATACCACTTCATCAAGCAAACCCCAAGTATATTGGCTACAAATTACCTCCCCAAATTGTCTGAAACTCCAATTACTAGCCATTGGCAACCGATAATCAAAACCTCCTTGGTATTTCTTCTGATCCTTTGCATCGAACGTGTACCGGTCCCTTCAAATGTGCATCAAGAAAGCAAACCGCAACTCCATCCTAACCGGCGAAAAATAGAGACGCAATCAGCACACTAATTGGGCAAACCTACTCGAATCGAGTGTTCAAATGCACAACTAAGCTCAATCTAAACAGCAGCCAAGACTTACCCCTCGGGAACCCAGTCGTGGACGCGGCGGATATCCGGCCCGATGCCTGCCTCGCCAGATACTCCTGGGTCGCCGCTGCTCTCCATTTCGGCCTAGGGTTCTTCCTCCTAGTTCAAATAGCTCCAGCAGCCCCCCACCTTTGAGCGCTCCGGCCGGGCGCACGGAAGGAGGCCGCACCGCAGGTCGAGCAGGTGGCGAGCGCCCCACCTGTGGCGTCGCAGGAAGGTGGCGGGCGTCGCAGGCAGCCGTGGAGCGTAGGCGCAGAAAGGTAGCGGTGGAGTAGGCATGCAGCTGGTGGCGGGGCAGGTCCTCGCCGCAGCGCAAGTGACGGCGGCGGCGCAGGTCAGCCGGCCGGCGGGGAAGCGGATGGGCAGAGTGAGCTACGAATGATTTGGGGATTTAGTTGCACGGGCCTACATGTCAGCTCCGGACCCACGTCCACGCGGTCCCATGTGTAAGCTCCGGACCCACAACTTAACGCTGGCGGACGGAATGGACTCAAATATGGCCGTTTGGCCTCGTCATAGTAGCTGTGCATGGACTAGGGGCAAAACTAAGCACAATTTGCATCTGAGGGCAAAACTGAGCACAAAGACACCACTGAGGGCAAAAGGATAATTAACCCATTCACTTAACCCTAGGAGGAGTTTGGTTTCAGATCGTAAAGGCAACGTAAAAGCAATGGGTTTACACCATTATTGTAAAAGGTATCGGCAAAAATCAAAATCTGTTTGTGTAGCAGATGTGACGATAAGAGGAAAAGCAAGGAAGAAAACAGGAACACCCGTCGGCCATGGCGCAGGCAAAAAAAAAAAGGAACCCATCGGCCATGGTGCAGAGGTAAAGCACGGCGAGGATCCAGATAGGTAGAACTAAGGCCACCGCAGGCCAAAAAAAAGGGACCCATCGGCCATGGTGCAGAGAAAAAGCACGACGAGGATCCAGATAGGTAGAAGTATAGAACCGGCCGCTGCTTCTGCGTGTCACTACTGCTGCATGCTGAAGTGGGGAAGATCAGGATCTTGGCAACCAGGGCCGGCAAGAACTCGACAGAGGAGAGTGGGTGGGGATCGGAGGAAGAGACCTGCCTCTGCCACTAGCACCGCAACCCACGGACGAGTGATGGAAAGCAAGAGAAAATCTGTGTTGGGATGGGGAATGACCCGGCTTGCGCATTGTAACGTAATTCATTTACACGGGGGAGTGGGCGGTATCAGGCTAAAACTGCGTTGGGATTTGTTTACATGGGATCTGTTTCAAGAAAAAGAAAACCAGATGCGAGTAACGGTAATAGATTGCATTGTAATCGGATACCGGACGAAAAACTGCAAACCAAACACCTCCTTAGAGCATCTCTAGCTGATCCCATAAACTGCGAACCAAACACCTCTTTAGAGCATCTCCAATCTGCACCTAGCTGATCTCCTAAGTCGGTTAGAGGAGTATTTTACTCCTCCGTCTATCCGACACCTAAATTTACTCAACCATGGCCAGCTGGAGTAAAAGTTTTCTTCACGTGGAAGCCTTCTTGTGGCCGGCCGGCAACTCACGTGAAGCTCCCTTGTCGACGGCTGTGACCCCAGATCTCGCCTGCGACCTCGCCGTGAATCTGCTCAGCGATGGCACACCACGCCTCGGAGGTCACCTGCGGCACACCACGCCTCCCACATCACCCGAGGCCCGCGTACCTCCCTGCCAAGCCGGCGATCCTCCCGGCGTACATGTCCAGCTCCTCACCGTCGTTCATCCGCAGCTGATCAAATTCGCCGCGTAGGGTGGTGAGTCGCGCCGCCTTCACTTGATCAGCGCCGATGAAACTCACCTTTATGTTTTCCCAGACCTCCTTTGCCGTCGAACTCGTCGCGACCTGCATTAGAATATCCTCCGACAGTCCGCCCAGCAACAGAGCCCGAGCCCTCTTACTCTTCTTCACGTCGACCGTCGCGACGTCCGCCAGAGCCACCGCCTCCCACAGTCCCTGGGTATCAAGGATCACCTCCACCTTGATTGCCCAGGTGGTGTAGTTCGCCGGCTTCATCATCGGGACGGGTAGCGACATCGAACCCCCACCACCGGCACCGTACGGGAGGATGGACATGACCGCACATAGGATATCTCCGGTGGCTCTGATACCAAATGTTGGAGCAAAACTGGCTCACGACTCGTCGGCGACCACCGGAGACAAGAAACTATGGCGAGATGAGGGATACAGAGGATTTGTGGCGCACAAACACCTTGCCACTTGAACGGCTCTTCTGGTTTTTTCCTCGAGCTCGAACTCGGTCCACTGGCTACATTGCACAGGAGGGAGTGGACTTTATACGCAGATGCACTGACGAGCCACGCCGCGCTCCCGACGCACCCCACTCCCACACAATCCACGTCCGATGCACCACGCGCGCCCAACGTGCATGCACGCGCTCGATGTGGCCGAGTCCAGCGTCCAACGCTGTCATTCCTTCACACATCTCACCAACTAACACACAACCGCATGCACACACGCATGGACACACGCGCACACACACCCGTGACCTGCACAGACCACACCTGTCGCACACGCACGCCGGTGGCCACCGTGCATGTCACAGCTTATTCCTAACAAGAGGCCACAACAGTGATGGCATGACACAATCGTCGCCGCTTGCCGTGAAGGCACACAACAAGTGTTTGACGAGATGCGTAAGCCAATTATAAGTTTTACTCCGCTAAATTTACGAGAACGGTTAGGTTCGGCCAAAAGTTAGTGGAGTAAAGTTGCTCCATTGAGTTTTACTCAGCCGGATACTCCTCTAGGAGTTTTTAGGGGGTCAGCTAGAGTTGCTCTTAGAGTCTGAGTTGTCAGCCTGCCTGGAAGGCATCGGCATCGGCCTAGGCCTTGCCATCCAGTGGAGTACATGGCCGATCATTGTGCAATTGGGTTGGCATGAGCGATGATAGATCGGAGCATATGATGATGGTTCGAGAGATCAAAGAGTTTCTTGAGGAGGGTAGGGAATTTGTCATCAAGCATGTCAAGAGAGACCAAAATGCTGTTAGCCACTATCTAGCCAACTATGGCAGGAAGGAGAAGCGTACTGTTTGGGTGGCTTCGTTTAGGGCCTGGTAAGGTGCCTCAACTTGTAATTCAAACATTGGTGGTACTTCATAAATAACTCTCTCTCTCTCTCTGCAAAAAAGAAGACGTATAAATGTCAAAACAAGAATTTTCTCCACGCCTGATTCTGTTCCTAGTCTTTTTCTTTCATACCACCGGAGTATTTTTTGATCAGGAATTGATCAAATCAACTCAAAGATAACAAGCAACTTGGTCATCTCTGTCTAGAACTGATTTAAGTGTGAGGGACAAATTGGCAGACAGAAGTTTCTACAGATAGGTGTCACTTGAAGGAAACTGAAGCCAAGGCAGGCAAACAGCAAGAAGTTTCTATTTTGATATATCTGCATTCCATGTAGATCACAGATTCCCAGCAACAACAGGTTGCACTTACACGAACTGAACAGGTTTCTATTGAAAAACTGCAGCTGGAGAACTGTGCTTTGAAGCCGGCGACAATCAAACCAGAATGGCAAAAAATCGCCTGTGGTTCGCATTAAATTGAAAATCGCAGTTCATATAGCAGAATGCCTTAGCAATAGATTGTGTTAAACCACTACTACTATTAACATTACTATGTCACAGTTTGAGCAGACATGAAAATACATCACAGAAATGGAATAACAAAGAGAACTGAATCTCAACAGCATGTAGTCAACGCTCTAGAAATATAACAGCAATTTTGCATTCCAGGTCCACCCAAACAACATAAGTTCTACTCCCTCCGGTCCTAAGGCTTTGTAGATATTCCACTATGAACCACATACGGATGTATATAGGTGCATTTTAGAGCGTAGGTTCATTCATTTTGCTTCGACTGTAGTTCATAGTGGAATCTCTACAAAGACTGAAGAGTTAACAGAACACACACCCCAAGTTTCCAACATTAATGCGAAACGCAAACAAGTCAACCACGTGTGACGCCCCCGATTCAATCGTACACTAATCATGCACGCAAATGTGTACGATCAAGATCAGGGACTCATGGGAAGATATCACAACACAACTCTAAAACATAAATAAGTCATACAAGCATCATAATACAAGCCAGGGGCCTCGAGGGCTCGAATACAAGTGCTCGATCATAGACAAGTCAGCGGAAGCAACAATATCTGAGTACAGACATAAGTTAAACAAGTTGCCATAAGATGACTAGCACAAACTGGGATACAGATCGAAAGAGGCGCAGGCCTCCTGCCTGGGATCCTCCTAACTACTCTTGGTCGTCGTCAGCGGCCTGCACGTAGTAGTAGGCACCTCCGGTGTAGTAGGGGTCGTCGTCGACGGTGGCGTCTGGCTCCAGGGCTCCAGCATCTGGTTGCGACAACCAGGTAGAAGGGAAAGGGGAAAAGAGGGAGAAAAGCAACCGTGGGTACTCATCCAAAGTACTCGCAAGCAAGGAGCTACACTACATATGCATGGGTATATGTGTAAAGGGCCATATCGGTGGACTGAACTGCAGAATGCCAGAATAAAAGGGGGATAGCTAATCCTGTCGAAGACTACGCTTTTGGCAGCCTCCGTCTTGCAGCATGTAGAAGAGAGTAGATTGAAGTCCTCCAAGCAGCATCTCCAAGTAGCATCTCCAGTAGCATCGCATAGCATAATCCTACCCGGCGATCCTCTCCTCGTCGCCCTGTAGAAAAGCGATCACCGGGTTGTCTGTGGAACTTGGAAGGGTGTGTTTTATTAAGTATCCGGTTCTAGTTGTCATAAGGTCAAGGTACAACTCCAAGTCGTCCTGTTACCGAAGATCACGGCTATTCGAATAGATTAACTTCCCTGCAGGGGTGCACCATCTTACCCAGCACGCTTGATCCCATTTGGCCGAACACACTTTCCTGGGTCATGCCCGGCCGCGAAAGATCAACACGTCGCAGCCCCACCTAGGCACAACAGAGAGGCCAGCACGCCGGTCTAAACCTAAGCGCACAGGGGTCTGGGCCCATCGCCCATAGCACACCTGCACGTTGCGTACGCGGCCGAAAGCAGATCTAGCCTAGCAGGCGTTCCAGTCCAATCCGGCGCGCGCCGCTCCGATGCTGACGTCTGAAGTGCTTCGGCTGATACCACGACGTCGGGATACCCATAACTACTCCCGCGTAGATGGTTAGTGCGTATAAGCTCGTAGCCAACTCAGATCAAATACCAAGATCTCGTTAAGCGTGTTAAGTATCCGTGAACGCCGAACAGGGCCAGGCCCACCTCTCACCCAGGTAGTCTCAACCTGCCCTGTCGCTCCGCCACAAAGTAATAGTCGGGGGCCGTCGGGAACCCAGGCCCACCTCTACCGGGATGGAGCCACCTGTCCTTTCAGCCCCCTCATCAGAATCACTTGCGGGTACTCATCGAGCTGACCCGACTTTAGTCACCATCTGTAGTATGTATGTAATGTATAGTATATATCCGTGATCACCTCCCGAGTGATCACGGCCCAATAGTATAGCAAGGCAGACTGACAAGAATGTAGGGCCAATGATGATAAACTAGCATCCTATACTAAGTATTTAGGATTGCAGGTAAGGTATCAACAGATGTAGCAACAAAGTCAGGCTATGCATCAGAATAGGATTAACGGAAAGCAGTAACATGCTACACTACTCTAATGCAAGCAGTATAGAGGAGAATAGGCGATATCTGGTGATCAAGGGGGGGGGCTTGCCTGGTTGCTCAGACAAGAAGGAGGGGTCGTCGGTGACGTAGTCGTCCACAGGGGCATCAGCATCGTCACGGGGGCTACCGGAGAGAAGAGGGGGGAGAAACAATAAATACATAGCAAGCAAGTGCATAACAGGTCAACAAGCAGAGCTAGACGTGTTCTAACGCGGTATGAGGTGATACCGGTGAAGGGGGGAAACATCCGGGAAAGTATCCCCGGTGTTTTCTGTTATCGGACAAATGAACCGGAGGTGAAATGTTGCAGGTTCACTATGCTAGGGACGTGTGACAGATGAACGGGCTGCGTATCCGAATCCGTCTCGTCGTTCTGAGCAACTTTTATGTTGAAAATAATTTAATCCGAGTTACGGATTAAAAGATATGATTTTCTAAATATTTTAATAATTTCTGGAATTTAATTAATTATTTAATTTAATTCGAAAATGTATTTATGACATCAGCATGATGTCATGCTGACGTCAGCAGTCAATAGGGTTGACTGGGTCAACTGACATGTGGGGTCCGCATGTCATAGACTGAACAGGCTAATCAGGTTTTAATTAAGTTATCTAGTGATTAGATTAATTTAACCAGGATTAATTAAGTTAATTAATTCTTTAATTAATTAATTAATATTTTAATTATCATTATTTGTTTGCTAATTTCTTTTACATTTTCTGTTAAAGCGTTCTGTGCGCTGGGCCCCTCTGGTCAGTGGCACAGAGGCCCTAGCGGGTCGGGCCAACTGGCACCCGACCGCAGGCAGAGGCCATTGGCCCGATGCGGCTGGGCGCCGGCGGCCAAGGCGCCGACCAAGGGAGGCAGCGGAGGTGGCCGCGGGGAGAGCGGGGGCGGGCAGCTGCAGAAGCAGCAGCCGCAGTGGCTGCAGCAGTAGTAGGCAGCCACGACACGGGCACGCGCAGCCAGGGCGCTGGCGAGTACGGGGCTGCGGGAGCGGAAGTGCGAACGGGGAACGGCGTGGCTGGGCGTGGCCGCAATCGACGGCGGCGAGCTCGCGGACGACACGTGCGGAGAGAGGAGGAGAGACCGGGCCTCACTGCGATTCGTGGTGTCAAAGGCAGCGGGCACGATGAAGGTCGGGGAAGTCCGACGAGGGAGAGGACGAGGCGGCGGCAGTCCGGCGACGATGGGCAAAGACGCAGTGGATGGCGTCGGCGTCGAGGCGCGTTGGGGCGGCGCGGGATCTAGACCCTCCTCGATCCAGTCGAGTGGGGGCGCCTGGGAGGAGGAAGGGGGCGGCGTTCGACGGGGTGGAGGTGAGGCGAGGAAGCGGCGAGCGACGGCGTCGGGGTCGGCTCCGGGGCGACGACGGCGACGTAGGGGAGGACGACGGCGCTGGCGGACCAGCGAGGTGGCCTCCGGTGATGGGGTCGGGGCGGCCACCGATGGGGCGCGCGCGGAGCTCAGGGGAGACGACGCGGTGTACGAAGGAGAGGGAGGAGGCCGGGAGGTGCGGCGCCGGTGAGGTGGCGATGGCGACCGGCGACGGTGTCGATGTCCAGGGGTGGCGAGGTGTTGGCATCGAGGGGGGGTTTGTCCCCGATCCAGATCCGATCGGGAGGGAAGAGGGAGTGGCGACGGGGTGTGGGGAGGGGAATCGGGGTAGTGGGTAGTGGGCTAGGGTTTGCCCCAGGTGGGGGGTTAGTAGGAGGGAGTGGGTGGCCGGTTGGGCCGGCCAGACGACCTGGTGGCCTGCTGGGCCGAAGCCCAGCGAGGGAGGGGGTTCCTTTTACTTTCTTTTGTTTCTTTAGTGTTTTATTATTTTTATTTTCTATTTTATTTTAGATACACCTTAATTTTAGTTTAGTAAAATATGATAACAACTCCTAAAATAATGTTTCAGGACCGCCCACTGACATAAAAGTTTTACCCCGAAATAAATTAGTTTAGAGTTTTATTAAATGAAAAGAGGCATTTACTTAATTGTTTTTGTTACCATTTAAATCAATTTGGAGTATTAAAGCATTATATAAAAGTATGGTTTCTTCACCATAATTACCTATGCATTATCTGGCTCACTCCGAACATTTTACTTTTAATATTTGAAAACTTTTATTGTTTGCTTGGTGTTGAATTTGAATTCGAACCGGTTTCGAACTAGCGCGAGATTAGCAACTACAATCGAGGTGACGTGGCAACACTAGCAGAGGATCACTGTATCTTAAGTACCCGGGCGTCACAATTCTCCTCCACTACAAGAAATCTCGTCCCGAGATTTAAGAGGGGAGTAAGGTGGAAAGTTCTGGTTACGAAATTCTAACGAGTCTTCTCGATCTCGGTTGCTCTTCTCGAAGAGGTCGATCCATTACATTGATGTCTTCATTTCTCTGCTTCGGTCATCAGGATGAAGTCGGCATCCTTTCTTCGGGATCTTCATCGTATTTAAGAATAGGTAACGAGGCAGATCAGCAACAACAGAATGCTATAAGGGTAATAATCTGGGATTAACCCATGAATGAGCATATGAGTACCTCTCGAGTTGAACAAAATAAAACACATCGAGAGTAAAGTTGGAAGGTACAATAAGAAGTTTCAAGCAGCCAGGCAATCGTTCATTGCCTAGGCAGAAGGTGAAAAGGGGTTTCAAGCAACGGAATAATTATTGTGTCCGATGCCAGAATTGACGATCTCATTGGAAGGTGGCTCATGAATTACATACGAGTCCACGCGGGAGGAATAACTTTGGGAACAGGGGGTGTACAGGAGAGTCAGGTTTCGATCATGTGGAACTGTGGGTTATGGGCCCACCATGTGGGTTAAAGGTAGGAAGGGCGGAGACGTCTTGCGTGATCATGCAAGCAAGGTATGTCAGAGGATAGCCTATCAGTTATGTCGGCAACAACATCAGTACCAAGGACGAGGGACGAAGAGAACCATTTTCCTGCTCGTTGAACGAGGCGGACCAGTAGGCAAAGTTCTCGTCCATCGGTGGTTACCGAAATGTCACCAACAAAAGTAACAGGGTCTTGCTGACAGAGTTGTACACCGAGGTGTTTACATAAGCAGGAGAATATTACTGCTTAGATTATATAGATCACAAGAATGTCAAACACAACAAAGGAAAGGAAAATATGAACATCAGATTAAACAGAACAATGGAAAGGAAAATGTGTTAAAACACATAATTCAGGGGTATATCCTTCCCAAGGACAAGCAGAGCAAGATATCCATGACAGGATATAAAGTAGACAACCATTTAGGTAAGGGGGGAAGGAATCTCATGATATTACCCATACATCGATGTTAGGATAAATGATAAACAAAATTTAGCATCGTGCTTCAAATGTTCCTGTCGAAAATCGGAATACCATTGACATGCTTCGAGGTAGCATTGACATGGTCTTCAGGTGAAGATCAAACTTTGGAAACACGAAGGATCCATCAGGAATAACTTGTAGAATAAGTCTTACAATTTCCCCATGGATGAACGGATAACCTTGCTGAAAAGGAATCTATAATGATAGGTCCTCCAGCCGAGGGGGGGGGTGCTAGGCATGACATCATGTTACCGGGTCATCAAAGGATCAACATCATAACTCTTGGAAAGTTGTCCCAACCATTATATCTGACCGAGATTCATATCCAATTGGTGTCATGAAACCTCAGACTCAGGGGGTCCGAGAGGAAAAAGGTGCAACACAAATCGTCGAAATGACATTGCAAGATCCTCGAGAAATGAACTATGGAAGCGGGTTTCTGAAGCAATAGTTCATCATTAAACCAAGGAGAGGACAAGGAGGTGTCTGGTGAACTCAATGGCAATTCACCGAGATTCCCAAAAGATGGATTTCCACAATTAAGTGAACAAGGAGATAACATTTGTCAGATCAAATGATATAAGGAAGTATGCTCGAGGTAAACATACACAATTAACATTGGTTGAAAGGTGCGCCCGAAATATGGGTTGGGTTGCACGACCAATGTCAGAATGGTGATTCAATAAGCCATAGTCGTAGAATGAAACTATAGACCAATAACTTCAAAGCAAGAGGGTTGCTCGAAGTTCAGAATTTACACATCACAGACCATTTGTCGGTATTCCGGTTAGAAACATCACGGGGACCAACAAAAGAATGGTGATGTTAATAAGTATCACTGGTATCAAGAATTCTTAAGGGTGGTGAATTTCTCACAACATTGAGGACATAAGAGATGTTAATGTTCCAAGGTAAAGAAGAACAATTACTGGATAGCAAGGAACTCAAGGTATAACACCAAACAAGAACAAGCTTGTGTTGGTGGGAAGGCAATAAAGTGGTCGATGGTAACGCAGATCATCGAGGGCAAGGATGGTATTTCTCATCATGAACTCATTTGATATCCTGGAAGAGCTCATAAGGTTGATGATGATCACGACACACTTTGTCGAGAGATTTCAAGATGTAATCGATCGGCGATGACATCAAGTCAAATGAATGATGAAGTGAAAGGTTATTGGAACCAAGGGTACGACACAAACTCGAAATCAAGCTTGTTGTCCAAGGAGAAATGATATGATGAGGAAGATCAACGTAAGCTTAGCTCATCATCAAATAATTGTGCTACGGGAAGAAGGACCGGGTAGCACAGTTAAAATTTAACATGGTAATGATATAGCCGATCAGGCTAGGAATGACTTGAAGGATTATTAAACTCGTAAGCAACCAGATTTACTTAGATTTATTGAATTGGAGTGCGGAATCGATTCACTTATCGGTGTTCTCGGTTGACGACAACCCAGAACCCAGGAAAATTGGAATCGGTGAGAGATAACAGTTGATGAAGAACCCATAAGAAGTTATGTAGTACCCTGACATTCTCGCGGTACCAGAGGGTATACTCAAGGGTAGAGCGGGATAGAGGTTGGACAAGTGAAATCATTTGCAGAAGGCAAGCACTTAAACTTGTCCAAGAAATGGGAAAGAAGAACAATATGGTCGAAACCACGGTCGCAAAAGACCAAGCATAGATAAGAGAAGAAGTTATAACAAGGGGATTATTATTACTACGAGAAGCTTCCATGATAAGTTCCACCTCGGTTCCATGGGCATGAACACAAGTTCAAGGTCGACTCCCACTTCTCCAATGCATAACCTTTCATTCACTTCTCACGTTCGATGAAGTTGCAGTGTTGAAATTTTATCTGGTGAAGCACCAGAAGAGTATGACTCGTGAAAACTTTCGGGTTCACAAGGTTTAGAGAAGGCATATGTTCAACCCATAGGGGCTTCTTAGAAACATATACCACAAGTTTCAAGAGTAAATAACACAAGCCCGAAAGCAGAGCATGGTTGGCCAAGCAGAGGATACAACTTAACAAAGGCATTATGTATCAGGGGAAGAACTCACAAAGTGATCAAATGTGAAGGACACTGTCGGATAACAATCTAACAAAGGACTTGATGGTCCACAAAGGATCTGATACGAGTATCGGTACTCAACTAGAGGAAGAAGAATGCAAGGAGATCAGATTATAGAAACAACTGACTAACTCAATTGTCAAATGCAAAGGAATTATGATTTCCAAATCAAGGGATCAGAAGCAATGCTCTGATTAGGGATGGATAAGTTGAATAGCCTTAGGGTACAATCAACGACAATTGGATTGGTCGAGAACCAATTCCAGTTAAAAGAATGGATGCTCAGTCGGAAAGGTAATTTATAAGGATCAATGATGATTGCGTGTATTCGCAGCATATTGAGTCAACAGACTCAAAATGATAATGACAAGGAATGTCAATAAGATTTCTATACTTATGGGATTAATCATAATGAAAGCAAACAAGAAATTCCAGAGCAATAGGTTGCTGAGGATTTTCGGAATATCGGGTGGTATTTCGAAGACTTTTGTGTAACACATGAACAACTGGGGGATGAGCGGATACTCGATAAGTGCGAGAATTAACCGTAGGGGTATTCAAGTGACAAAGAACAGCAAGGCAGTAAGCTCAAGGGATTATCGAAACAACGACGAGTTTTCAGGGTATCTTGTAATAACAAGACCACTGGGGATGTATGTAAGAATAACAAATGCAAGTAGTTATCCATAAGGGTTTGCGGTGGAAGGTGAATTGCAAACGCGATGAACACAAGTTCTCGGGTTAACAGTGGAGAGTATCTTCAGGGTCTTCTGGTGCAGCAGATGATCATTAGTAATAAGGGGCTCTCCGGGTGAAAGTGATAACGAGATCCTAATGTTAGATTTAGTAAACTTCATTTAACCCGAATAGAGGAGAGATCAGAGTCCCAGAGTAAAGGTCGAGGAGTAAAAGATCCTACTACCACCCGATGGCGACGTGGGCCCGTAAGGCACACAGCCAAGTTAGTAAAAGTTTTTGCAATGTCTAAACTCGATTCGGCCAAGGAGTGTGGAAGGGGGATTCCTACAGGCAGTCGGCTCTGATACCAACTTGTGACGCCCCCGATTCAATATACACTAATCATGCACGCAAATGTGTACGATCAAGATCAGGGACTCATGGGAAGATATCACAACACAACTCTAAAACATAAATAAGTCATACAAGCATCATAATACAAGCCAGGGGCCTCGAGGGCTCGAATACAAGTGCTCGATCATAGACAAGTCAGCGGAAGCAACAATATCTGAGTACAGACATAAGTTAAACAAGTTGCCATAAGATGGCTAGCACAAACTGGGATACAGATTGAAAGAGGCGCAGGCCTCCTGCCTGGGATCCTCCTAACTACTCTTGGTCGTCGTCAGCGGCCTGCATGTAGTAGTAGGCACCTCCGGTGTAGTAGGGGTCGTCGTCGACGGTGGCGTCTGGCTCCAGGGCTCCAGCATCTGGTTGCGACAACCAGGTAGAAGGGAAAGGGGAAAAGAGGGAGAAAACCAACCGTGAGTACTCATCCAAAGTACTCGCAAGCAAGGAGCTACACTACATATGCATGGGTATATGTATAAAGGGCCATATCGGTGGACTGAACTGCAGAATGCCAGAATAAAAGGGGGATAGCTAATCCTGTCGAAGACTACGCTTCTGGCAGCCTCCGTCTTGCAGCATGTAGAAGAGAGTAGATTGAAGTCCTCCAAGCAGCATCTCCAAGTAGCATCTCCAAGTAGCATCTCCAGTAGCATCGCATAGCATAATCCTACCCGGCGATCCTCTCCTCGTCGCCCTGTAGAAAAGCGATCACCGGGTTGTCTGTGGAACTTGGAAGGGTGTGTTTTATTAAGTATCCGGTTCTAGTTGTCATAAGGTCAAGGTACAACTCCAAGTCGTCCTGTTACCGAAGATCACGGCTATTCGAATAGATTAACTTCCCTGCAGGGGTGCACCATCTTACCCAGCACGCTTGATCCCATTTGGCCGGACACACTTTCCTGGGTCATGCCCGGCCGCGGAAGATCAACACGTCGCAGCCCCACCTAGGCACAACAGAGAGGCCAGCATGCCGGTCTAAACCTAAGCGCACAGGGGTCTGGGCCCATCGCCCATAGCACACTTGCACGTTGCGTACGCGGCCGAAAGCAGACCTAGCCTAGCAGGCGTTCCAGTCCAATCCGGCACGCGCCGCTCCGATGCTGACGTCTGAAGTGCTTCGGCTGATACCACGACGTCGGGATACCCATAACTACTCCCGCGTAGATGGTTAGTGCGTATAAGCTCGTAGCCAACTCAGATCAAATACCAAGATCTTGTTAAGCGTGTTAAGTATCCGCGAACGCCGAACAGGGCCAGGCCCACCTCTCACCCAGGTAGTCTCAACCTGCCCTGTCGCTCCGCCACAAAGTAATAGTCGTGGGCCGTCGGGAACCCAGGCCCACCTCTACCGGGATGGAGCCACCTGTCCTTTCAGCCCCCTCATCAGAATCACTTGCGGGTACTCATCGAGCTAACCCGACTTTAGTCACCATCTGTAGTATGTATGTAATGTACAGTATATATCCGTGATCACCTCCCGAGTGATCACGGCCCAATAGTATAGCAAGGCAGACTGACAAGAATGCAGGGCCAATGATGATAAACTAGCATCCTATACTAAGTATTTAGGATTGCAGGTAAGGTATCAACAGATGTAGCAACAAAGTCAGGCTATGCATCAGAATAGGATTAACGGAAAGCAGTAACATGCTACACTACTCTAATGCAAGCAGTATAGAGGAGAATAGGCGATATCTGGTGATCAAGGGGGGGGGGGGCTTGCCTGGTTGCTCAGACAAGAAGGAGGGGTCGTCGGTGACGTAGTCGTCCACAGGGGCATCAGCATCGTCACGGGGGCTACCGGAGAGAAGAGGGGGGAGAAACAGTAAATACATAGCAAGCAAGTGCATAACAGGTCAACAAGCAGAGCTAGACGTGTTCTAACGTGGTATGAGGTGATACCGGTGAAGGGGGGAAACATCCGGGAAAGTATCCCCGGTGTTTTCTGTTATCGGACAAATGAACCGGAGGTGAAATGTTGCAGGTTCACTATGCTAGGGACGTGTGACAGATGAACGGGCTGCGTATCCGAATCCGTCTCGTCGTTCTGAGCAACTTTTATGTTGAAAATAATTTAATCCGAGTTACGGATTAAAAGATATGATTTTCTAAATATTTTAATAATTTCTGGAATTTAATTAATTATTTAATTTAATTCGAAAATGTATTTATGACATCAGCATGATGTCATGCTGACGTCAGCAGTCAATAGGGTTGACTGGGTCAACTGACATGTGGGGTCCGCATGTCATAGACTGAACAGGCTAATCAGGTTTTAATTAAGTTATCTAGTGATTAGATTAATTTAACCAGGATTAATTAAGTTAATTAATTCTTTAATTAATTAATTAATATTTTAATTATCATTATTTGTTTGCTAATTTCTTTTACATTTTCTGTTAAAGCGTTCTGTGCGCTGGGCCCCTCTGGTCAGTGGCACAGAGGCCCTAGCGGGTCGGGCCAACGGGCACCCGACCGCAGGCAGAGGCCATTGGCCCGATGCGGCTGGGCGCCGGCGGCCAAGGCGCCGACCAAGGGAGGCAGCGGAGGTGGCCGCGGGGAGAGCGGGGGCGGGCAGCTGCAGAAGCAGCAGCCGCAGTGGCTGCAGCAGTAGTAGGCAGCCACGACACGGGCACGCGCAGCCAGGGCGCTGGCGAGTACGGGGCTGCGGGAGCGGAAGTGCGAACGGGGAACGGCGTGGCTGGGCGTGGCCGCAATCGACGGCGGCGAGCTCGCGGACGACACGCGCGGAGAGAGGAGGAGAGACCGGGCCTCACTGCGATTCGTGGTGTCAAAGGCAGCGGGCTCGATGAAGGTCGGGGAAATCCGACGAGGGAGAGGACGAGGCGGCGGCAGTGCGGCGACGATGGGCAAAGACGCAGTGGATGGCGTCGGCGTCGAGGCGCGTTGGGGCGGCGCGGGATCTAGCCCTCCTCGATCCAGTCGAGTGGGGGGCGCCTGGGAGGAGGAAGGGGGCGGCGTTCGACGGGGTGGAGGTGAGGCGAGGAAGCGGCGAGCGACGGCGTCGGGGTCGGCTCCGGGGCGACGACGGCGACGCAGGGGAGGACGACGGCGCTGGCGGACCAGCGAGGTGGCCTCCGGTGACGGGGTCGGGGCGGCCACCGATGGGGCGCGCGCGGAGCTCAGGGGAGACGACGCGGTGTACGAAGGAGAGGGAGGAGGCCGGGAGGTGCGGCGCCGGTGAGGTGGCGATGGCGACCGGCGACGGCGTCGATGTCCAGGGGTGGCGAGGTGTTGGCATCGAAGGGGGGTTTGTCCCCGATCCAGATCCGATCGGGAGGGAAGAGGGAGTGGCGACGGGGTGTGGGGAGGGGAATCGGGGTAGTGGGTAGTGGGCTAGGGTTTGCCCCAGGTGGGGGGTTAGTAGGAGGGAGTGGGTGGCCGGTTGGGCCGGCCAGACGACCTGGTGGCCTGCTGGGCCGAAGCCCAGCGAGGGAGGGGGTTCCTTTTACTTTCTTTTGTTTCTTTAGTGTTTTATTATTTTTATTTTCTATTTTATTTTAGATACACCTTAATTTTAGTTAGTAAAATATGATAACAACTCCTAAAATAATGTTTCAGGACCGCCCACTGACATAAAAGTTTTACCCCGAAATAAATTAGTTTAGAGTTTTATTAAATGAAAAGAGGCATTTACTTAATTGTTTTTGTTACCATTTAAATCAATTTGGAGTATTAAAGCATTATATAAAAGTATGATTTCTTCACCATAATTACCTATGCATTATCTGGCTCACTCCGAACATTTTACTTTTAATATTTGAAAACTTTTATTGTTTGCTTGGTGTTGAATTTGAATTCGAACGGTTTCGAACTAGCGCGAGATTAGCAACTACAATCGAGGTGACGTGGCAACACTAGCAGAGGATCACTGTAGCTTAAGTACCCGGGCGTCACACCACGAGACTAGAATATTGTCAGTTCAGGCATGCAAAGTTTGATCAAATAGGCCAGCCAACAGGATGACTTAGTAACCATGGATTTGAGTCCAATCGAGACAAAAGGTTCCACAATATACATGTTAAGCCTTCTATTTACATTATCGCATCACACTAGCTCTGTGCAGTGCTAAGCAGCGCTGACCTTTCTAGCAGGAATGGTGGGGTGCCTGTTCCTACAAGAGGGGCCAACGCTGGTGTCTCGCTCAATAACCTTGTGGGTTTCCCTGATTTGGAAGAGGGCTGCCTTTTAAGAGCAGGGGAGGAAAGGAGAGCTATAATTTGCTAATGGGGCTGGAGCACCTCATCGGCAGGGTTCGTGGAGAAGCTATATGGTGGTAGATTGCCGGTCTTCTGGGCCACACCATCGAATCTTATGGTCGAATGGCGCCCAATCTTCTTCATCTCGGCCTAGATGTCAAAAGGGAGGTAACACAACTCCGGCTTGGAGTCCATGATGTGCAGGTGGTGGCGTTTTAGAGGTCTCGACAACCCAATTAGTCTTCATCCTTGAGGACAACGCAATTATTTCCATGTGGGAAGAATATTTGGACCTAATGGCATTTCTATTTCTTATTTATGGGTCCACCTTGTGAAGGCCATGGACTAGTCCGTAATTGTTTTCATCTTTCAGAATCCTTCCACCGTCAAACAAAAAATTATGCATTCTCTTGATAGATATCACTTGAAAATCAGTAGCCCAGAAATTTCTATGCAACTCATCTATTAGAACACAACTCATCTTCTAAAACTTGCAGCTGGAGAACCACGCTTTGAGGCCAGTGATTGTAACACGAAGATAATCGAACAAGAAAGGCGAAAAACACTTGCATTGAAACAACAGGTTCATATATCACGAAGCCTTGACAATAGATCATGCTAAACTACTACTGTATTACATTACCATATCACAGTTTCAGCAGACATGAAAATACAGCACAGAAATGGAATGGCAAAAAAAACTGAATCTCCATGGCATTCCAGGTCCACCCAACTAGCAAGATAAGTTACGGGCTATAAGAGATTAAAAACAAGAATATAACCATTCATGTACTGTCGTAAACAAATGGTGGTATACTGTGAAAATATTCACAAACAGAGAAATAACAGAGACCAGAATCCAGATATGAAAATATTCATAATAGTTTCAACATGACAGTCACATATCCATGATTCAGTACAGAACTACAAAAACACTGGCACAGTACTAAGTTGACTGAATAGCTAGCAGCATAAAGTCAGGTTCATGACTTCACTCAAGCACCAACAGCTTATCACAACTTACCAGATTACTGTTGCTCATATTCAAGATCTCACTCCACTATCATCATCAGAAAGGTGGACAACTGTGAGGCTCCGATACACAAGACCATTAATGCTCATCTGCCATTGACTCCGAGAACAAAGGAACATATGAAAGATAAGGGCGCCTAGAAATCCTTCCAAGATCACATATAAATTTCAGCTCCTTAGAATCAATTTCATATGAAAATAATTTCAACAGTAGCCTGTCCCCCGATAATGTAGATTTAGATTCTACGGTTATGAATATCACATCGTCTTCTGGGTGGACTGAGATAACACCGTAACGTCCCCTAGATCTTGAACCGAACAGTTGCAGGTAGCTAATATTGTGCTTCAAGGTCCAATAATCTTCAATGCTAGAATCTTCAAGGACCCAGATTGATGCTTCAGCAGCACCATAATATGCGACATACAATTGTCCTTGTGAAACATAAACATCATGACGACCACAAGCATCATGTAAAGTAGGAGCAGGAATGAAACGACAGTTTCCCTCCACGTCAACAGCTGCAACCAAATCATTATCAGAACATAAATACAACACCCCGCTGAGAAATGTGCCAGCTGAGAAGTTGCATATCTCAAATGGATCATTCCAATCAATTTGATGTGTCCAAGCTCCAGCTTTGGACGAGTAGATCCCCACCTCTTTGATGTTATAATCAAACTTCACATTCGCATTCAAAGCTGCGGCAGGTGCCAACTCAAACACATGGAAATGGGAGGAGATGGCCGGGTCGAATCCCAAGCGAGCATACAAGTCCGAGGACCATTTGTTGGCTGGGACAATTACCCATTTCTCAGTGGCAGGATTGCACACCACGTAATCCGGTGTCTCAGGATAAGGCTTGGAACATCGACAGAGCAGGAGGCCGTTGCAGCAGTCCAACAAGTCAATCTTCTTGTATTTGGGCAGGAATGAGAGGGAGGCATCAATAGGGCACCAGTTCCCTGAGAGGCTTCGGTATCCATGAGAATCATATTGACAGCGGTCCATGTCGTAGGTTCTGTAGAAGAAGCCTGCGAGGGTAGATCGGGGAAGCTTCTCCCGGTGGTCCGGGTGGGATGAGGTCCCGCCAGCGCGTGGAGACGCACTTGCAGCAGCGGGTGGACTTGTACGGCACGCGCGAGATGATATCCACCAGGACGTCGCCGGGGAGCTTGGCCGTCGGATCGCTCATGAGGGCCGTCTCCATGGATCCCGTCGTCATCTCCATGGATCCCATGAGGGCGGCTAATCTGCAGATCGGGGCGGAGGAAAGGTTAGAGATGCATCATACTAGCAGTGAGGTGGGCGTGAGGGAAGAGAGGACTCACCAGATGCGTCGAGCGCCGGCACCGGGTACCCCCATCCGCGCCGCAAGTATTGCGGCGAGCCGGCGAGGGTTTGGTTTGGGTGCGCGGCGGCGAGATGGATGCGGCGGAAGTTCAGGAAGGACGGGCAGGAGCAATTATATGGCCTCTTTTATATGAGTTATATGGGCTTTTCACTGGGCCGTGTGAGTCGAAACACTTAGGCCCCGTTGGAAGCTCTAGCCAGCTTCGCAAAATCACGCCGAGAAGCCAGCCCGAACGGTTTTTCTCCAGGAAGCACGCTCCGTGGAGACGAGGAATCCAGCGTGTAAATTTTTCGGAGAAGAAAAGCGGCCCCGGCCCAGCTTCGCAAAGGGTAATGTTTGGAGACGGTGCGCCGGCGAAGCATTGCGCCGGACGCTCATGTGCTTAACGCGTGTCGCGGGTCCCACGCGCCGCTCGAGCCCTCCCCACCTTATCCTTCCATGCAAAGCTGCTCCAGGGCCACTCGTTTCTATCCAGATGCATCCCTCCTCTGCTTTTCTTCTCCCCAAATCTAGCAGCCCACTCAATCTCTATCCCATACACATCCCTCCTCTTGCTTTTCTTCTCCTCAAATCCATGGCACCTCGTACTGCATCGAGGAGACGGGCGGGTGCTGGAGGGGCGCCGCTGCTGTGCTACCGCAGATCGATGGAGGCGCCGTGTCGTGCGGCGTGCTGCTGCAAGCCTACACCATGGTCGGTCGATGACATGGTGGAATGAGCCACCGTCGATTTTGCTGCGCGCGGCGGAAAGGAGCTGCAACCCCCTGTTGGGTGTAGCCGCAAGCCCGTTGTTGGTTTTAAGCTGCATTCGACGGCGTCACACTGACAGGAAAGCTACAACCGGCTACCACAGGAGCTACAGCCATCGGTGGCAGAGCTGCAACCGGCTGCCAGAGAAGTTGTCGCCGCGGGGGGCCACTGGTGCTGGAACCGGCTCCCTGTTTTGCTGGAAGCGTATGCCGGAGATGTTGGAACCGGCGCCTGTCGGTGTACTAGAGTAGGGGTACCCTATTACCCCGAACTCG
>NC_041385.1:763497800-763502489 GCF_002162155.2 Triticum dicoccoides
GGCAAGGCTTGCCGGGTGACCGCCAGGACCCTCCGTGGTCCCCTTAAAGACCATTCAATAATAAAATACTCAAGCCAAGACCCCGGCAAGAGGAGCTTGTCAAGAAGGCCAACCAAGGCCCCGGCAAGGGGAGCTTACCGGGAAGAGGCGAGACCCCGGCAAGAGGAGCTTGCCGGGAAGACCACGCAAGACATACCAAGAAAGCTTGCCGCGACGCGCCCTGCGCCCCGGCAAGATCCGGCGAGCGACAAGCTTCCGGAAGCGACAAGACGACGGCCGCGGCAAGGAGCTTGCCGCGGGAAACTCCCACTGCATGCCCGCGCTCCAGCTCACCTACTAACGTGTCGCTCTGGGACTCTCCCAGAGCGCACGTGGCGGGAGGCCGCGTAGCTAGGGGTACGTGGTGGCAAGCGGAGATGAAGAGAAGCCCATCGTGGCAAACGGTGGCGTTCCTAACGGTCACCTTTTGCACTGTTTAGGAGACTCAGACAGACATTTAATGCCCTTGTCCCCTGCCGTCAGAGTTAGGTAGGGTACACTGTATCCACAGTAGCGGTAGCTATACCTACCACATCCTTTTTCCGTTTTTACCCTTCCTGGCTGCGTTGCTCCCTGTCGGTGACCCCTTGAGTATAAAAGGAGGCCCAAGGGCAACGTAGAGGAGGTTCCGCATTTTCAAGGAGGTTCCGCATTTCGGGAACTCAGAAGAACACTCTCACGCTTAGTCTGGCAGCGTCCATCGCTCCTGAGCAAGAGTCTAATATACACAAACAAGCAGCAGTAGGGTTTTACGCATCTGTGCGGCCCGAAGCTGGGTAAAAAATCGCCCCGCGTGCACTGCCTCGATCCGCTCTTTGCGCGCTCTCCGCCCCTCCACCGAACCGAAAGGGGCCCTGTCCCCATAGGTGTTGGCGGGAATCAGCATCGCCCCCGGCATCTCTGGCGTGCCAGGTAGGGGGCGTCGAGATCGCGCGAACCCGATCCGGCGTGCACGCAAAGCTAGATCTTCATCGTCATGGCTCCCAAGGAGCGGGCGAGCAAAAGAACAGCGCCAGAGCGGCAACAGAAAAAAGCTAAGTCATGCAGATTTTAGATATTCCCTTTCTATATAAGGTTATCCGCCTCGGAGATCTTGTTCTTTGTACGAAAAACCTGTGCGCGGAGGAATCGACTCGTAGCTAGCCGCGCCCTTACTTTGTTTCGAGTCCGCTCAACAACTTAAGTGAGCTGCTAGCGCCCTTACTTTGCTTCGAGTCCGCTCAGTAACTTAAGTGAGCCGCTAGCGCCCTTACTTTGTTTTCGAGTCCGCTCAACAACTTAAGCGAGCTGCAGCTAGTTGCGACGAGATTACTTGTCGGTAGCGACCCCGCCAGCAGGCTGCTGAAGTTCCGCACTCGGCGCTCGCGGCAAAGGTGCCTGCACCGGCAAGTTTCCCTAGAAAGCGTAGGGTGGACGTACAAAGAGGGGTTGACCAGGAAAATAGCATGCGTTATTTACTTAAGATTTCTGCACGGACCTGTGTGCCAAGGAGCCTTCTCGGGACTAGCTGCGCTCCATGATTGCCTCAAGTCCGCTCGGCAACTTGTGTGGTTGCGCTAGAACCAAGAAGGTAAACCTTTCCGGGAGGTGTCGTTCCCGAATAGCCGCTAAGGGCCCGTTCCCTCAAGCGCTATTGGCTGGATCATACGCACCGGAAAGCATTCCGGCAGGCACAGGGAATATGCAGCAAAAGTCGAAATTCGTGAGCAAGTTGAGTGCACTTCGGATGCTAATCACTTGCTATGTTTGAACGCAGTTATGGCCCGGGGGCTGGCAACGCCCTTAAGGCCAATATCTCCAGCGTCAAGAACGGCGACGCTCTTCGCCATAAGCCTTTCCGGCAACGATCCTGCCGGGAGCCGGTGTCAAGAGCGACGAAGTTCTTCGCCCAAAAGTCTTCCTGGCAACCAGCTTGCCGGAAGCCGGCATCGAGAACGTCAAAGTTCTCTGCTGAAAATAAAAGTCTTCCTGGCAACCAGCTTGCCGGAAGCCGGCATCGAGAACGTCAAAGTTCTCTGCTGAAAATGAAAGTCTTCCTGGCACCCAGCTTGCCGGAAGCCGGCATCGAGAACGTCAAAGTTCTCCGCTGAAAATGAAAGTCTTCCTGGCACCCAGCTTGCCGGAAGCCGGCATCGAGAGCGTCAAAGTTCTCTGCTGAAAATGAAAGTCCTCCTGGCACCCAGCTTGCCGGAAGCCGGCATCGAGAACGTCAAAGTTCCCTGCTGAAAATAAAAGTCTTCCTGGCAACCAGCTTGCCGGAAGCCGGCATCGAGAACGTCAAAGTTCTCTGCCGAAGATGAAAGTCTTCCTGGCACCCAGCTTGCCGGAAGCCGGCATCGAGAACGTCAAAGTTCCCTGCTGAAAATAAAAGTCTTCCTGGCAACCAGCTTGCCGGAAGCCGGCATCGAGAATGTCAAAGTCCTCTGCTGAAGATAAAAGCCTTCCCGGCAGGCCAGTATCGCTGGGAGCTATGAGTGCCAAGAATCGTCCACGGCAAATCAGAGTTGCCGGGGGCTGCACTATCAGATAAGTTTTTTTTTGTCCCTCATCATGCATCCTCTTATGGACTAGGGAAAGCAAACCCACGTTCCTCCCCGGAAACTGCCGTGCTCCCCCGACTCTAGGCCCTGGGGCTCGTCCTCGGGGCCAAGATTGGTCGTAGTCGCGGCAGCAAAGGGATGGAACGAGGATACCGCACCACCTCGTTCCTATCTCCGTCAAAAGCGTGAGAAAGGTCGAGCGACGTGGGAAGGCAGCAGGGTCTGTTGCCGGGAGAGAAATTGTCTGTCTGAGGGATACCAAGGATTTGTTCCTTGGCGTGGGTTTAACTCGCGAGACAAGTAACCCGGCAAACATTCCCTCTTCATTAAAAACATCCCACTCAGGTACAGTCCATAGAGGATGAAAAACATGAAAGAGAGGATTACAAGCTCTAGATACAGCTAAGGCCCAAAGGCTTACAAACTAAAAAGATAAGATGCCCGTAATCCCTTTCCTGTCCCCCTTTTTAGGAGGCAGGTCAAGGAGGCGAAAAAGGCAAAAGGAGTGCCTAGGAGAGCTACGGGTGCCAGAAGACACCAAGGGAACATCCCGGGGGCCGTCCGAAAGCTGAACGGCGACGGCGACGCCGGAAGTGGGGCTCGAAGACGGGGCGACGGGACGTCAGCACGCTGTCAAGGGCACCACGCCCCCGTACTCCGGCTTGACGGCCTTGTCGCCCGCACTCTTCCCCTTCCGCAGCCTCCCTACGCCAGCCGCCCAAGGAGACGACCTCGGCGAGTTCAAGAAGCCGGCGACGCGGATGATGGGGTCGCCGGTGCCGAGCAAGGCAGCGCCCGACACCTAGTCGGACCCGCTACTCCGCCGCCCGCTACCCTCGTCGTCGCTATCGCTCCCCTCCTCGTCGCTCTCGCTCGAGGAGGAGCCTTCGCTGTCGGAGGAGCTGTCCACGCAGCACTTCGACCGAGTGCCGAAGCACCCGAAGGCCTTGACGGAGAGGAGATCACCCTCCATCAACTTAAAATGGAGGGTAAACCCCTCCGTCAAGCTGTGGATGCGGGCGAATGTCTTCCACCCTCGATCAAGATACATCACATTAGGGGCTGGAAATGCAACGCGGACTCGCGTGCCGCTGATCCCACAGCCCCTCATGTGCAGCCTCAGCGTCTCGGGCGGCTCCACTTCCATCGCGCACGCAAACGGAGCAGGAAGACGGAGGCGACGACGAGGCGCCCGGCGCAGCCTAACAAAGAACTCGCAAGGGTCGTCCCCTATATGGACCGCCATGGGGGGATAAGCCGCCGGCGGAGGTGAAGCTGACGTGCCGCCCCGTCCGCCTCTTTCCCGAGCGCCTCGACCCCGTCCTCGACCTCGTCCGCGGCCTCGCCCCCTCCCTCTTCCCCTCATGGCTGGCTCTGCCACCACAGGCGTGGAAGAGGGAGAGATGCGCTATCGGGAGGCGACCCTCGCCGCCACCGATGAAGGGCCTGGGTTCCCTTTCTCCATGGCAGAGGAGAGAAAGGGGAGCAGAAGCTGAAGAAAAGAGAAGATGAGAGAGTGAGGGCTTCTGTGCTCCCATCCCGCTCTTTATAAAGGAGCGAGGTGGGGGCTCGGCCGCCCCGCTCGGTGAATCAAGGCGCGAGAAGGGCAGGGAGTCAGGGCCGACCCGCTCGCGACGGCCCAGTTTCCCACTCCACCGTCCGTTACCCCAAACGCATGGGGGACGCGTGGCGGGGGTGCAGAACTGAGGCGACAGATGAGGCGACATCGTTCCACCCCGTGAACGCGGGGAGTGGACGTCCCGAAAACCACGCACCGGCTCCGTCCAGTAAATACACCACGCCCTCGCACCTACCCCCGTTTAAGGAGGCGGGCGTGAACCACCTCCATCATCATGGCCTAACGCATGCTCGGGAGGCTTAGCCCCACGCACAACTCCCACGATCTCTCCCACGACGCCGCGTTTGACGCGTGCCGTTCTGGGCGTGCGCGGTGGGAGCGGAGTTAGATTCGGCGTGACCTAGGCCGCGCGTGCCCGTGCACTGTTTTGGGCCTGGCCCAACAGCGCTCGGCACCGTGTATGGCCCAGGCCCGGGGGCTCCTGTCGGTGTACTAGAGTAGGGGTACCCTATTACCCCGAACTCGTGCACG
>NC_041385.1:763502531-763507379 GCF_002162155.2 Triticum dicoccoides
GGGTGACCGCCAGGACCCTCCGTGGTCCCCTTAAAGACCATTCAATAATAAAATACTCAAGCCAAGACCCCGGCAAGAGGAGCTTGTCGGGAAGGCCAACCAAGGCCCCGGCAAGGGGAGCTTACCGGGAAGAGGCGAGACCCCGGCAAGAGGAGCTTGCCGGGAAGACCATGCAAGACATACCAAGAAAGCTTGCCGCGACGCGCCCTGCGCCCCGGCAAGATCCGGCGAGCGACAAGCTTCCGGAAGCGACAAGACGACGGCCGCGGCAAGGAGCTTGCCGCGGGAAACTCCCACTGCATGCCCGCGCTCCAGCTCACCTGCTAACGTGTCGCTCTGGGACTCTCCCAGAGCGCACGTGGCGGGAGGCCGCGCAGCTAGGGGTACGTGGTGGCAAGCGGAGATGAAGAGAAGCCCATCGTGGCAAACGGTGGCGTTCCTAACGGTCACCTTTTGCACTGTTTAGGAGACTCAGACAGGCATTTAATGCCCTTGTCCCCTGCCGTCAGAGTTAGGTAGGGTACACTGTATCCACAGTAGCGGTAGCTATACCTACCACATCCTTTTTCCGTTTTTACCCTTCCTGGCTGCGTTGCTCCCTGTCGGTGACCCCTTGAGTATAAAGGAGGCCCAAGGGCAACGTAGAGGAGGTTCCGCATTTTCAAGGAGGTTCCGCATTTCGGGAACTCAGAAGAACACTCTCACGCTTAGTCTGGCAGCGTCCATCGCTCCTGAGCAAGAGTCTAATATACACAAACAAGCAGCAGTAGGGTTTTACGCATCCGTGCGGCCCGAAGCTGGGTAAAAAATCGCCCCGCGTGCACTGCCTCGATCCGCTCTTTGCGCGCTCTCCGCCCCTCCACCGAACCGAAAGGGGCCCTGTCCCCATAGGTGTTGGCGGGAATCAGCATCGCCCCCGGCAGCGCCCAGATTTGCTACAACCATGACAATGAAGTGTGGCCGGCGATGATAACGCCGTGTTTTTTGCTGCAACCGGCAATAGGAAAGCTACAACCGGCACCCAAATTTGCTATAACTAGCTACCACCATGTCTTTTGATTTTTTTGCCGGATCCATCTTCTTCTTACTTTGGAAACACTCCAAATTTGCTACCACCGTCTTTGTTTTTTTGCTTTCACTGTATTTGAGTTTTGCTACCATCCCTTTTTTGGCTGGAACCAGCGATTTTTTTGGTTGGAACCGATGTTTTGTTTGCTACTACCCTCATCTGCAAACGGCCACAACGACGACTTTCACTGAAAAGCTGCAATCGGAGGTCGATTTTGTTGGATTTGACACCACATTTTTCTGCATTCGGCGGACTAGCGAGCACCGGTGTTGCAACCGGCTCTTGGGACTGCGGCTGTTCGGGATCGAGAATGGCGAGCAGTGACGAGCTGGCGAGGTCATCGGCGCTGGGGGTCGTCGGGAAGGGGCGAGGAGATTCTCTCATGCGCGCTGTTTTGGTTGGGCTCTG
Source organism: Triticum dicoccoides (assembly GCF_002162155.2). Classification (NCBI taxonomy): domain Eukaryota; kingdom Viridiplantae; phylum Streptophyta; class Magnoliopsida; order Poales; family Poaceae; genus Triticum; species Triticum dicoccoides. The sequence continues at coordinate 763,504,009 of NC_041385.1, forward strand.
GTGCGCTAGAGAAAGAAAAGAATCGAGAGGATGGAGCAAGACGACACAGGTGACAGATCTGACGACTGCCCACAAATATATCGTGGGGCTACGGTGCGACCGGCCCAATATCAGTGCCCCTTCGCAAATACCAGAAGTTGGAGTTCGTCGAAATTACGACAGGAATGCCACCGCGAAGTGCCCTCGACGAAACGTTTCAGAGAAGCCCAGCCCGACGAGCGCACTCCTCTGCTTTCGCTCGTACAGAAACAACAATGCTCCTCTGCTCTCGCAACCCTAGCTTGCAAACCTAGCTTGCCGCCACCCCGTCGCCGGCTGGCCGCCGCGCCGCCGCCAGTCTTCTGCCGCCGCCCCTCGCATCTCTGCCTCGTCTCGCAGATCCTCGTCCATCGCCGCTTCCAGCAGCCGTCCGAAGTCCTCGCGCAGTCCATCTCCCCCATCTGCCGGCACTCCGTCCGTTCGTCGCCGCCGGTAGCTGCAGGAACAGGAACTACTCGTCGACGGGCCTGCCGCTAGATCCATGCCAGAGAATCCCTTCCCCCAGCTCAAGGTGAGCAGCCCCCTCCCCCTCCTGTACCACCGACTTGGCTAGTTTATAGTCTGGAGCTGCTCTCTGCTGCCGAACGAATCGCTGCTCCCGTCGAAAGCTGGCGGCGGCTAGCTTCTCGAGAAGCTGGCTATTCCCTGAAGCTAGAGAAGATCCAAACGGGCCCTTACTCTCACTAAAAGAGTGCCACTAAAAAACTAAAAAAACTAAAAAAAGTGCCACTAAAAAAAGCATAAAAAAGTGTTTCACTAAAAAAGTACCACTGGAAAACCCTAAAAAAGTGTTTTTAAAAAAGTATTATCCCTCAAAAAACTTTTAAAAAGTCCCAAAAATAATAAAAAAGTGCTAGTTGCCTAAAAAACTAAAAATATAGAAGATGAACTTTTTTAAATACTCATAAGCATGTTTATCATTTAGGGATGCAAGCGGTGTCCCGCATATCCCGCAAAACCAGCAATTTAGTTCACCACTGGCTGGAAAATTAACGCTAACTAGCGATTGATATATAAGGCCACAAACTCGTCCCGTCCACATCCCTAGTATCATTGCATTAAAAAGAAGCGGCAAAAAAAGCCGAAAACCACGCCTTTAGGCCATTATACAACACTAACACGTGGATTGGCAGTCATATCCACCGCGCACACAAATTACAAGCGCTACGAAAAATGCTACACATAGACCAACCTCATGCTAATGGTGATGGGACAAGCAACAGAGTAACCAAGCCGCGTCACAACCAATGCAGAAGATGTCTACAACATGACCAAGACTCGAGGACACCCAGACCAACGTACCACCCCTATTGCGCCAAGAGAGACCCAACAAATGGATGGCAGGGCCTGGGCTGACCTAGAGAAGGCATCGTTGAGAGAGCACCGATGATGATGTACATTGCGAACCAGAGGCTCACACCCGGAGTAGTAGCCGACACCAACTCAAAATCGCACCACTGGGACTCCTAGAGCAAGCAAGACGACGCATCCAAGAATGAAACGATGCCATGAGGCCGCCGCCATCGCCTGGTCCGGATGCTGGACCGGGTTTCTCCCGACCACTGTTAGTCTCGGCCATCACGAAGCAGGGATATCACCCAACCCACGATCATTGAACCCAAAGTCATGGGAGCTGCTCAAGCAGGCCAACCACCACATGTGCAGGAGTCGCATCTCGAAGCACATCATTCGCCACCAGCAAACCAACAAGGAACAGAGCAACGCAACCCCAACAAGATCAAGCCCCAACCACCACCACTACGCTCGGAGGACGCCACCGTCAGAGTTGGGCACCGGGGCCCAAATCGATCGCTCCACCGCTCACCATGGCCGACCGGGCTGGAGCCTGAGCCCGTCCACCGTCGGTCGGCCTCAAGAAAGACCACCTATGCCGCCTCGCCCAACCGGACCAAGGTTCTGCCCTTCCGAGAATACAAGTGTGCGTCCGCCCAGATTTGGCCCATCCACAAGCTGTCGCGCGGCCACCACCAAGCGCCGCCGAGAGGGACGCTGCCCCGTGAGCAGCAGCGACCATCGGGCCGATGGGAACCTTCAGACCACCCTGCACCATCGGATTCTGCGAGAAGAGCTACAGGACAGTGGCCAACTGAAGCAATGTGCCCCGCCGCCACATTCCTAGGGCACACAAGGCTTCGCCAGCTTCCCCTCCGGTGGCAGTGCAGCGGGGGAGAGGGTGGGAGGGGGGCCTGGCGGCGCGGCTAGAGTTTTCCCCATGTCGCCAGAGCACGCGGGAGGCACGGGGGTTCTTAGCTAATGGAATGGTGAGAAGACGTACACTAGCTCAAAGAAAAGTACAAGTCATACGTGATTTTACGTTCGCTCTCAACAAAAAACTTTGCCATTACCTCGAACGAAGTATTTTTGTTACGAGTGATACCTTTGAAGAGACGGACAATCTTATGTTAACACCGACCTTTCTTTTTGCGGGTTAATATGAAACGAGCATGCTGTGGCATGGTTTTTCATTTACGGGCTTCTTGGTTTGTCACGATGCTCAGCGTCAGTTTTCTCTATTTTGAAAATTTTGTCTCTAACAACATCGTTGAAAAAAAAAAAAACAGCCTATTTCACGCGTGACAGCGCTCCAACAGAAGCTGTAAAATAGAATGCACACAAAAACGAAGTTGTAAGAGCATCTCCAACAACCGCCCAACGCGCCACGCGCTAAAAACTACTTTGCCGCGCACGCTTCGCCTGGTTTTGCGCGGCCTGCAGCGCTGGCTCCAACAACCGCGCTAAAATGCAGCGCACGCCGCTCCAGCAGCCCGCAAAAAATGCAACGCACGTGACTCGCCGGGGCATTGCATATATTGCATTTTGGACACAAATAGATTTCAAACATTCAAAATGCAATGAACATGACATATAAATTTCACACAAACAAGTTGATAAATAAAAGTTCATGCCCACAAGTTCAAAATCATGCCCACAAGTTCATCCAACCAAGTTCTACCTTTGGGGCATATCGTCGAACACGTTGTGCGCGTCGGCGGCCGGCTCAACGAGTGAGCTCGCCGGTGCTTCGGTAGCCGCCGCGCCCGTCACACGCCCTGCAAGCTTCTTTCTCCTCGCCTTCGAGGTGCCGGAGACGTTCGCCGCCTTGTTCTTCTTCACGGATGTCTTTTCGGCTGCGCCACATTGGGGAGCTTCGAGGGGGCGGCGGCGGCACGGGACGGCGCCGGCGTGACGCCAACCGCCGACGTGGTCATCCGCGGCGGCACGAAGAGGCCACGCGCGAGGCCGATGCTCGGAGGAGTCCGGCGGTGGTGAGGTCAACGCTCCCCGCGCTAGGGTATCCGGTGGCGGCGGCT
>NC_041385.1:763507666-763528343 GCF_002162155.2 Triticum dicoccoides
GCGTGCGTCCATCGGGTCAAGTTCGCCGGCGCCGGCGCGCGCGGGGCGAAGGTTGCGGGGAGGAGAGAGTGCGGCGCGAGCGCACGTGTGTGCCGCGCGCGGAAGCCGGCGCCCCAAATACACAGTGCGAGTTGGCGTTTCGGACCGCTTGCCCAACTACATATGCCGCGGGCGCGGTTATTGCGCGCCCGCTGGAGCTTGTCTACAGGTTGCGCGCGCTAAAATGGCAAAATTTACGGCGCGGCGCTTGTTTAGCGCGGCTGTTGGAGATGCTCTAACTTTAGCGCCGCGGGCTGTAAATTTAGGGCGCCGGTTGTGCGCGCGGGCTGCTGCATGTGGGGCCGCTAGGTTGGGCGCATGGTTTTTGTGCATCTGGTAAACCTCCCGTGCGTAAAAACACTATTTTAGTGCTGCAAAACTTTTTTAAGGCGTCACGCTACCGCGCGTCTGTTGCAGATGCTCTAAGTAAAAAAGACATTGCGGCGACAAAGTGGTGTACACAACCTTTTTCTTTCATGAGATAAATACGCTGCCGGTCACTGAAGTTGAGGCCGAAACACACTACGGTCACTATACTTTAAAATACGCCCAATACGGTAATTGAATACGAGATAAGGTGATTATATGGTCACCGACTTACCGTAGAGCTTCGTATTTTGTTTAGTTGACTAATACCCCCCATGGGTCCTGGTTCTTGATGAACCGGGACTAATGGGCTGGCCAGGCCCGAACGATAGCCCTGTTTTCTACTAGTGGTGGCATATATGCTATGTTGACGGCTAGTGCTGCCTCGACGTGTACGTGTTAGCGTGTTTTTCTTTACATTCGTGCTGTGCGTGTGTACGTGTTAGCGTGTTTTATATGTGACTAGATGACCCGTTGCGCCGATGGCGCAAAGGCCGAGAGCAAGCCAACAATTGAAAGAGTTTGCATCAAAATATGTAGACACAGAATGAAATATATGAAAGTAAGTACGGGTTGATGATAGATAGATGGTTGCTGATGATACATGCTTTCTAAGAAGCTTACAAACGATCATTAACAATGTTATGAGCAAGGCATGTAGATAGGCAGAGTACGTTAGACAGATTTATCGCTACATATTTAGAACGACTTCTTTGAGGCAGCTCTTCATAACTGCTATTCTTCGCAGCCTGCATTGCTCCGAGCAGAAATTCCTTCGATATCATCGTCCAGGTTTCAATAATAGTGGTTTGTTTGCTGGAGATCATATTCAGACTATGTTGTTGTATCGCTAAGATGTCAGCAACATATGTTACTGTGATAAAACATGATTGAGGTAGTTGTCTTTGAAGCTATTAAATGATATAAGGAAGAATATACTGTCAGCAACTGTAGTCTATGATTTTTTATCTGCTTGTGTGTGTATGAATCTCTAGAAAGACATACAATTATCAGAGTAACCAAATTATATGTGCCGTGTACATATCTGCAAAGAGAACAACGGGGCCTTAAAATTGCTCTGCTTGTAGTTTTGGTCAAGCAACAAGAGAACCTGGGATTAAGAGGTGCAAGTGTTTGGTTGGTGTTGCTAGTAGAAAACAAAACAAAAAGTGTTCCTGATGCTATAGTATTCATCAAATCTGATTCTGAAGAAAACCTAACAAATAAACTTTTTTTTCCTTCATTTTGACTGAATAATGCTGTTCTCTTATGATTTCATTTGTGCATCTGGTTTGCGAAGCAAGTTGAAATTGGTGGGTTGAACTAAAAAACGTACTTGCGTAGCTGGATCCAAACAGTAGAATGCCGTTTGTTCTGTTCATGCCTTCTGTAAGACCACCGTTTAAAAGTTCTGGTTTTATTATCTTTACCACATATTGGTCAGGGTTAAAACATTGTAAACAGAATCCAAATCCTTATATATTAACTCAAGCTGTGATGGTAGAGGAACATTTAGATATTGACTGCAGGCTTCTCATTCTATCAGAATTCAGAAAGCCTAGTCCAGTTCATGGATCTTCAAAGTATAGGTCACAACCACTTCAAACCCATAGCAAACTCATAAATATAACACGTACACACATGAAAAAGAAGCACCAACAGGAAGACCAAACTGTTCAATGCTCACAAGCTAGAGAAAAAAAATGCAGTTGTTCTTCTTCGCCAAAATCGGTTACAGCAGACATATATAAGTTCTTAACATGATCCAACCACAATTTCCACTTATAATGAATGAACATATGTCTGTCGATATGATACACAATAACCATAATGCATTCAGTTACACCATTTCATAGGATTCACAAAGCAAAAAGTAGAAGATATAGTCAGTAGATGGTTACCTGAGCAGATGTAGAAAACCTTCATCACCAAGTAGGACATTTCACGGATCAATCGAGTACGTCATACCCTAACAACTCTTTTTGGAAAATAATTAATCGGCACTTTATCTGGTAGAGTAGGCAATCCATGCTAGGGAAAATTAGAGAACGGCAAAGGTCATCTATTAGTACAACCTTGAAAGCATAATACTATACTAAATCACACGCAAGCTTACTACAATATCAGAATTTTATTCATAACAAAGCTGCATATTAATCAAGAGATCCACCTCAGTGAAATCTGAACTTATTTCCTCACCTCAGCTATGTACACCCATACATAAATATTTTTTTGGAGCCAACTCACAAGGAAGGGTCAGATCAGCATAAGGGAGCAGGTGGATCCTCTTTCTCCCACTGCCAGTGAAAGAAGGGACAAGCATGTGCTGCTCCGTCGGGATGTTTTCGACCTACAGGGCACACCAAAATAAGCAATTGAGCATGCATCAATGCAAATAGGTGGAGGCAGAGCACCCCGGTGACGGCATGAGATTTGCGGGTACTTACCATCTGGCCGTGGGTGGCGAGGGAAACATTGGGGTTGGGCTGAAATGATGTGGCACACCATCAAGGTCAGTGCCGCACACGGCCAACCATCCTTGTAAACATTTCCGTTAAGTAAATGAGCATTTCACCTCATAATATCAACATTTCTCTTAAGTCCTGAAATGACATTTCACCTCATAATATCAGCTAATTAGAAGATTAAGTAAATGAGCATTGCACCTCATAATATCAACATTTCTCTTAAGTCCTGAAATGACATTTCACGTGTATTCAAGTAGCTCTTCACGCTTCACCTGTTCACACAGATATAATGAATTAGTGGATTTGGACATATATTTCCCTATCTACAGAGCTTAATATGTGTGCATCACAGTTAGTTTTCCACCTCGCAAATATATGACTATATGAGAATACACACCTTGGAAAATATTTCCAAAAATAAGAACTACTAACAAAAGGCTATCTGTTTTTGCTTAAGAAATGGTATCTTAAGTTTCTGCAGTATTGCCTAGGTAAACAGACACCGCATAAGCACTTCCCCAAATGCAAGGGGTAAGCACAGTCAAGAGTGTGAAGCCCAACCAAAAGGATTTAGCATGGCAACTACAGTTTTGCCAAAATGTCTTCATGAAGAACATGTTTAATTTCAAATATCCACAAGAATCTATTTGAGGCATAGCCATGTATGGTGTGACAGTAAGGAACATCTACAACTCAATTAGTTCTTGAAATAAAATTAGGCAGCAGTTCTGAAGACTGGCAGTTCATTCAAAAAAGAAGTCGTCGTCGGGGAAGTAGTCGTCGGCGACCGGATCGTCCGTGATGAAGCAGCCAGTAGTCGCGCTGAGCGCTCCCCAAAAACCTTATCACCCTTCTCCCGTACAGGACTCAAAAGGCGCGGTCTCGGAGGCCTACTATCCCGATGTGCGGTGCACGCCGCAAGCCGGGATGAGGAAGACAGCAGCAGCTCAGAGATGGAACCGATGGCGAGGGAAGGAGTAGTTCTGGTCCGTCTCTCTGAGAGGAGCGACCTCCCTTTTATAGGCGCAAGAGAAGGAGGCGAGAGGGCAGCGACGGAAGGTGAAACGACGAGACGAAGACAAAGCGAACAACCAGTAGCCGAAGGGCTGCACCGTTCGGCTCATTCCCGCAACCGAGGCACGTCGTGACGAGGCGTGGCGTGGCGAGGTGGGCGGCGGAGGAGGAGCGCGCGTGGATGTCCCTCTTGTTCTCATGCTCATACAAGTGGGAAAGGAGCCGCCCTTATAAAGAGGTCCAACTCCCTCTAAACTAGCAATGTGGGACTAAACTTTAGTTCCACCTCTTGCCTTGCACGAATGGGCTGCGTGGGCATCTAGGATTTATTAGGAATTTCTGAAACTGCTATTGGGCTAGGCCCAAATAGACAAAAATTCCAGCAATCCCCCACCAGATCCCAGAGGCACACAAAATTTGCTTTGGTCCCAAAACAGTGTTTTATATACCGGTACTGCAGTGGAGACTGTTAAGTTGAACTTCCACCTAGAACTCTATGCTACACTAGTAAGCAACTTGAACAGTGGACTAGGCCTTGAACTGCAAGTTTTCTGCGAATCTAGCTTCACATAAAGCCTTGACCGATACGTGGCTACCGTGGGTCTTCCTCGCGGGTGGAGCTTATGCATCATGCTCTGTGACCTTTCATGAGTTTACTAGAGAGAACCCTACTCTCATAGATTGCGATGTTTAACAATCAGACTCATATAGGTGCGTTCTTCAAAAGATGTTCTGCAGGACAACATCTCTGCTTTAAAAAGCCACTTAGAACACATTAAGATATACATCAACCTGCCATGCAGATTAGGAGAGTATTGCATCTTCATGGAGTGGTATTTTAACAGTAAGGATACTCTCCTCTCAGTTGACCAACAGCTTGTCTTCCACATCTAATTCACGGGATCTCCGATCACAAAGAATAGGTTACCACTGTGAACAACTCATATTGTGGGTCTCATTCCCATCTCCCTCGATGCATTATCTATCACATTACGTGATAGACCCTTAGTAAAAGGATCTACCAGATTTTTAGACGTTTGGATATAATCCAATGCAATAACTCCGGAGTTTTTCATTTTTCTGACAGACTTTAACCTTCTCTGAACATGTCTTGATGACTTCATGTTATCCTTTGAGCTGCTCACTTTAGTGATCACAGTTTGATTGTCACAGTTCATAAGGATACCCGGTACAGGTTTCTCAACTACCGGTAAGTCATCCAAGAGCTGACAAAGCCAATCTGCTTCGACCGTAGCTGTATCTAGTGCTGTGAGTTCTGCTTCCATTGTTGACCTTGTTAAGATGGTCTGCTTGCAAGACTTCCAAGAAACAGCGCCACCTCCATGAGTGAATACATAACCGCTCGTGGCCTTTATCTCATCAGCATCTGAGATCCAGTTTGAGTCACTATACCCGTCAAGCACCTTTGGGTGCCCAGTGTAGTGAATTCCATAATTCGCAGTGCCTTTCAAATAACGCAAACTCTCTCTAGAGCTTTCCAATGCACATCTCCTGGTTTTGAGACAAACCGGCTCAGCTTGCTAACAGCAAAAAAGATGTCAGGTCTTGTAGCACTGGCTAAGTACATAAGCGAGCCAATGATCTAAGAATACTTCAATTGATCTCTAGCAATTCTTTGATTCTTTCGAAGCAGCACGCTAGCATTATATGGTGTTGGAGAGGGCTTGCAGTCACTATAGCCAAAGCGACTCAAGATCTTTTCCACATAGTGAGATTGAAGCAATGTAATCCCACCATCATCATCTCTCAACAACTTGATGTTCAGAATGACATCATCCACTCCTAAATCCTTCATCTCAAAATAGCGAGATAGGAAATCCTTGACCTCCTTAATAACATTCAGATTTGTTCCGAAAATCAGTATGTCATCAACATACAAGCAAAGCATAACTCCCTTGCCCCCACCATGACGATAGTACACACATTTGTCAGCTTCGTTCACAACAAAGCCTGCACCTGTTAAAGTTCTTTCGAACTTCTCATGCCACTGTTTGGGTGCTTGCTTGAGTCCATACAAAGACTTCAGCAACTTGTACACTTTCCCTTCCTGATCATCTATTACAAACCCATCTGATTGTTCCATATAAATTTCCTCATCCAACTCTCCATTTAGGAAAGCAGTCTTAACATCCATTTGATGAACGATAAGACCATGTGAGGCAGCTAGTGAAAGTAGAACTCGAATAGTGGTCAGTCGAGCCACAGGTGAGTAAGTATCAAAGAAATATTCACCTTCCTTTTGGGTATAACCCTTAGCCACGAGCTGAGCCTTGTACTTTTCAATAGTACCATCAGGCCTAAGCTTCTTCTTGAATACTCATTTGCATCCTATAGGTTTGCACCCATAAGGACGATCAGTTATCTCCCAAGTTTCATTCGCCAAGGTGGAATCCATCTCACTACGAACTGCTTCCTTCCAGTAGTCAGCATCTTCAGATGCATAGGCCTCTGAAATAGAACTGGGAGTGTCATCTATGAGATACACAAGAAAATCATCACCAAAATACTTTGCAGTCCTCTGTCTCTTGCTCCTAGTAGGAACTTCATTGTTCTCCTCCACAGGACTTTCAAAGTGTTCCATCGAGATGGCAGGTTTGGTAATTGTAACCGGTTCCTGATTCGATGAACTAGACATCTCCTGATTAGATGGGGTAGCCATATCCTTCATGGGAAAGATATCTTCAAAGAAAGTTGCATCATTCGACTCCATGATCGTACCAACATGCATGTCAGGTACCTCAGATTTTACAACCAAGAATCTATAACCAATGCTTTGAAAAGCATATCCCAGGAAAACACAATCCACAGTTTTTGGTCCCAGCTTCCGCTTCTTTGGAATTGGTACATTGACTTTCGCCAAACAACCCCATGTTCGTAGATAAGAGAGTTTTAACCTTTTCTTCTCCCATTCCTCGAATGGAGTTATCTCTTTGTTCTTTGTGGGAACTCGATTTAGGACATGACATGCTGTCAATATCGCCTTCCCCCACCATGCCTTGGAGAGACCCGATGTGTCTATCATGGCGTTAACCAAATCAGTTAGAGTATGGTTCTTTCTTTGGCCACCCCATTTGAGTGAGGTGAGTAGGGAGGCGTCCTCTCATGGATTATACCATGTTCCGCACAAAAAGCATCAAATTCATTGAAAAAATACTCTCCACCACGGTCGGACCTAAGCCTCTTGATTTTTCGATCAAGTTGGTTTTCCACTTCAGCTTTATAGATCTTGAAAAAGTTCAAAACCTCATCCTTAGATTTCAGAAGATACACACGGCAGTATCTAGTGGAGTCGTAAATTAACGTCATGAAATATTTCTTCCCACCTTTTGTCAAAACACCATTCATTTCACATAGATCTGAATGTATAAGTTCTAGTGGTGCAAGATTCTCTTCTCTGCAGTCACGTGAGACTTACGAGGTTGCTTAGCTTGCACACACACTTGACACTTAGATCCCTTGACAATGGTGAAACTAGGGATTAAGTTCAACTTCGCTAGTCGCAACATGCAACCAAAGTTAACATGACAAAGACGTGAATGCCACACATTTGATTCACTATTGTTGCAAATATGATTAACAACTTTATTGCAAACGTCTGATAAGGATAAACGAAACGGCCTCCTGACTCATAGCCTTTACCAACAAAGGTTGCATCTTTGGATATTACAAATTTATTCGACTCAAAGACAAGCTTATAGCCATCTCTACACAGAAGAGATCCGCTAACACGATTTTTATTGACGGAGGGGACATAATGCACGTTCTTCAGCCGCGTGATCTTCCCCGAAGTAAACTTCAGATCGACCGTGCCAACACCACGAACAGAAGCACTTGAACCGTTGCCCATTAGCACGGTTGAAGTCCCTGCGGTCTGATAAGACGAAAACATGGAAATATCACCGCATACATGCACATTAGCACCAGTGTCAATCAACCAATCAGGAGAATGACATACTGAAAGAATAGTGGGAAATATACCATACCCAGCATCCTTCATGTCAATGTCTCCGATGACAACATTAGCGGTCTTGCCGCCTTTCCCAGGATGACGCTTGTCATAGCGATTAGGACAACTAGGAGCCCAATGATCAGGATCTCCACACACATGACAAGCACCTTTCTTCTTGTCACTCTTCTTCTTGAAGTTCGTGTGTTGTACAACCTTGTTCTTCCCATCAAACTTTGCTTTACCATCAAGCTTGCCCTTGTTCTTGAACTTGTGGGACTGGAAGTTTTTCTTCTGTACCAGATTGGCACTAGATCCTCCCTCAATACCTCGAGCACGTGTGTCCTTTGCTCTCGCCTTTTCTTCCACATCAAGAGTACCAATGAGATCCGGAACGGAAAACTCCTGTCTCTTATGCTTCAGTAAGGTAGCAAAGTTCCTCCATGAAGGAGGAAGCTTAGTGATGATACCCCTGGCAACAAACTTGTCCGGTAGCATGTAATTGAAGTGCTCAAGTTCTCTAGCAAATGAATGTATCTCATGAGCCTGCTCAACCACGGAGCGCTCTTCAGTCATCCTGTAATCATAGAATTGCTCCATGATGTACAGCTCAGTGCCGGCATCCGAGACCCCAAACTTGGCCTCGAGTGCGTCCCACATATCTTTTCCATTGTCAATTGACGCATAAGCATCAACTATGTTCTCACCAAGAAATCTCAAGAGAGCAGCCTTAAACAAGGTATCCATTTTCTGAAAAGCTTGTGCATGTTGGGCATCTTGCTCTCCTTCAGGTTTGCCAAGAGTGGCGTCATAGCAGCTCATGGTCTAAAACCATAAGACTGCTCTCACGCGGCACCTCTTATAGTGGATACCCTCAAACATAGGAGGTCTCATGGAAGCAGCAGAACCACTCGGGGTAAATTGCCTATAATAAGATTTTTGGATTGTTGGAAATTTGAGCAATTTACCGAATGATTTTATTAACAAAAATACCAGATAAATCATGACTAAAATAGCAAATATAAAGCAAGTCATGCAATCTGACAGAGAGAAGGTAAACATCATCTGCATATATGAACTTGAGCTAAACACATCTAGAACAGACACTAGATGAAGTTGCTTATACAAAACAGAACCTAACATACGTAGGGCAGAAACTAGAGCCAAGAACTGTAGCAGGACTTCTAACAGAAAGGAGAAAAACACGTACGGCACAGCAGCAGCAGAAGCGCTGGACTTGGGGTCGGTGTCCTCGCCTGCCATGTCGTCAAGGAGGTCGTGGACATCGGGAAAGAAGTCGTCGTCGGGGAAGTAGTCATCGGCGACCGGATAGTTCGTGATGAAGCAGCCAGTAGTCGCGCTGAGCGCTCCCCAAAAACCTTATCACCCTTCTCACATACAGGACTCAAAAGGTGCGGTCTCGGAGGCCTACTGTCTCGACGTGCGGTGCATGCCGCAAGCCAGGATGAGGAAGACAGCAACAGCTCAGAGATGGAACCGATGGCGAGGGAAGGCGTAGTTCTGGTGCGTCTCTCTGAGAGGAGCGACCTCCCTTTTATAGGCGTAAGAGAAGGAGGCGAGAGGGAAGCAACGGAAGGTGAAACGACGAGATGAAGACGAAGCGAACAGCCAGTAGCCGAAGGGCTGCACCGTTCGCATTCAAACTCCACTATCGCAGAAACTTTTCAGCTTCCGTGTGACCTTTCGTATACCCGTAGTGCATGGCAAAAATTTAGACATCGGCTCGGCTCATTCCCGCAACCCACGGCGCGTCGTGACGAGGCGTGGCGTGGCGTCGCGAGGCGGGCGGCGGAGGAGGAGCGCGTGTGGATGTTGTAGGAGATATGCCCTAGAGGCAATAATAAATACTATTACTTATCTCCGAGTTCATAATTATGTTTATGTTCCATGCTATAACTGCAATGATTCTCGAGTCTGCAATATCCACGAGGCTCGGAGGAAGACTCATATGCACGTGTGGAATAATAAACGGTAAGAAGTATTCCTAGTTTGGCCTCTAAGACTAGCTCAAGTGTTGCATGATGGTTCTGTTTTCCTGATCATGGGCATGTCTATGGCAGCAACTTTGAGGGCACAATGTTAAGAGAACATATGTGTTGAAATGACCCGGTTTGATGTTATGCTATGAGATTCATTCGTCACAAGTTAATGGTAAATAACACAGAGATGGTTAACATTTGCATGATTCCTTAGACCATGAGAGTATCGAGTTTCTTCATGCTTGCTTCATGAACTTTGGGGTTTGTTAAACGTCATCCGTAAATGGGTGGCTATTATGGCGGCTTACGGGTTCATGGAAAAGTGTGTCAAGTAACTTGATAGCTCAAGATTGGGATTTGCTCCTCCGACGATGGAGAGATATTCTCGGGCCCTCTCGGTGTTACAGTATCCATCATCGTCTGTCCAGACACTTTGTGATTTGATCACGGGGATGCCGGAAAACGGAAACGAGAAAAGAGAACAAAACCAGTAACGAGGAAACTAGCATAGTGGACAAGTTGTTGATCCATGGGGATGCAAGTAAATCTCACCTCGGGTCTTTGTAACATATCGTGAAGCAACAGGAATAGAAAACGGCAACTGGAGGTTCACTCGAATATTCATCCGTGTGGGTATAGGGGTCAATATGGATGTCCACGGCTCCGATGTTGATCATCGATCGGAAGGGGTTCCGGGTCATGTCTATACTTCACCGAACCTATAGGGTCACACGCTTAAGGGTCATCTATCTGTTGAATACTAGACAAGGAGTCTGAGAGAAAGTCACCAAAAAAGTTTCGGACGCCGGAAAAGTTTCGGACAGCGGAATCATACCGTAGAGAGAGGTCATCGGATAAGTTTCGATGATACCGAAAAGTTGTTTCGGGATATACCATTAAGTCAAATTGGTTTCGGCACATGCCTGATAATTCTTGGAGGATGCCAGAATAATTCTGGAAGCTTTTTGGAATTTTCTGAGATAAAAACCGGAAATGTTCCGGACCTGCCGGAACCACTTCAGATGTGTTTCGCAGATGAAAATCACTAAAATGGAATTGTTCCAGAACACATTGAAAATTATTATGGTGGGTATTGGAAATGTTCTAAGCCCACATAAATATTTTAAGTTCGAACGGACGCTGAAAAATGTCGTCGTGAATAGTGAAAGTGCTTTTTGGGATATTTTATGGAAAGCCACCTTTTGGGGCTTTACTCGAAAGATCTAGGGACATTGATGGATTGTGAGGACCTCATGGGGGCCCCCAAGGGGTGTGGCCGGCCACACTTGGGGCTCCACCTTGGAGCCCCTCTTGTTCCTTGGTTTCACTCTTATGCCCTTGAGGAAGGACTTCATTCATGTGCATTTTGGGTTTTTGTGTTAAACTACCCTACCCCTTGGGATTTCCTATAAATAGAGGTGGAGGGGCAGCCCTCCACACTCACTCTTTCTCACATACAAGTGCCATGCATGATCTGGCTTCTTCTCTCCCTCCCACGAAAAGAGTTTCGTAGAGCCGTAAGGCTGTCTGGGTTCCGGCAGGAACTAGTTCTGGACGGCGAAGCCCTGCTGGATAGATGACACCGTATGTGTGCAACTCTGTAGAGAGATGGTAGTTTCGGTCTTAGTTCGTGAGTACCTCCCGAAGGGCTGTCCGTGTGACCGTCCAAGTTTCAAAGGTCCTCCCAAAGGTCTGTCCGAGTGACTGTTCGAGTTTCGAAGGTCCTCCCGAAGGGCTGTCCGCGACACCGTCCGAGGGGCTGTTCGACCATCTCCCGGAGGGCTGTCTGAGGAGCAGATGAGGGTATACATCCTCGCGGTTGGGAGGTTGTAAATCCTAGTTGCGGGGATTTACACTGCCGTTCGTCATCTACTCTACTTCCCGCTGCGCTATGAGTCGGTAACGAAAAAGATCTAACCATGTATGCAGTCTCCATAGTGGTCCTGGGCTGGTGCGTAGGTCGGAAATTTTTTGTTTTCTGCTGCATTCCCCTACAGTGGCATCAAGAGCCGTGCTATGCGTAGATGCAGGTTACGATCTAGAATACATGGAGATGTATGGGTATTGCATAATATAATTTTGGAGTAGATGAGATCTATTGCTGAAAATTATTTATGCGGGTGACAGATGAAATCTGTTACCCGATGTTCTCGTTGCTTCCTTAGAATTTGCGTTTGCTCAATCTCGAGACAGCATGGTGGAATTTGTCAAAGTTCTGGCAATCCGTGATCCTGATGGATCATGGAAGTGCTACCAGTTCTTTGGGTTCTGCCGTAGTCAAAAGAAAGATGAAATTCGCAGATGAAAGGGCATTGCAGACATGATCTGCACGGGGGTCATGCGTATGACAAAGTTTAGTATGGGGCTCGAGATTTAATTATCTCATGTTTCATACACCCCGAGATGTTAATCTAGCAACTTGAATAATCATACTTGATGATAAAACGTTGGTAGCTGCGGTTTAAGTCGAAACCTTAGAAGCCACGAAAAACAAGTTTTTGCATGAACCGATTAGAAACGTCTGACTTGGTTTTGCAGGAGGGTTTGCATGTGCATGTGATGTGGTATAGCAATGCTCATATTCAATTTGATTATGTATGAGATGACTATATGATGTAATTAACATGACCTGCGTGTCATGATTTGGCATGATGGCTGGAGCCATATGATTGCACTTTAATGACCTGCGTGTCAACCTTAAGTAATGCATTTATTTTATCCGCTATGGAGATAGCAATATTATCCGGTGCATCGACAAGGTGGTGGCAATCTTAGCGAAGGTGAACACCGACGCAAATGCCGAAGACGAAGAAATGAAAGACTTCTCCGTCAGAAAGGGCTATACCATATCATGCTATTATGAATTGCCTGAGATGTTTATCCCTTATGATGCACCCTTCTTGATTGCGCGGTAGTCTCTTTTTATTAGGGTGATCTCTCACAAAAATATCAAGTAGTTAGTGTTCTCCCAAGTGTAGCACCGTCTGAAATTCGTATCTTTTCGGGGTGCGCCATGTACACATGAGCACGAATGAATCGAGAGGAATGAGGCGGGTGAGGTTAGACCTCGCAGCAAGATCACTTGGTTGCCTTTGACATTCAGGCAAGAGAGTCCTGAGCTCGGAACATGCCCATCGAAAGATGAACAAGAATCACATAGAGATGTGATCGGCAAGTTGGCCTACCGATTGAAATTCGTGTCATCAGTGATGAACCCGTCAATGGCATCGAATAGAAATATGGATCTTGAATTACTCTAAATCAATTATGAGAGATATTGATTTGAGTGGGAGCGCACTGTTGAATTAACATGCTTAATTCTCAGTGCAATTAATTATGAATATTGTCTAAGTGTTTCTTGCAAAATAGTTGTAGAATAATGGGTCGCGTTTCCACCTTCCCTGTTAAAATTGAATAGCTGTTAAATATCTGGTTAAAACTTTACGATTGGTAACGTAATGTGAGGATTGCCCTCAAAAGTGCCGAGAAGGACTTTGTCCTATTGCATGCTTTCCGTATCCTCCCGCTAATGCTATGGATCATGTGACTCTCGTCCTTCGATCCAAAAGCTAGAATTCTGTTACGATCAAGTGGAATATGTTTGCTTCCATGAAACCCAAACTTCGAAAGTTGGGATAGTTATATGATATTCATGGAACTGAAAATTAATTTTTACATACAAACAAAGGCTGAAAGATATGAAATATCCAAAGTAATGTTTGTTTGCAAGTATTAGTATAAGTGTTTACTATGCATTTGACTATTGGGAAAGGGATCCAGAAGAACGTCTGTCATATGATGAAAGGTGAATAAAACAACAACTTAAAGAGAAAGGAAGTGTCCTAAGGGTGTTAGTGTGCCTTACACGCCTAGGAAGTCCGGGGCTAACGCCACTCTTAAGTTGGGTGCTTCTTTTGCGAGTAGGAGAAATACTAAAAGTTAAACTGTTAGAAGTATAAAGGCAGAAAGAAAGATGACTGGAATATCCAGCTCATGTATGAATGTCATGCAAGTTTTTGATGTATAAGTAGGCTGGTCAAAGATATAGTTCTTGGGAATTATGGTTAAACATGTTAATCACTAATTCTTGGGTATTGTGAGTTAACCACAAAGATACCCGCTTGATTGCATTCTGTTGCGAATCAATGTAAGAGCTACTATGTCCTAAAAAGACTAGCCAGAAATGAGGTTAAGGTATACACAGGGAACATAGTAAATGTTACTATACCTTCCATCGGTGTATTGTCGTCTATATTTATTTTCATAATTCATTTAGAGTTTTAGAAACTCTAGCCCATTGCATCAGGTATCTTGCAAGAAGGTTGTTCATAAGAGAACTTTTTATGTTCGATGTTATGAATAACACAAGGGCCATACGTTCATTATGAATGAGATGTATGTTATGAATATTGATAATAATAAAATACCTCTGGGTTTACTTTCATAATTCATTTTAGAGTTTCATACACTCTAGCCCATTGCACAATGTTTGTTGCAAAAGAGTTGTTCATAAAACCAACAATTGTTGTTAAGTATTATGAATAACATGAAGGGCCATGCTTCCATCCAAGATGGGATGCATGTTATGAATATTGATGGTAATATGATACATCCATAACGCTGATGCTAAATGTCGCGAGACTATGAGAATACCACACATGTGTGGCACTACATTTGGTCACATTGGAGAAACCCGCATGGAAAATTTCCATTATGATGGATTTTGAAGTCGTTTGATTTTGAATCATCTGACACTTGCAACTTTCCTCCGAAAAGTGAAGTGACTGAAATACCGTTCACAGACCATAAGGAACGAGCAACAAACTTATTGGTGATCACACATTTTGATGTGTGTAGTTCAATAAATGTTGTTGCAAGTGGTGAATTTATTTATCTTCAGAAATGACTCAAGTAGATATATGGATATTTACTTGATGATACGTAAGTCTGGATCTTTTGAAATCATTCGAAAGGTTTTCAAAAATGAAGTAGAAGTTATTGTAACAAGAAAATTATGTTTCTGCAATTTGATTGCACAAAGGAATATTTGAGTTACATGTTTAGTGAATGTCTGATGAGTTGTGAAAGGGGTTTCATAACTTGCACCTCCCGGAACACCACTGCAAGTGAAAAGTCCATGGAGATGTAATCTAACCATTTATGACATGGTAAGATCAAAGATGACATAAATAAATTTGCCATTATCCCTTTTAAAGTGATGCTTTAGAGACTGCGACTTTTACACCGAAAAGAGCTACATCAAGTTTGATGAAATGAAGCCATGGTATGGTACGCCCAACCATGTTATATCTTTTCTTAACATTTGGAATATGGGGCTTGTGTAAAAGGTTACAAACCTATTCCAAATCAGACAAGTGCTACTTTGTAGGTTATACCAAAATGTTGGGTATCCCTCCCTCACTATACCGAGGCAATTAGTTTTGCCGCGAAACGGTGTGCTTTTAAAGAGAATGGTTCTTTCAAAAAGGTGAGTGGGAGAATAGTGCAACTCGACGAGATAAACAGTATCTTCGTCATCAGATCAAAGGAAAGAGACCTTGGAAGTAATTCCAGAGTTTCCTACTGCGACTGATACGGAAGTCTCTACAATAAAATGTATGAACTTCGGTCGAACTTGCAGCTGAACCACGTAGGCAAGGCTCGTTCCAACCTCTCAGGTGCGCAAACGAGATATTGTTGTTAGACAACATTATACCTACGATACACAAGGAAGCGTTGATGGGCCCTGACTCCGGAATTGTATAAATGCCAATACAACCCGAGTTAGTTTCCATATAAGTGATTCAAGATTAAAACCTTGATACACCTTTCGGAAGACTTAGAGTCTAAAGAATATTTATGGAACTTAAAACTGATACGGATAAAAATGTTTTATCCATAAAGCTCGACTTGTTGAAATAACAAGTTCAAGAGTTGACTACGATGAGTTTGTTTTCATCGTAGCGATGCTTAAAGTCGGTTCGGGTTGAACTAGCAATTAACACATATTTCAAACATGAGATATGAAACATGGATAACAATAGGATTTCCATCTGATGGAAATGAAACCAAGGACTTGCATGTGTTACAGTCCAAGGCATTTTGTGTATCCAGAGGATGCTAGTAAAAGTGCAAACTTCAGAGTTCCAGCGATGGATAGAGGAGAGCAAAATGGAGTTGGAATATTCGTGCTTTGATGAAATGGTCAAAGGGGTTTGACTTCATCAATGGGTAACGAAGATGCTTGTAATTCAAGAAAGTAAGTGGGAGCGTAATAATATTTCTAAAAGCCTTGTGTGCTTGACACATTGTTAATTGTAAATAAATTTCTTGACACAAATTAGGACTTCATTTGAAAATAGTTTTTTGATGAAGTGCTTAGGCTAAATAGCCTCAATATTAGGCATAATGATCTATGGAGATAGATTTACCTAATAGGGTATTGACAAGGTGCTAAAACCTTTTAGCATTTAAAATCGCCAAGGAGTGATTCTTGCCGGAGTCACATGGAAGAGTTTTTTGCAAGTTTCGGTGTCCCAAAACACTGATGAGCAAAATACATGATGCAGATTCCACACACTTTTGTGTTTGGATTAATCATGTATTCCATGGTATGTAAAACAACCAGATATGTCCGATACTCCCAAGATGTTGCGAGTATGGATACTAAAGTGATCAAAGTACTGATCGTGGGACAACAGTGAAGATGTCATTGAGTACTAGAGTAAGTACTGATGATATGTTTTCTTGCAAGCGGAGATCATGAAGAGTTCGTTGTAAAATGTTACATCGATACAGTCTTCATCTTTTCTCCATGCGATTTTCGATTTAAGTTAAGGGTTTTGTGTAATACACAATATGGTGGCACAGTAGTTGGAAATTGTTCCCAACAGGATACTGTGGCGAATTCTATAACAAATGACTAAGTATGTTGACGCTTTAGAAGCGACAAACAAGATGTTGAATAATATAGTTCATTCATGAACTTAGTATGGTTCCAAAATGGCTTTTGTCAATGAGACACTACTGCAGGTAGTTTCTCCATAACTCAGTCCGAGGAATCCAGGTTCAACCTGTGATTCACATTTATACAAAGCCAAGTCCGCATAAAATATGAATTTTGTGAAAGCGTGAAAACGCGAGGATATGCAGAGATAAACACAGAGCTGAAGTTGTCAGATCCGATGGACATCAGGCTATACCACATGCGAAGCAATTTTTACATCGGTATGCTATAGGTGTAAAGTGCATTAGCATTAACTAGATTATTGACTCTAGTGCAAGTGGGAGTCTGTAGGAGATATGCCCTAGAGGCAATAATAAATACTATTACTTATCTCCGAGTTCATAATTATGTTTATGTTCCATGCTATAACTGCAATGATTCTCGAGTCTGCAATATCCACGAGGCTCGGAGGAAGACTCATATGCACGTGTGGAATAATAAACGGTAAGAAGTATTCCTAGTTTGGCCTCTAAGACTAGCTCAAGTGTTGCATGATTGTTCTGTTTTCCTGATCATGGGCATGTCTATGCCAGCAACTTTGAGGGCACAATCTTAAGAGAACATTTGTGTTGAAACGAACCGGTTTGATGTTATGCTATGAGATTCATTCATCACAAGTTAATGGTAAATAACACAAAGATGGTTAACGTTTGCATGATTCCTTAGACCATGAGAGTATCGAGTTTCTTCATGCTTGCTTCATGAACTTTGGGGTTTGTTAAACGTCATCCATAAATGGGTGGCTATTACGGCGGCTTACGGGTTCATGGAAAAGTGTGTCAAGTAACTTGATAGCTCAAGTTTGGGATTTTCTCCTCCGACGATGGAGAGATATTCTCGGGCCCTCTCGGAGTTACGGTATCCATCATCGTTTGGCCAGACACTTTGTGATTTGATCACGGGGATGCCGGAACACGGAAACGAGAAAAGAGAACAAAACCAGTAACGAGGTAACTAGCATAGTGGACAAATTGTTGATCCACGGGGATGCAAGTAAATCTCACCTCGGGTCTTTGTAACATATCGCGAAGCAACAGGAATAGCACACGACAACTAGAGGTTCACTTGAATATTCATTCGTGTGGGTATAGGGGTCAATATGGGTGTCCACGGCTCCGATGTTGATCATTGATCGGAAGGGGTTCCGAGTCATGTCTATAATTCACCGAACCTATAGGGTCACACTCTTAAGGGTCATCTATCTGTTGAATACTAGACAAGGAGTCTGAGAGAAAATCACCGAAAAAGTTTCGGACAGCGGAATCGTACCGCAGAGAGAGGTCATCGGATAAGTTCCGATGATACCGAAAAGTTGTTTCGGAATATACCATTAAGTCAAATTGGTTTTGGCACATGCCTGATAATTCTTGGAGGGTGCCAGAATCATTCTAGAAGCTTTTTGGAATTTTCTAAGATAAAAACCGGAAATGTTCCAGAGCTGCCGGAACCACTTCAGATGCGTTTCGCAGATGAAAATCACTAAAATGGAATTGTTCCAGAACACGTTGAAAATTATTATGGCGGGTATTGGAAATGTTCTAAGCCCACATAAATATTTTTAGTTCGAACAGACGCTGAAAAATGTCGTCGTGAATAGTGAAAGTGCTTTTTGGGATATTTTATGGAAAGCCACCTTTTGGGGCTTTACTCAAAAGATCTAGGGATGACATGGATTGATTGGGAGGCCCTCATGGGGGCCCCCCAAGGGGTGTGGCCGGCCACACTTGGGGCTCCACTTTGGAGCCCCTCTTGTTCCTTGGTTTCACTCTTATGCCCTTGAGGAAGGACTTCATTCATGTGCATTTTGGGTTTTTGTGTTAAACTACCCTACCCCTTGGGATTTCCTATAAATAGAGGTGGAGGGGCAGCCCTCCACACTCACTCTTTCTCACATACAAGTGCCATGCATGACCTGGCTTCTTCTCTCCCTCCCACGAAAAGAGTTTCGTAGAGCCGTAAGGCTGTCTGGGTTCCGGCAGGAACTAGTTCTGGACGGCGAAGCCCTGCTGGATAGATGACACCGTATGTGTGCAACTCTATAGAGAGATGGTAGTTTCGGTCTTAGTTCGTGAGTGCCTCCTGAAGGGCTGTCCGTGTGACCGTCCAAGTTTCAAAGGTCCTCCCAAAGGGCTGTCCAAGTGACTGTTCGAGTTTCGAAGGTCCTCCCGAAGGGCTGTCCGCGACATCGTCCGAGGGGCTGTTCGACCATCTCCCGGAGGGCTGTCTGAGGAGCAGATGAGGGTATACATCCTCGCGGTTGGGAGGTTGTAAATCCTAGCTGCGGGGATCTGCACCGCCGTTCGTCATCGACTCTACTTCCCACTGCGCTACGAGTCGGTAACGAAAAAGATCTAACCATGTATGCAGTCTCCATAGTGGTCCTGGGCTGGTGCGTAGGTCGGAAATTTTTTGTTTTCTGCTGCGTTCCCCTACAGATGTCCTTCTTGTTCTCATGCTCATACAAGTGGGGAAGGAGCCTCCCTTATAAAGAGGTCCAACTCCCTCTAAACTAGCAATGTGGGACTAAACTTTAGTTCCACCTCTTGCCTTGCACGAATGGGCTGCGTGGGCCTCTAGGATTTATTAGGAGTTTCTGAAACTGCTATTGGGCTAGGCCCAAATAGACAAAAATTCCAGCACTTCTTGCTCCAACCCACTTTTTGTCAGGCCCACGCCTCATCCTCCTAGCGTCATGTTCCCACCTCCACCTGCCATCTCTTCTTCTCAAAGCAGGCATGCGAGATCCTCCTGGACTACCGTGGGAATGTAGTGATGCAGCAAAGCAAGGAGCAGAGATTTCTCCTGCCGTCCTTGGTCGCTGGGCGAGGGCTCGTCCATGGCAGCAAAGACATCTACAACTTCGACCCGTCCTGATCCGTCCCTCTCTGTTCGTCAGGGAGAGAGTACATAAGAAAGAGAAGGAGAGAGATCTGAAAGAAGGGATCGGAGAAGAGGGAATACCATGGGAGACGACGCCGATGCCGACGCACCCACTCCGGCAGGGTCTCACGCTGGAGCTCGCCCTCGCCCACCATCGTGCGGTGCGGCAGCGACCCCGGCTCCTCCTGTTGAGCACGGAGGCGGAGGGAGGGGACGAGGAGACACGGGAGGAGGAGAGGCAGGGGAGGAGGAGGAGGTGGTGGAGGCGGCGAAGACGAGGCTGCGGGGGTGGGATAGATGCTTTGTGATTTGTGAATGCCACGTGTCATCCATCAGGATGGGTCTCACCTGCTAATCCGTGAGACCTGGTCTCATAGAATTCTTTTGGGGGGGCGTGGATGAGGGAGAGGGAGGAGATATTTTCACGAGAGACAGAGGGCTGCCCAATCTTGACTTTTTCCTCGTGCGGTGAACCATCACGTAGCGTCCAGCGAAACCCAGCCTCTGGTCGCTGGCCCCCACGGCCTCACGACCCCACTCGTCATCTCTGATGAAGCGGCCATAGACGTGAAAAAAAACCACTACTAGGAAAAGGGTTATAGATGATATGGCCACTAATGGCGCACCAGACATGTGGTGCGCCATTACTATATTCTAATGGCGCACCATGTGTCGGTGCGCCATTAGTAATATATTACTAATGGCGCACCTGGTGTGTGGTGCGCCATTAGTAGTTTTGAAAGAAACCATTAAAAAAATTGTTACTAATGGCGCACCGTTGTATAGTGCGCCATTACTAGTTGACAAAGTAATGGCGCACCACACCGGCCGTGCGCCATTAGTAGTTTTGAAAAAAAAATAAAAAAAATTGTTAGTAATGCCGAGCCCCACCTCCCCTCGTCCCGTCGCCCCCTCCCCTTGCCGCCCCCTTGCCCCA
>NC_041385.1:763528849-763531160 GCF_002162155.2 Triticum dicoccoides
TGCTCGGGATCGAGTCGGTTTCTCTGCCACGGCCGCGACATCTCGCCGTCGATCTCCACCACCGGCGCATCCCGGCCTCGCCGAGCTCGTCCACGGCCTCCTCGAGGTGAGCCTCCACCCGTCCCCCCCGTCTTACTCTCTTCCTGATGCCGTATGTCGCCACCCCCACGCCTCCCAAGCTCCGGCCGTGGGCCTTGCCTCGCGCCACAGCGCCATGCGCGCCTCGTCGCGCCCTTGGCCGCGACCAGCCGTGCGTTAGCTGTCCACTGGTCGCGTCCGGCCGCGCGTGCGTGCGCCCTCGCCACCCATTGCTCCCACGCTCGCCCTGCCGCTGCTCCCCTGTTGTTGCTGCTGTCCCATGTCGCTGCGTGATGCTCATGCTGCTTACCGCGTACTGCTGTTGTGCTGCTCTTGCTACTTGCTGCTGGCGAGCTGCTGCTGCTCCTCACTACTATTGAGTCGATTTAGGTTTAGATAATTAGGAGAAGAAGAAAGTTGAAAAAAACAAGAAGAAGTAGAAGAAGAGGAAAAAGGAAATAATTCTGTCACTAGGGCCGCTCCGTTTTAGTTACTAGAGTTGGCCAATGCGACAAGCGCAACGATTCCAATCTACGGTGGGGCATTTGTTTTTTGCTCAACTCTTTACTGGAGTCAGTGGTAGCACAATTTGGTGTTGGTAATTTGTTTGCATGTGTCGTCGTGGCTTGTGAGTACTACTAGTAGATTCAGTGTTAATTTTGTAGACAGACACAACTCAATCAAAAATAAATAAGTTTGTAGACTGACAGAGGGGGAGGACTATCACCGGGGTCATCATCTCGGCTGCATTATTGGACCATCTACCGTCTCTGGTACGCAAGGCCTCTGCACTTTCCTGGATTTTTCATTAGTTTAGTTTTCTCGGACAGAATTATTGCATGAATGTGGGGTATAATTGTTAGGATGTAACAATAATTAGTCTTCGAGAAGAATGATATTAAATAACATAGTGGCCTGTGATGTATTTTCGTACCGAAAATGCATTTGGCACTAGTCCTGGCTTAACAACATCATGTGTGGGAAGCGGGAACTTCGGAAGTGCATTGGTGTAGTTGATTATCTTCTGCTCAAAATTTATGCTGCTATAATATTGTATGATAATGTTGTAATGGTACTAATTGGTCTCTTCTGCTGCTTATCAGAGATAGGGGGAAGCAGCCACCGCCGCTCTGCCTCACCGAGTACGAGTTGGATGCTTTCGAGTTCTTCAGTATCCTACTTGGGACTTCAGTATCAGCCACGAGACAGGTATATAAAACGAGAGATCTCCCCTTCACCCATCTCATTATAATAACTCTGTTGTTTGCTACATCACTCCTTGTCCCAAATTGCAGAGGCTGCCTGACACTTTTATGAACATGCTGGGTGAAGATACGCCAGATAATGTGAAGCTCCGATAGGCCGGCAGCGGGGTTCGCAGGCTGTGGGACGTGGAGTTGGTGATCAAGGAGGGCCACATGTACCTGTGTCATGGCTGGGAGAAGTTCTACAGTGCCTACGACCTGCGGACCGGGTACTTTCTTCTCTGCAGGTACGACGATGACGCCACAATGCTCATCGTGAAGGTTTTCAACACGACTATGTGTCGCATGCGCTACGCTGACGACGAAGATGCCAGTGCATTCTGCCTCTTCTTATTCCTCTGCATTTGGCTTTGTCTCACATCGATTGTTAACGGTCATTGTTGCATTTGGACAGGCAATGGGAGCAGTAGCAGCGACACTGGCTACAGCCAAATCAGCAGCGATTATGGCTGTAGCAAAAGCAACAACGATTTTGGCTTTAGCGAAAGCAGCAACGATTCTGGCAGCAGCAAAGACAACAAGAAGGATGATCCGGACTGGAGTGGGGGAGAAGAGGAGCAGAGTGGGGATGAGGAGCTGCAGGATGACGATGGGCATCAGGCTGAGGATGACCTAGCGCTGGTGGTGGCTGACCAAGGGCAAGAGATGGTGGTGGCTGACCATGGGCAAGAGATGGTGGTGGCTGACCATGGGCAAGAGATGGTGGTGGCTGAGGATGACCTAGCGATGGTCGTGCCCGTCCTGCCTGAAGGTGGCCTCGCGATGGTGGTGGTGCCTGACAATGACCACGCACCGGCGGTGGCGCCGGCGATCCCATAGCTGGGCGACATGAGCACGCCAATTGTGGTAGAAGACTACATCCCGCTGCCTCCACCGCCTCGCCGTTCTTGGCGCATCAGGCCGAGGAAGGAGAAGGAGAAGAACAATGAGAACTGAACTATGTCAGGTATGTTAGATCTCCAAAATGA
>NC_041385.1:763531651-763559149 GCF_002162155.2 Triticum dicoccoides
ATAGGTTAGCTTCATTTTACCTAAGTTGGCTCTAATATGCTAAATTAGAGAGCTTATATGCTTAGTTTCCTATAGGTTAGCTCCAAAATAACTTATGTTAGCACAAAATGATCAAGTTTATATAATAAGCTTATAGTCTTTTTTTTATTCTTCTTATTCTTCTTCTTTTCCAAAATGACATAGGTTAGCTTCATTTTACCTAAGTTGGCTCTAATACGCTAACTTAGAGAGCTTATATGCTTAGTTTCCTATAGGTTAGCTCCAAAATAACTTATGTTAGCACAAAATAATCAAGTTTACATAATAAGCTTATAGTCTTCTTCTTCTTCTTCTTATTCTTCTTCTTATTCTTCTTCTAGTGTTCTTCTTCTTCTAGTATTCTTCTAGTCTTCTTCTTCTTCTTCTCTTCTTCTTCTTCTTCTTCTTCTAACTTCTTGTTTATCATTTTGCAGATTTGATTTAATTCACGGAAGCTTGCATGGATGGAGTGCTTCTTTTCCATTTGTGTTTTTATTTTGCATCAATATGAAACTTTTGTGAATTGATGGACAACGGTGTTGGATGAACAATGTGAAACTTTTGTAATATGTAACGATGGAACTATGTGTTGGCTATCTATATATATATGATGAAACTTGTGTGTTGGATATGATTGTTATATGGATGCTTGTTGTATATATATGTGTTGGATATCTCATATGTGAAATAGGGACCTGAGATTAAGATAAAACGAGTTTTTTTTAAAAAAATTGTTACTAATGGCGCACTTCCATGTGATGCGCCATTAGTATACCAGATACTAATGGCGCACCCGTGGGATACTAATGGCACACCTGTGGTGTGCCATTAGTATACCAGATACTAATGGCGCACCTGTGGTGCACCATTACTAAAATATTCTAATGGCGTGATGCTAGTGGCGCACCAGTAGTGCGCCATTAGTAGGCAAAACTGGTGCGTCACTAGCATGCCTTTTCCTAGTAGTGAACCAACGGCTGGCCAGACGCCAGCGGCCAAAAAAACACTATCGCTACACCAGTAACTCGATCGTGCGGTTCAAAAACGTAGTGTGCGCTTGATGGCGCTAGATCGGCAGGTTGCGTAGCTTGATTTATATGTTCAATTTGTTTTTCGATTTTTGCTGCGAGTGTGTATGGTGTGTGCATGCATGCGTGTGGTGTGTGTGTGCGTGTGCGCGCGTGTGTTTGTCCGTGCATGCGTGCTGCCTCGACGAGATTTTCCATGGAGACGAGAGCCGGCGTTGTTGAGGTGGGCCACCCCTTGTCGGCGTCAGGCCTTCTCCCACGCCATGCTCGACAAGCCGGACAACACCGTCGTCTCGACCGACGCCGTGATGTGCCTCGCCACGGTCAACCCCTTCATCTCCCTCGACATGCTCATGTTTTTCTTGTGCTTGTTGTGTGATATGGCCGACGTGCTCTTGCATGTATGCTCGACGTCAATGCGCTCCTAAATGCAGTCATGCTCGCACGTGACCACTCTTGATCACCTGCCGGATCAACCCCGCGAAGAACCGCATGGCCTTGCCACCATGGCCCTAGCTCCCGCCCTGCATCTTATGCCTCCTGTCATCGGCCGTCACGTCCATATCCTCACCATTTGAGTCCGAGATGATCTAATCGTCCATCGTGGTCAGGCATGCAACCGCCTTCATAGAAAACATGCATGGTTGGAGTAGATGCGGCTGGAGACGACCTCGTGGGTACTCCGTACGTGCTTTGATTGTCGAACAACGGCGACAAAGAGGTGTTGCAAGGGATGGCGTAGGGCGCCGTGTGGGCAAGCTTCACCGTAGGACGACGAACCGGAAGTTGCCCTAGATGGCGCACGCCTCCATGCAGCCCAGCATGTGTTGTGTGCTTGGCGTGTGTGTGCATGCGTCAGTGCGTTGCTGTGTGTTGTTGTGCGTGTGTGTGGTTTGTATGAAAGACAAAAGATCTTTAGGTTAGCCTGCCCCGCTTGCACAGTTCTTCCCGGCTTGCACAGTTCTTGTTGTTTTATTATTTGTTTATTTTGCCAACTGACATATGGGCCCTCCATGACAGGGAGAGGACGCGGCGACCACAAGCTGCACTATATGCCACATAGATTATTTGACCAGTCAACGATCTGCCCTACAGATAGAATACCGAACTATACAGTTAGACAGTGACCGTATAATCACCGCAACTCGTATTCAATAACCGTATTGAGCGTATTTTGAAATTCAGTAACCGTACTGTGCTTCGACCTCAACTTCAGTGACCATCAATGTATTTATGTTTTCTTTCTTTTCTGGTTCCATTGAGAGTCGCTGGTGAAAGCCCGCCTCGCCCCCTTTCTTTGATTGCCTCGCTAACCTGGAGTATAGATGGGAGACGAGCGAGGGGCAGTCTTGTACATAGTAGTAGGTGCAGTGTTGTCTTGATTTAGAGGCGTATGGCGTGATGCCTGAGTGAATGCACTGCTGTGAAATCAAAATTGCACACGGTGGCTAGCGGTTGCGGTTGGCTGTGATGCTCCATGGCGGGGAGCTAGACGTAGATGGTGGGTACACGGTTGATGAATCCCTTGATACGCTTTTTTTGCGAAAATGATTAGATCACCGAAAGTACAAAATTACCTCAAACATAATAAAAATTACATTGAGGTCCGTGGACCACCGAACGACCATTCCCGCCGTCCGAACGAGCCGCCGACGTGTCGCTGTCGACGCTTCCATAACAGAGTCGGCCTGACCTTGTCGATGATAGCTGGAAAGTCGTCGTGCATGTGCCCCTAAGGACCAGTGCCCTTGAGCCGCAGTCGTCGCCATTGAATCGTTGAATCGATCTGAAGAACCTGACACCAAATATCATCATTACGTATGCATGGCGAGAAACCCTAACCTCGCCGCCCCAAAGAGCTGGCAGGAATCTATGCTAGAGCTCTGTCTAATCCATCCCGACGGACGAACTTGAGGAGGATTGAAGCCCGGAAGACTGACTCGAAGAAGGAGCACCGTAATCCGTCCAAACGCTGCCCCTGCGAGGACGGAAACCCTACCTATCTACTAGCGGGAGTCGAGACACCAGGATTCTCCTCCCTGCCACCGGCCAAAGAGCGGCAGGCGAAGGGGAGGCGTATCCACAGGCTCGCCCGCTAATATCGAGGGGAGAAAGGATTTCCCAAGTCGCCTTCGGAGAGAGAAAAGAAAATGGTACAATCCCCTTGATATGTTTCTGTTGGAAATTTGCCTTAAAGAGATATAATAATTGTATTGAAATATGTATGTGGCAATCATGTGGCAGATTGCAAAACTGCCACATGCATCACGCCGTCAGATCCGACTACCCTACTGATTTCCTTCCTTTCCCGCACGTCCTTCCCGACCGCAAAAATAATGCTTGGATTGGGATTTGATCTATGGTCTGCAGGTAATCAACGAAGGGAGCTAACCACTGCACCTATGGCACTCATTTTTGAACAAGCTAAGGGAAATACTATTTTTGACATGTTTTACCTTTAATATGTTAGCACTACAGAAATTGTTTCACCTATCAAACCTGGCTCATAAATTTTTCCCGTGGTAAATTCTCCAGCACCACCACAATAAATGATGCACCACCAACATGATAACTTTTGTATACCACACGGTACATTATGTGTAAGTAGCATGGTCATAAGCACTGAAGGCGTGATAATTTTGGTGAAAGCATCGTGGTAACTTTGATCATTGGGAAGAAATTTATATAAACATGATGGTAACTTTTTATCAAAGGAAAACAAGTTGTTAAAAACATACACTCGCCTCGTGGGGCTTTTTGGATGAACACAACACATGGCATGCCACGAAAAAGTCACATAATGTTTAGTGTCATGAGAGACACACGTGCTCGTGGGTTGGCCCAGAAAAACGGCCCACTTTGACCCGCTATAGGCGTGATAAGTTACGCAAAAACATCGTGGTAATTTTTGACCTATGGAAAAAGCTACTGAAACACACCCAGGTTTTTAGGTGTAAGTACCATGACAATATACGAACTGTAGACCCGGCAACTCACGTACAATTCCCCATGGTAACTTTGACCGGGGGAGGTTGATGTAAACATACCCTCATAACTTATGTGTAAGTACCACGTTATTTTACACATCGAAGACCTTATAACTTGTGTACAAAACATAGTGGTAACTTTGAAAGGGGTGTAGTTGTTGAAACATAGTACCTCCCTGCGTCCCAAATTTTTTATCTTAGATTTGTCTAGATACAGATGTATATAATACTAAAACGTGACTTGATACATCCGTATTTAGACAAATATAAGACAAAATTTTTGAGACGGAGGGAGTACCTGGTAAGTTTTATGTAAATAGCACGGTAACTTACACAACACAGGCCTGATAACTTGCATACGAATACCATGGTAACTTTGACCTGAGGGGAAATCGTGGTAATTTTCTGTAATAACACAATTGTAAAAAAAGGGGTCAAAACGATTAGTTTCTTTAGTTTGAGCAACAAATAGCTAAGGGTGAGTTGGTTGTGGTGGTGTGCTTTGGTGCCACGGAGTTGTTGGTTTGAATCCCACATGCGTAATATTTTTTTATCATGTGGTACTTTGAAGTGAAAAAAGTAGAGGTGTGACAGTTTTGCTTATATGGCACACATGTGCCAAATATCACAACCCAAGTTTATGATTAATGTTTATATCTTTATGCTATAACTGGTATAGCTCTCAAGTCTACGATAACCAAGAGGCTTAGAGAGTAACTTATATGCACGTGTAGAATTATAAAATGGTAAAATAGATTCCTTAGCTTGCCTTTAGGACTAGCTCAAGTGTTACACAATGGTTTTGTTTTCTTCATCATGGGTATGAGTTAAGTGTAACTGAAGGACCCGGCTGCAATCAAATACAAGGTCATGTACTACTTACTCCCTTTGTTCCATCTCTACAAAGACTTATATTTAGAAACGGAGAGAGTACTATGCTTAGTGGACAATTAGAAGTCGCTTCATGAAGTAAATGGATCAGCTAGGGTCCAAACGGTTGTTGCTCACTAGAGCAAACCAGACAATTTATTTCCGTCAAGCGTTTAATGAAAAGGGGCGATGCCTGGTTGAAAAAAAAAAGCATGGTCATGCAATTGGCGGTGTTTGTCGTATTTCTTTCAGCGAAATGAGACGCCGTGCAGTTGCTGATTTTTTTACAGCAAAGGATGCTCACATGGCACTTCGACGGCTTACCGGGCGTTGTCTGGTGGGGCGGCCCCTCAAATTTGCATGGTATGCTAAAGAACAGAGGGGACGCCCAATCAGACTGTATCAAACCCTGTCGGCTGGGGAGGCTTCTCAAGGTTGTTGGGGTGGGCTATGAGGTCCCGCCAGCGCGTGGAAACGTACTTGCAGCAGAGGGCAAACTTGTATGGCACGCGCGAGATGATCCCACCAGGAGGTCGTCAAGATGCCGGACATGGAGCTCCGCTTCGTGCCACGAAAAACAGTCCTAAAGTTTTAGGCGCCCGGGGTGAAACTAGGACATTGGGCCCTCAGAGCATGTCATCGGGACTAATATCCTAGCTATTTTCCTCATTTAATATTGCACCCAAATACTAAAAATTATTTACTCATGAGTTGGCATAATGGGAAGGGTTACCAAATCCAATGCATTATGTAAAAATAGTTTAACCATCTAACAAGAAAATACAAGACTTGTTTCTTTTCCTGAGTGCTTGCCTCTCTCTCTTTCAGAGAACAAATCATTTTAATGGGGAAGCATATATACAAACCAATCAATTTAATAGGAAATCATCTATACACTGCAATTAGCACCAGGGGCACTAGACAGATGCTATGTATTTATAGGTATAATATGTATATTTCCCTAAGCATCCCAGAATGACTCTGCATTGGACGTGGCCAAATAGCGAAATTGACTCATAAAACCTTACTCCTAATTATGATATTGAACTTACAAATGACAAAGCCTAATAATATATGTCTCAAACAACAGCCAAACAATCAATTATCGATGCCTGATGACAACAGTGAAGACGGACTATTGGTTATCCTTGTTTATATATAAGTATC
Organism: Triticum dicoccoides; assembly: GCF_002162155.2. Classification (NCBI taxonomy): domain Eukaryota; kingdom Viridiplantae; phylum Streptophyta; class Magnoliopsida; order Poales; family Poaceae; genus Triticum; species Triticum dicoccoides. Next base: position 763,537,722 of record NC_041385.1, read on the forward strand.
AATGGGAAAAGCCAAATCGCCAGGGTATAAATACCTTCTCCATAATCATCCTCTTGTCTCCGTGATGGGGCATCTCCCAGAGATGAACTCCGGCTAGAGTTGCAGCGGCCAGATGCACGACGTGTGCGTCTCGTCCATCGTCTTACAACTGTTTCTTGCAGTCGCGGTGCTTACAGACGAGGAGACCAGAGATCACGGTTACGGATCAGGCGAGTGCACAGCGTGGTCCAAAAATATGTGAAAAGTATGTTAGTCCCAAAAATAATATTGACATGAAACAATATGATAGTCTGAAAAATAATATAAAATATTGCAAAAAGTATGTGAAAGTTGAATATTGACATGAAACAACTAAAAATTATAGATACAACTGATACGTGTCAATTTGTTCTATCCGCATGATTGGGAAGTGGACCGGCCGTAGCCCTACGGTTATAAGGGAATTCAACAAAAAAGTTCAGCACGAAGGAGTTCACTGGTTCAGTGCATGTGCGGATATTGCTGTAATTGGGTATTTAACTCTTGGTATGTACCTCATTATGCAACTCTCTAATATTATCATGTTGCCTGTCAAGTTTGCATTAGTAAAAAAAAAGGATCAAATGTGAAGCACATTAGTGCCGGTTTGATTTTGAGCCGGCACTAATGTGTCTATTAGTGCCGGTTCCAACGGCTAGCCGTTCGCTCTCATTAGTACCGGTTCGTGCCACAGACCGGTACTAAAGTGAGTGGTGGCAGTATGTTGTCAGTCTGGGGCTCCTCCAGCACTTTTAGTACCGGTTTGTGTTACGAACCGATATTAAAGGTCGTCCTACATAAACCCTTCGTCCACCCGAGCTCGCTCTGTTCTTCCCCTTTCCCCTCTCCTCCTCTGTTCTTCCCCTCTTCCTCGAGCTCATCACACATTTTGCCCAAAATTTGTCAAGATTTGAAGGCCCTCATCCATTCAAATGATCACAAAGGTTAGCAAATTTGTCCTTTCATCTCTCATTGCTAGATTAGCTCTTGCAATGCTTTGTATAGTGATTAATTTGTGAGTTTAGTAATTTGGAAGGAATTATATGTGCTAATATTTGATTTATATGCAATTTGAGGTCAAAAATAACACTTATTTTGCATATGTAGTGTGGTTTACTTAGTGCCTTCTAAATCTCCGTCGTAACCACCGTCGATCGCCCGCACCGTCCCGTTGCCGGCACCACCTTGTGATGAGGCTCTTGTTCATGAATGTTTTACATTACCAAATTGATGTTTGTGTGATTTGGATATATAGTTACTCGTATAATTATCTTACCCGTACGTTGTTTGTTATACATAGTGCCATGGTTTTGATATCCGTCCCCGTCGGCCCTCGTCCTTGTTATGATTCAGATGTGGTATATTCTCTTTTAAAATTAGTTGTTGCATTTTATGTTTATGACAAATTATGCCCATCAAGTTGACATAGATATTTTTATCTAGGAGATATGTGAACCGGAAATTCCAACCGACCCTATTGTCGAGAGGTTAAATTTAGTTGAAAGAGAAAACGAGTATTTAAAAGAAAAATTGAAAAGAATTAAGGGGAAGAAGATGCAATTGGAGTTGCATGTTGTCGATGTCATCGATGATCACAAGATCAAGATGGAGAAAATGTGCTTGAAGATTAGAAAGATTAGAAAATATGCCATTGATAGTGAGGCTTGGTATCATTATGCTGTTGGATCAATTGTTACCTTAGTTGCAATCTTGATTGCATTTGTTGTTGCATTTAAATGCTTTAGCTAGAGAGTTATTTGTTTGTTGCATTTAAGTGTTGTATGAACTATATATATGTATGAACTTGTATTAATTTGGTCTTTTCAGTGTTGTGTAATAAAGATGAGCCGACAATGGATGTACGATGACCGATGCTCTCTCGAGTTCATTAATAGCGTGCATACTTTTCTGCTTGCCGCTGAGGCAAACAAGCGGGCGGGTGGTTTTATGCATTGTCCATGTGCTGGTTGTAAGAATGGTCACAATTACTCTACCTCAAGAACCACTCACATCCACCTATTTGAGTCCGGTTACATGCCCCACTATCATGTTTGGACCAAGCACGGAGAACAAGGGGTTATGATGGAAGACAATGAAGAAGAAGAGGACGACGACATCTATCCTGGCCATGGGTTCCTTGAATACGATGATACAACAACGGGGGAAGAAGCTGAGCCGAAAATGCGGGAAGAAGCTGAAGAAGAAGCATTAGATGAGCCCGCTGATGATCTAGGTCGGTGTCGGGGGATGAACCCCGCACAGGCAACGGAACCTGGATCCTTTTCAAAAACGGCAGGGCCCGCAGCGCCCCGCAAACTGGCGCGCGCCTGGTCGGGTCGCTCGACCCGGCAAGGCCCGCACCCCGGCCAAGCTCTTCGACTCGGCAAGGTACGTCGACCCGACCATAGCAACTGGCGCAAGGCAACCCAACCCGGCGCCACCAAGGCTTCCCCAACAAGCTGACCCCACCCGTGGCGTGCACGGCAACCCAGCCACGGGTCAGCTCCCGTCCCATCCAGGCCGTATGATGGGACGAGACTTCAATCACAGATGACCAAGACTATAGTGCTTCTGCCCACGCCTATGGTCAACTAGAGTGTGGCAACAGTGCCCCTTACCTACCCACTGACGGCAGCAAGCGGCAGCCTGACGGAGAGCACTGTACACGACTCGACTCGGTCACGTCCAGACAATTGACAAGACGGCGAACAGTTCCCCTAGGCACGCGGGGCCCGCACCTAGGGGAACCCGGCGAACCACAGGCCCTCAAGCGGGACCCAGCCCGCTATCCCGGACACCGACAATACGGACCTACCGACTCGGCGCATTACCATTGTAAGCCTGGGTGGGTTGATCTATAAAACCCCCCAGGAACCCACGCCTACAGGGTGAGGCATATGTATGAGACACGAGAGAAACACAAGCAAGCATAGGACTAGCCACCCAACGGCCGCACCGGAGAGAAGGAGCAGCCCAAGCCTTGGCTAGCTTCCTTCCTCCTCCATACAGCTCCAGGAGCGACATTGTACTATCAATCATCCAACTAAACTCGGCAGAACTAGGGGTATTATCTCTCCGGAGAGCCCCGAACCTGGGTATGTAAGGCGTCTCGCGCCCGCGCATGCCAACCTCGCCTCTAGAGCCCACCAGCGCCCTCAAGCGTCCTCCTCTCTTTAGCCATCCCTTGGCATCTGTCGTGCGCCCACCACGACAGTTGACGCCCACCGTGGGGCAGCTCGAGGAGCTGGCCGGGAGCATGCTTCAGACGGGGTCCTTCTCCTACTCCGACGAGTCCGTCGCTCTGGCGGACGATGTCATCGGCACGCTCGCCGCCTCCTTCACCATGCTGCGCATCTCCGATGCGTTCGCGGTCGACGAGTACCTCAGCGAGGTGCTCAGCTACTCCGACTCTCCGATCTCCCTCTGCGGCGGATTCGCCGCCGGGGCGATGGACGCCCATGTGGAGGTTTTCGTCACCGGCGATGGCGCCTCTCCCTTGTTGAGCAAGGCGAGGAGGGTCGCAGAATCCGGGGCCGCTGCGGCACGGACCGAGTCGTCCAACCCGCTGCGCGCCGCGATGCAGAGCCTCCGCATCCCCATCGGCACCGACGTCGACGCCACCAACATCGCCGAAGCCCGAACCTAGCTCGAGGATAGACACCAGCAGATGCTGGACCTGTCCAAGACCCTGGCCGCCACCAGGCGTCGCCTGGAGGCCGCTCAGATGGAGCGCGACGCCGCCCACGGATTCACGCCCGCTGCAGCCGAGCCAAGCCGGGTCACCGATGCTCGCACCCGGTGAGGAGCGATCGGCCGGGCCTTCGGCGCCGTCTGGACCGTCTATGAGACCCAACTGAAGAACATGCGTGTTGCGGAGGCAGCCGCAGTCGGCCTCGACCAACTCACGGGCAAGGAGCTCAAAGAGCGCATCGGGCGGATGCAAGCTCCTCCACGCCGCCAACACCCAGCAGGATCGCCTCAACCAGCTCGCCGCCCGACGAGGCGCATTCCGGCGAACTCCTGCACACAGCTTCCTCGCCGCCCGTCGAGGCGCATTCCGGCGAACTCCTGCACACGGCTTCCTCGCCGCCTGTCGAGGCGCATTCCGGCCAAACCCGACCCGGCGCGACCCAGCCACCGCGGCACTGATGTCCCAGGCAAAGAGCCCGCCCCAGAGACCCAGCACGGACCCGGCCAGCATGGCCGGTGTCCGGCTCCAACCGACTCGGCCCCTCAGGGCCTGGTCGCCAGTTGACTCGGTCCATGCGCCATCGACGACACCGACGCGCGCCACCGCCTTGATCAGCTTGCTCGCTCCCTGGAGGTGGAGGAGAGCGGTGCTATCGGGCCGGCGTGCTTCGGACCACGCATCCGGGAAGAGCCCTTTCCCAAAGGGTTCGTGCTCCCCCACGACACCCCCAAGTACAACGGGACGGTGAAGCCGGAAGACTAGCTCACCGACTACACCATGACTATTGGCATTACCGGTGCCAATCATCGTCTCGCCATGCGCTACGCACCTCTCATGCTCCAGGGGTCGGCCCGCACATGGTTGAACAGCCTGCCGATGGGCAGCATCAACGCGTGGGTCGACTTCAAGGAAGCCTTTGTCCGCAACTTCACGGGGACCTACAAGCGACCCGGTCGCCCTAGCCAGCTCGCCATGTGCGTGCAGGGGCCGACGGAGACCGGCTGCGAGTACCTCGCACGCTGGACCGAGCTCCAGAACAGCTGCGAGGGCGTCCATGAAGTTCAGGTGATCCAGTACTTCATCAGCGGGTGCCGAGATGGCACCCTCCTCAAGCACAAGCTCCTATGCTCCGAGACGACCACCATGGCCGTGCTCATGGTGACGGCGGACAAGTACGCCAACACCGACTCCGAGGGCGTCCATGAACAGCTGCGAGGGCGTCCATGAAGATCCAGGTGGCGCTAGATGAAGCTGGCAAGGCGAAGCCGGTTCCCCCTCCGAAGCCGGCCGGCGAAAGCACCCGACAGCAGCATCACCAGAACAACAAGCGCAAGGCCGACCAGCCGGCGCAGCGTCATGACAACCGGCTCGTCGCGGCGGCCGAGCCCGCGGCGGACCCGGCGGCGAAACGCCGGCAAACCGGCAAGATGGCATGGTAACCCACCATGAGTTTCGAAGAGATGCTCGACGCCCCCTGCAAGCACCACAGCGGTGCAAGACCCTCCACGCACACGCTTCGACAGTGCGCCATCACCAAGCGAATCATGAGGCGAGACGTCCCGCCCCCTCCAGCTCCAGCTCTAGGCGCGGGGCAGCCGCCTCCGCCTCCACCGCTGCCTCCCACCGGCGGCGCGATGCGGAACGACGCCTACCCGGACCAAAACGCGGCCTACATCATCTTCACCAGCCTCGGCGACGACAAGAGCAGCGAGCGCCTCCTTCGGCAGGAGGTGAACACCGTCGTCCCAGCAAAGCCAGAGTTCATGCATTGGTTGGATCGCCCGATCACCTGGACCTAGGAGGATCATCCGGCAGTCATGCCAAGCCCGGGTGGTTACGCCCTCGTCCTCAACCCCACCATTGTCGTGCGGCGCACATGCAAGTTCTCCCGAGTCCTCATCGACGGCGGCAGTAGCATCAACATCCTCTACCACGACACGATGACCAAGCTCGGCCTCAAGGCCGAGGACCTGGAGCCGACCCGGACGATCTTCCACGGCATCGTACCCGGCCTCTCCTGCTTGCCCATTGGCCAGGTCCGGCTCGATGTCCTGTTCGGCGACAACAACCACTTTCGGCGCGAACCTGTCTGGTTTGAGGTGGTGGACCTGTCCAGCACGTATCACGCGTTGCTGGGCCGGCCCGTGCTCGCCAAGTTCATGGCGGTTCCTCACTATGCATATCTGAAGATGAAGATGCTGGCTCCCAAGGGTCTCATCACCATCACCCGCGATTACCGCAAGTCCCTGGAGTGCGCCCGAGACGAAGCCAAGTTGGCCGAGTCGCTGGTCATTGCCGAGGAGCGGCGCCAGCTCGATCGGATCGTCGCCCTGGCCGGCGAGGCCTCCGCAGGATCGATCCAGACCCTGGACCCGGCCGACGAGGCCGCCATCAAGCCCTCCTAGGAGACCAAGAGAGTGAAGCTCAACCCGGAAGACCCCAGCTGCAGCAAGTACGTTGTCATAGGCGCCCGCCTCGACAGCAAATAGGAAGGAGAGCTCGTTGACTTCCTCCGTGAGAATCGGGATATCTTCGCATGGACCCCCAAGGACATGCCGGATATCCCGAGGAAGTACGCCGAGCACAAACTTCATGTCCGCAAGGACGCCAAGCCTGTTCGTCAATCCCTCCGATGATTTTCCGAAGAGAAGAGAAGAACCACCGGTGAAGAGGTCGCCAAGCTTTTGCCGGCCGACTTCATAATGGAAGTGTTTCACCCCGAGTGGCTGGCCAATCCAGTCCTCGTCCTGAAGAAGAACAAGACCTGGCGCATGTGTATCGACTACACCAGCCTCAACAAGGTCTGTCCCAAGGACCCGTTCGCCCTCCCGCGGATCGAGCAAGTCATCGACTCGACTGCCGGGTGCGAGCTCCTGTCCTTCCTGGACGCTTACTCCGGTATCACCAGATCAAGCTGGACCCGGCCGATTCCCTGAAGACGTCCTTCATCACGCCCTTTGGGGCGTATTGCTACATCACCATGTCGTTCGGTTTGAAGAACGCCGGCGCCACCTTCCAACGCTGCATGCAGAAATGTCCGCTGCCGCAACTCGGCCGCAATATCCACGTGTACATGGACGATATCGTGGTGAAGACCAAGCAACACCTCACGCTCCTCGACAATTTGAAGGAAACATTCGTCAACCTCCGTGAATACAAGGTCAAGCTTAACCCGGAAAAATGCGTCTTCAGCGTCCGGCCGGAAAGCTACTCGGCTTCCTCGTCTCGGAACGCGGCATCGAGGCGAACCCGGAGAAGATCAAGGCCATCGAGCGCATGCGCAAGCCGGCTCGGCCGCGCGATGTTTAAAAGTTCACTGGGTGCTTAGCCTTGGTCAGCTGGTTTCTGAGCCGGCTGGGCGAGAGGGCGCTACCCCTGTACCAGCTGATGAAGAAGACAAGCTCGTTCGAATGGAACGGCAAGGCAAACGAGGCCTTCCAAGACCTCAAGCGAATGCTCTCCACCGCACCAGTCCTGGCCGCGCCGACCGACAAGGAGTTGCTGTTGCTCTACATAGCCATGACCTCGCGAGCGGTCAGCACGGTGCTGGTGGTCGAGCGACCGGAGGAGGGGAAGATCCAGGCCGTCCAGCATCCGGTCTACTACCTGAGTGAGGTGCTCTCCACCTCCAAGCAGAACTACCCGCACTACCAGAAGATGTGCTACGACGTGTACCTCACCACCAAGAAGCTGAAGTAGTACTTTCAAGAGCACGTCGTCATCGTCATTAGCACGGCGCCTATCGGAGAAATCATTGGGTGCCAGGACGCATCTGGCCGGGTCGCCAAGTGGGCGATCCAGCTAGCCGACCACACCATCCTCTACGAGCCCCGCACCACGATCAAGTCTCAAGCCCTGGCCGACTTCCTCGTCGACTGGACCGAGACCCAGTACTTGCCGCCGCCTCCCGACTCGACGCATTGGCGCATGCACTTCGACGGGTCCAAGATGTAACTCGGCTTGGGGGCCGACATCGTACTGTCATCTCCGAAGGGCGACCGGCTCCGCTACGCGCTCCAGATCCACTTCGCTGCCTCCAACAACGTCGCCGAATATGAAGCCCTTGTGCACGGCCTCCGGCTTGCCAAGGAACTCGGCATCCGGCGCATCCTGTGCTATGGCGACTCGAACCTGGTGGTGCAGCAATGCTCCGGCGAATGGGACGCCCGCGACTCCAACATGGCAAGCTACCGCTTCCTCGTCCAGAAGTTGTCCGGATCCTTCGAGGGCTGCGAGTTCCTCCACGTCTCGCGTGCGGAGAACGAGGCAGCCGACACGCTCACCAAGATCGCCTCGTCACGTCAAGGCATCCTATCCTGCGTCTCCCTCGAGCACCTGCGCAAGCCGTCCGTCAAGCCATCGCCGGACTCCGAGTCCATCCACATCCCAGACGACCTGGCCGCACCGCAAACCGGCCCGGGGGCTGCTGAACCCGGCCCGGGGGCCGCTCAGCTCAACCCGGCCACCATCACCCCGCACCCGGCCATCGCCGTCCCCAACTCGGGGGTTGCTCAATACGGCCCAGGGACCGCCGACTCGGAACCCACCCAGGTGGCCATCTTCACCGTGGTAGCGGGCCCGTCTTGGGCCCTACCAATATCAGAATTTCTGGAGAACAGGGTTCTCCCCATGGACGAAACCGAGGCTCGGCAAGTGCAGTGCCGGGCGTCCGCCTACAGCATCATCAATAACGAGATCGTCAAGCGCATCTCCACCGGCGTGTTCCAGCGCTGCGTCGAGTAGGATTGGGGCATCGACATCCTCCTCGACATTCACCAGGGCGAGTGCGGGCACCATGCCGCATCGCGATCCCTGGTGGCCAAGGCGTTCCTCCACGGGTTCTACTGGCCCACGGCCCTCAAAGACGCCGAGTCACTCATTCTCAAGTGCGAGGGGTACAAGCGTGATGTCTACTACACAACCTTCTTCTTGTAGACGTTGTTGGGCCTGCAAGTGCACAGGTTTGTAGCACAGTAGCATATTTCCCTCAAGTGGATGATCTAAGGTTTATCAATCCGTAGGAGGCGTAGGATGAAGATGGTCTCTCTCAAACAACCCTGCAACCAAATAACAAAGAGCCTCTTGTGTCCCCAACACACTCAATACAATGGTAAATTGTATAGGTTCACTAGTTCGGCGAAGAGATGGTGATACAAGTGCAAAATAGATGGTAGATAAAGGTATTTGTAATCTGAAATTATAAAAACAGCAAGGTAACTAATAATAAAAGTGAGCGTAAACGGTATTGCAATGATAGGAAACAAGGCCTAGGGTTCATACTTTCACTAGTGCAAGTTCTCTCAACAATAATAACATAGATAGATCATAAAACAAGCCCTCAACATGCAACAAAGAGTCACTCCAAAGCCACTAATAGCAGAGAACAAACGTAGAGATTATGGTAGGGTACGAAACCACCTCAAAGTTATTCTTTTGGATCGATCTGTAAAAGAGTTCGTACTAGAATAACACCTTAAGACACAAATCAACCAAAACCCTAATGTCACCTTGATACTCCATTATCACCTCAAGTATCCGTGGGCATGATTATACGATATGCGTCACACAATCTCAGATTCATCCAACCAACATAAAAGTACTTCAAAGAGTGCCCCAAAGTTTCTACCGGAGAGTCAAGAACGTGTGCCAACCCCTATGCATAGGTTCCCAATGTCACGAAACCCGCAAGTTGATCACCAAGACATACATCAAGTGTTCTCATAAAAGACTCAATCCGATAAGATAACTTCAAAGGGGAAACTCAATTCATCACAGGAGATTAGAGGGGAGAAACATCATAAGATCCAACTACAATAGCAAAGCTCGGGATACATCAAGATCATGCCATAGAGGGAACACGAGAGAGAACACGAGAGATAGATCAAACGCACAGCTACTGGTACATACCCTCAGCCCTGAGGGTGAACTACTCCCTCCTCGTCATGGATAGTGCCGGGATGATGAAGATGGCCACCGATGATGGGATCCCCCTCCGGCAGGGTGCCGGAACAGGGTCCCGATTGGTTTTTCATGGCTCTGGAGGCTTGCGGCGGCAGAACTCCCGATCTATCTTCTGTTCTAGAAGTTTTGGGGTATGTGAGTATATATGGGTGCAAGGGTTACGTCGGTGGACCTCCTGGGTGCTCACGAGGCAGGGGGGCGCGCCCTAGGGCGGTGGGCGCGCCCCCCACCCTCGTGGGCAGCCCGAGACTCCCCTGACGTGCACTCCAAGTCTATCAGGTGGGTTTCCTTCCAAAATTAACTTCTCCAGTTGATTTCGTTCCGTTTTGACTCCGTATGATATTCCTTTTCCTTGAAACACTGAAATAGGCATAAAAGAGCAAATCTGGGCTGGGCCTCCCGTTAATAGGTTAGTCCCAAAAATAATATAAAAGTGGATAATAAAGCCCAATATTGCCTAAACCAGTAGATAAAGTATCATGGAGCAATCAAGAATTATAGATACGTTGGAGACGTATCAAAGCACTTCAGCAAGCGCATCCACCAGCCGACGTCAGCACTCCGCACCATACCGATCGCCTGGCCCTTCGCGGTCTGGGGACTCGACATGGTGGGACCCTTCAAAACCGGTCGAGGCGGCATGACGCGCTTACTGGTGGCAGTGGACAAATTTACCAAGTGGATCGAGGCAAGACCAATCAAGAAACTAGAAGGGCCAATAGCCGTCCGGTTCATCAAGGACATAGCGGTGCGCTACGACATGCCGAACAGCATCATCACCGACAACGGCACCAACTTCGCCAAGGGCGCGCTCGAGCAATACTGCTCCGTCTCCGGCATCTGCCTCGACCTGGCCTTCGTGGCACATCCGCAGTCCAACGGTCAGGTCGAGCGGGCCAATGGACTCATCCTGTCCGGCATCAAGCCGCGACTTGTCGAGCCACTCATCTGCTCACCTGGCAGCTGGCTTGACGAGTTGCCGACAATTCTCTGGAGTCTACGCACCACGCCGAACCGGTGGACCGGGTTCACCCCGTTCTTCCTCGTTTATGGAGCCGAAGCCGTCATCCCGACCGACGTCGAGTTCGACTCGCCGCGTGTCTCGATGTACACCGAAGCCGAAGCCAAAGAGGCACGCGAAGACGGTGTCGACCTGCTCGAGGAAGCGCGCCTTCTGGCACTCAGCCGTTCGGCCATCTACCAGCAAGGCCTGAGGCACTACCACAGCAAGAAGATCAAGACCCTCGCATTCCGCGAGGGTGACCTCGTCCTCCGACTCGTCCAAGAGCAGGCAGGCCAGCACAAGCTGTCCTCTCCATTGGAGGGCCCATTCATCATGAGCAGGGCCTTGTGCGATCACAACGCCTACTACCTCATCGATGCACGCAAGTCAAAGAAGCGCAAGAAGGACACCACCGGCGAAGAATCGACCCGGCCGTGGAACACGGAACTCCTCCGTCCATTTTACAGTTAGCCGCACGAGTGTACATATCATCGCCTTTTGTAAACGCCTGAAACTATGGGGTCCCCGAACGAGACTCGGGGGCTGCCATTTGTCGACCAATTTATTGCGTCTCTATTTTTCTACATCACTTTACCACTGAACCCGGCCACCGACTCGACTCGGTCGACCCGGGGGCTTGGGGGCAGGCCGGGTCGGTTGCCACCCCGCCGCCTTACCTGGTGATTCCTGATAAAGTTGGGACGCTGTGGTCCCCCAGTTCACCCTAAAACCGCAGATCCAGCTTTGGCTGTCCGTGGGCAACTACAACGGGCCAAAGCTCCTCTACGATTCATACACTAGGTGAAAGGCCGCCGGGTCAATCAACCCGGTCCGTCGCTCATCAAATAAGTAGCCACACGACCGGCTGCTCACCAACCGGCTAAGCCGGATTGCCGCCAGCCGGTCCAGTGGGTGTTTCGCTCGTGCAACGCTTCTAAGGACCCAAGTCCTGCGCGCCCCTCTCGAAGAATCGAACTCCTTGTCACGGACCGGAGCCTCGGCCGTCTGACTCGCTGGGGGGGAGGTTTGAGAGAGGAAAAGCGTATGAAATCGGTTCAAAAAAGCGAAAGGCAAAGAGCAAAAAAGCACTCACGACATTTACACACAAATATTTAAGCAAAGGCCCACGACTCGAGTTCATTACACCCTAAAACCCTCAGTGGGTGGGTGGACCTACTACTTAATAGTTTTACACAAAGTGTCTCAGGCATCTCCAGCGCCGCGTCGCAACATTGACGGCTCTCCCCTGGCAGCCTCCGGGTCTGGCGAGGCACCAGTGTCCTCTTCAGCATATGCGTCGCCGTAGACGCCCGTCTCCTCCGAGCTCCCCTTCGGATCCTGAAGAGGCAAGACATAGTGGTCGCCATGCACGGCCCTGCCGTCTTCCGTCCGCTCCGGATGGAACCCGTCGTGGAAGGCGAACTCGGCGATGTAGCTGGCCTGGGAGGCGACCCGGTCGGCTTGCTCCTGCAGCAACTGCTCCGAGCCAGTGCGCTGGCCCATCAGCGCGTCCAGTTGAAGATCCGGATGCCAAGACAACACGAACCGGAGTGCCATCACAGCACCGGCACGAGTGGCGGAAATGCGCCACTCGCGAAGACGGTCCGGACCCATCTCCAACCAACGCGCCAGGCGCGAGAAGCTGCGTGGATGGACGGAATCCGGCCACAAGGCCTCCGTCGCGGTGCCGGCCCGGGACAGCCGCTCCATCTGCGTTCCCAAGAACCGCATGCGGGCCTCAGCAGCGGAAATGATCTCCGGGAAGGTCTAGGCCGTCCGCGGATCCGTCCCAGACCCAGCAACGCCGGTCGGGTCGCGCTGATAGCGGACGGCTTCCTCCGCCAGCCGTTGCGTCTCCGGGAAGGCCCCTATCGCAAAGGAAGAAGCAAGTTAGAAGAAGAGCAACAAGGAAGAAAGGCCGGGTCCCGACCCGGCAAACTACAAGAAACATCACTTACTAGAGAAGGACTCTTCCAGGTGTTGCGCCTCAAGCAACATACCACGCCGCTCCCGCTCCATGGCGCGGTCGCGCTCCCCGAGTGCCTTCTCCAGATTGGCCGCCTTAGCAAGGGCCGCCTTCAGCTCGGCGTCCTTGTCTTCGGCCGCCTTCTCGGCCGCCTTGCGGCAGCGGCCCTCGTCCTGACGGGCCCCCTCAGCCGCGGTGGCCTGCTCCCGCAGGCAATCCACCTCAGCCAAGAGCCGGCCCCCGTCGTCGGCCAGCTGGCAATGCTGCTAGTCCGCCTCGACCAGGGCCTGCTGCGTCTCCACCACCCTTGCGGCCTCCGCGTTAAGAAGCTCCACCTCGGCCTTGAGGAGGCTCTTGTGACCCGCCAGCTGCTCATGCAGCCGGTTGGTCTCATCAAGAGACCATCGGGCTGCGGCCGCCTCCGCCCTCGCTTGTGCCGCCTCGACGCCAAGACGGTCAGTATCGGCAACGAGCCGGTCATAGTGATGGCCGTCCCGGAGCAGACGAGTCCGCCAGGACAACACCTCAGCTACAAAGAAGAAGGATTCAGCAAAAGAAAAAAGACAAGAATTAAGATTTGGCCCAACTGTTATACAATTGGCCCGAATCTCGGGGGCTACACCCAGTGTGTGCGCTAGCGCGCCCCCACTAGAAAAGAGCACAAGAGTACCCGCGGCGACGCGAAGCTCCTTCTCCTTGGTAGCAAGTTTCTCCTTGAGCTCCCGATGCTTGCCCAGGAGATGGTTGAAAGCGGCAACCCGGAAGGCGTCAAGATGCTGAAAAAGACAGAAGTCAGAACAACGCCAACGCTCCTAAGATTCGACCCAATTGCTACGTAGTTGGCCCGAACCTCGGGGGCTACACCCAGTGGGTGCGCTGGCACGCCCCCACAAAGAAGAAATTACAAGAAAAAGAAGGCTTACCAACATGGCACGCTCCATGTCGCGTGTTCCCTCCACCTCGGCCTGGGCAAAGGCCTCGACCCGATCCGTCCGCCCGCGCAGACGGCGGCTAACAGCGTCCAGTGCCGCCTCCTCCTGGGTCTGAGGGCCGAAGATAGCGGCACCCCCGCTTCGCGCCGGCTGCGGCGTGACAGCACGACGCCCACCCTCCCGGGGAACCAAGGCATGCTCCCCGCTGGCCGCTCGCGACGCGGCTAGCACCTCCTCCGACGCGGACCTGGACGCCGGGACGCCCTGCGTCGTCGCGTCCGGTCCGGACATCGGGACGTCCTGCTGCGCCACCACCGGCCCAGCTGCCGGGGTGGCCTCCGGCACCCCCGTCCAGCCGCATCGGTCCAAGCCTGGACCGACGCCTCCTCCAGCTCCGCCTCGGCCCGGTTCCTGTCCCGCCAAGCCAAGGCTTCGGCATTGTTAGGGTCCAGGCCGAGATCCGAGTCGACCCATCCCTCTGCCTCGACTTGGTCGGTGAGGTCGGAGCGGCTCCTGCGGAACGCGGCCCCTTCGGTGGCCGCGGCTTCCGCCGTCGCCCACGCCAGTGCAATTGGCGACCTGATGAAGAAGGCAGAATAAGCCAAAAAAAGAAGACAAGTCTGGCTCGACAATCTGGACGCATGCAGAAGATAAAGCTTACCCCGTCAAGACCGGGACCGGGGTCGGCCTCCCGCCGCGCCTTTTCTTGGCCGTCCTCCCAGGCTCAGCCAGGTCCGTCGTGCATTTCGGGGCCTAGGGTGGCGGCGCGACGCTGTCTTTCCCATGCGGGCGGCTCGGCGCCGCCCCATGCGAGCACCCGACTCCGCCCGCGTCACCGCCTACAGCGCCCAACGCCACTACACCAACAATCGGCGTCAGCGTTGCCCTCACCGCGACATGATCAACAATTCAAGACAAATAAAGAAAGAAGAATCCAGGACTTACCCACGCGACGCCCAGCACCGGCGTCGGACTCGGCCACCTCCTTGCCGCCTTGGGCCGTGGGCTCCTCTGGTGCCACCGGCGCCACCTGCGACGGAGCCCAAGCGTAAGGATGTCGAATCACATTCAAGAGTATCTCCCGCGTCGCGTCGGGACGAATGAGAAGATGCGCATCAGCAAAGTAAGAAGACCAGACACTCACCTGTGGTGCCGGGTTCGACTGGCTGTACGGCGCCTTGCCGAATCGCCAGTCCTCTCCAAGGTTGGCCTTGGAGATGTCGTTCGCGCCACGCGCGACCTGCTCCACAGACAGCCGCGTCGACCCCATGTGGTTGGGGTCCTGAAGGCCGATCATTTCACCGATGAGGCAGGAGCGCCTCTGAAACGGAAGGACCCGGCGAGTGATGAACACGACAAGGAGGTCAGTGCCGGTGAGCCCCTCCTGCGTCCTCATCACCGTCACCCGCTCGCAGAGGTTGACGATCTCCTGCGACGGGCGCCGGAGCGAGTAGCCCCAGTTTGTCTTCGCCCGCGGTGGCGCGACGGTGTAGCGAGGAAGATTGATATGGTCCACACTGTGGTTGCGGACGTAGAAGAAGGAGTTCTCTAGTGAAATCTTGGGGAAATTAGCCCCCAACCGCTTCGAGATGATGACGGCGGCGCAATTGGCAAACTCCCCGGCCGATGGGCCCTGCTGCTTGAAGGAGAAGAAGAGCACCCAGAGGTCGATCATGGGCTCGACCCCCAGGTACCCCTCGCACAAGGTCATGAAGCCGGAGAGCTGGACGATGGCACCGGCGCCAAGATGATGCGGCTGGAGTCCGAAGAACTCCAAGAACTTGCGGAAGATGGTGCTTGCGGCAGCCCAAAAGCACGCTCGAAATGCGTGTGGAAGACGACATGCTCCTGCCCCGCGGCCCGGGGCCTCTACTCGCTGCGCGGCAGGCGGACACCGATGTCCGTCTCCCGCGGCAGGCGCCGCAAAGCTCGAAGATGGGTGATGTCATCAGTGGTGACAGTCGAGCCCATCCAGGAGCCCGACGGTAGCACCATGGACGGAAGAAGAAGAAAGAGGATGGACGACGGAGGAAGCTCTGCTCAGGGCTGCAGGCGCAGCTGTGCATCGGTGGCAAAGAGCAGAGTAGGAGCAGGGGGACAGGAGGGTGTGAGAGAGAATGGTGTCCGCCGCCCCTTGCCCCCCTCAATTTATAACCCTCGGTTCAAACATCGGGAAGTGGGATCGTCTGCACGCACCTGTTCCTCTACCCCGCAATAAGTGTGCATGCACACGCGCAGTAACTGCCCGGGGAAGAGCAACTGACCCCCGGACGCCGCAATAAATTCGCGCGTGTGGGCCAAGGGCGCGCGGCGGCGGGCCCCGGCCCATCGCCCAGTCCCGTAATGCACGTGGCCTGTCAGGCCCCTCCGGCTTCCGGGCACCAAGTGGCGCCTGCGTGAAGACCGAGGGATTGCCTCAAGATTTGACGGACTCCTCGGTTCCCGCTGCAGTCGGGATGCCGTGATCCGGTTTTCAAGAAAACTGTCACATAGTGGGTGTTGCCGAACCCAGCGCTCGCAAAATCCACCTTGCTCAAGGGGGAAACTGCGAAGGCCCACTCATCTGAAGTAGGCGGACCTGCACAGCTTCGGGGACTACTGTCGGGGGGATGAACCCCGTGCAGGCAACGGAACCCGGATCATTTTGAAAAATAGTGGGGCCCACAGCGCCCCGCAAACCAGCGTGTGCCTGGACGTGTCGCTCGACCCGGCAAGGCCCGCACCCCGGCCAAGCTCTTCGACTCAGCAAGGTACGTCGACCCGGCCATAGAAACTGGCGCAAGGCAACCCAACCCAGCGCCACCAAGGCTTCCCCAACAAGCCGACCCCACCCGTGGCATGCACGGCAACCCAACCACGGGTCAGCTCCCGTCCCATCCAGGTCGTACGATGGGACGAGACTTCAATCACCGATAACCAAGACTACAGTGCTTCCACCCATGCCTATGGTCAGCCGGAGCATGGCAACAGTGCCCCTTACCTACCCGCTGACCGGGGCTGGCGTGGCAACAGTGCTCCGCCTTCACCGCTGACGGCAGCAAGCGACAGCTTGACAGAGAGCACTATACACGACTTGAGTAGGCCACACCCTGGCGATTGACAAGACGGCGAACAGTTCCCTTAGGCACGCGGGGCCCGCACCTAGGGGATCCCGGCAAACCACAGGCCCTCAAGCGAGACCCAGCCCGGTATCCCAGACAGCAACAATACGGACCCACCGACTCGGCGCATTACCATTGTAACCCTGGGTGCGTTGATCTATAAAACCCCCCAGGAACCCACGCCTATAGGGAGAGGCATATGTATGAGACATGAGAGAAACACAAGCAAGCATAGGACTAGCCACCCAACGGCCACACCGGAGAGAAGGAGCAGCCCAAGCCTTGGCCAGCTTCCTTCCTCCTCCATACAGCTCCAGGAGCGACAGTGTACTATCAATCATCCAACTAAACTCGGCAGAACCTGGGTATGTCCGGCGTCTCGCGCCCGCGCATGCCAACCTCGCCTCTGGAGCCCACCAGCGCCCTCGAGCCTCCTCCTCTCTTTAGCCATGCCTTGGCATCTGCCGTGCACCCACCACAATAGTCGGGCCATTGCCGATGCAAAGAGAAACTGCGCAAGTGGTTGGGAGAAGAAGAAGTTGCAGCGCATGTTAGAGGATTACAAGAAATTGTTGTACCCGAATTGCGAAGCTGACAAAAAAAAGTTGGGCACCACACTGGAGTTGCTGCAATGGAAGGCAGAGAATGGTGTATGTGACAAGGGATATTTAGAAAGTTGCTGCTAATGATAAACAACATGCTTCCAAAGGACAACAAATTGCCCGAGAGTACGTATGAAGCAAAGAAGGTTGTCTGTCTGCCCTCTAGGGTTAGAGGTGCAGAAGATACATGCATGCCCTAATGACTGCATCCTCTGCCGCGTTGAGTACGAGGACTTGAACTCTTGCCCGGTATGCGGTGCATTGCGTTATAAGATCAGTAGCGATGACCCTGGTGATGTCGAGGGCGAGCGCCCCAGGAAGAAGATTCCTGCCAAGGTGATGTGGTATGCTCCTATAATACCACGGTTGAAACGTTTGTTCCAAAACAAAGAGCATGCGAAGGCGATGCGATGGCACGGAGAAGACCGTAAGAAAGACGGAAAGTTGAGAGTACCTGCTGACAGGTTGCAGTGGAGAAAAATCGAGAGAAAGTACAGGGAGGTGTTTGCAGGTGACCCAAGGAACATATGGTTTGGTCTAAGCGCAGATGGCATTAATCCTTTTGGGGAGCAGAGCAGCAACCATATCACGTGGCCTGTGACTCTATGTTTGTATAACCTTCCTCCTTGGTTGTGCATGAAGCGGAAGTTCATTTTGATGCCAGTGCTCATCCAAGGCCCTAAGCAACCCGGCAACGACATTGATGTGTACCTAAGGCCATTAGTTGAAGAACTATTATAGCTGTGGAATGGAAAAGGTGTATGTGCGTGGGATGAGCACAAACAGGAAGAATTTGACCTAAAGGCGTTGCTATTCGTGACCATCAATGATTGGCCTACTCTCAGTAACCTTTCAGGACAGAGAAACAAGGGATACCGTGGATGCACACATTGTTTGGATGATACCGACAGTATATATTTGGATAGTTGTAGGAAGAATGTGTACTTGGGACATCGTCGATTTCTTCCGAGCAGGCATTCCGTAAGAAGAAAGGCAAGCATTTCAAAGGTGAGGCGGATGACCGGATGAAGCCTCGCCACCATACTGGTGCTGATGTACATGATATGGTCAAGGATTTCAAGGTAATCTTTGGAAAGCGTCCTGGCGGACAACCTATTCTGAAGGACGCTGACGGACGCGCACCCATGTGGAAGAAGAAATCTATATTTTGGGACCAGGCATATTGGAAAGAGCTAGAGGTCCGATCCGCAATCGACGTGATGCACGTGACGAAGAATTTTTGCATGACCCTGCTTGGCTTCTTGGGCATGTATGGGAAGACAAAAGATACACCAAAGGCACGGGAGGACCAGCAACGTATGCACGGAAAAGACGGCATACATCAGGGTCAGGCCAGCTATGCTCTTACCAAAGAAGAGAAGGAAATCTTCTTTGAATGCCTGCTCAGTATGAAGGTACCGTCTGGCTTCTCGTCGAATATAAAGGGAATAATAAATATGGCAGAGAAAAAGTTCCAGAACCTAATGTCTCATGACTGCCACATGATTATGACGCAACTGCTTCCGGTTGCATTGAGGGGGCTTCTACCGGAAAACGTTCGATTAGCCATTGTGAAGCTATGTGTAGTCCTCAATGCAATCTCTCAGAAGGTAATCGATCCAGAAATCATACCAAGGTTACAGAATGATTTGGTGCAATGTCTTGTCGGTTTCGAGTTGGTGTTCCCACCATCCTTCTTCAACATCATGACGCACGTCCTAGTTCACCTTTGTGAAGAGATTAACGTTTTGGGTCCTGTATTTCTACACAATATGTTCCCCTTTAAGAGGTTCGTGGGAGTCTTGAAGAAATATGTTCATAACCGTGCTAGGCCAGAAGGAAGCATCTCGAAGGGCCATTGAAAATGAGGAGGTCATTGAGTTTTGTATTGACTTTATTCCTAACCTTAAGCCGATTGGTGTTCCTGAATCGCGACATAAGGGCAGACTGGATGGAAAAGGCACTCTAGGAGGGGATCAAATAATATGTATGGACGGGCATTCTCTCACTGAAGCACACTACACAGTTCTACAGAATTCCGCCTTGGTGGCTCCGTATATGGAGGAACACAAGAATTTTCTACACTCCAAACACCCGGAGCTGTCTGATGACTGGATTACACATGAATAAACGAGGACTTTCGCCGGTTGGTTGGAGAAACATGCCATGCATGATGGCGATATTGAAGATGACCTATACCCGCTGTCCCAGTTACCATCTTCGAATATAATGACTTTCAAAGGGTACGAGATAAATGGGAACACATTTTACACAACCGCCCAAGATAATAAGGGCACCAACCAAAATAGTGGTGTCCGCTTTGGTGAAACAACCAACACGGGAAAGGAAACATATTATGGTTACATAGAGGACATATGGGAACTTAACTATAGAGGTGGTTTGAAGGTCCTTTTGTTTCGGTGCAAATGGGTCAATATGACACGAGGCGAGGTAACGAAAGACCCACAGTACGGAATGACAACAGTGGATCTCAACAATCTTGCGTATGCAGACGAACCATTCGTCCTAGCCAATGATGTGGCGCAGGTTTTTTATGTGAAAGACATGTCTACCAGGCCGAGAAAAAGAAAAGATAAGGAAGCGAATGGATCATACGATGAGCCAAAGCGCCACATAGTTCTTTCAGGGAAAAGAAACATCGTGGGAGTGGATGACAAGACAGACATGTCAGAAGATTATGAAAAGTTTGATGAAATTGCTCCATTCACAGTGAATATTGACCCGAGCATCCAGTTCAATGATGAAGATTTTCCATGGCTACGGCGCAAAAGGACACATGCAAAGAAAACGTTTCACACCCAAAGATCTGGGATGTGATCGGCTTCACTATCATCACTTTCTTCTGTGTTTCACACCCATGAGGGAATCTCTGTAATAGTTAGGGTAGTTATGTGTTTTGGCATTTGAAACGCGAAGAAATTTTATGTGCAAACAAATTCTTTCATGCATTTACTGATTTTTTCAGCTGAATTACCCTGAAATTGAAAAGCATTTCAAATGAACTCGGAAAAGGTTGAAAGTTGGCATGGTATCATAATTTCACCCACATAGCTTGTGCAAAAAAGTAGAGAGTGTTACCGCAAAAACTGGATGCACTTCGTGTACAAAATGGACAATCTCTTTCGAAGTATTAGGGTTTCGGACGAAAACTCATCTGTTACAAAGGCATTTCATTTTTTAAATAACCTAAGCATTACCAAATTGAATATAATGATAAAACACACTCATATTAAGCATAAGAAAAAGGAATCACTAAAAAAATCTATTTTCAAAGTTAAGTTATTCACAAACTAGTGATTCGCACAAATTTCAAATAATTCAAAATTTAAACTATTCAAATTTGAAAACTACCGGCACTAACAGAAAGTTTGTAATTTTTTGTACCCAAAGCAAAAATATTCACGAAGAAACTCTAAATACAACAAAAAAAACAACTCAAAAATAAATAAACCAAAAATAAATAAAGCACAAAAAATAAGGAAATAAAAAAGCCCACCTACAAGGCCAGAGCGGCCTGCATACGACTAGAAACCCAACCTGTAGTTGGGCCAGGATGCAAGCCCGCAAGCCCAGTAGGCCCACAGGCAGAGTAGGAGAGGTAGGCCCAGAAGGCCTGCTTTTGAGAGGAGCTCAATGCAGTGCCCGCGCCGGGGCTTATAAACTGGTCTCGGCGCTCCTCAACTAGCGAGGTGGGACTAAACTTCTGCGCCCCTCGCCTGGCAGCGCACAACCTTTAGTACCGGGTCATGGCACCAACCGGTACTAAAGGGTGGGTCTTTAGTACAGGTTGGTGCCACCACCCGGTACTAAAGGGGGGGGGGCGCTTCTCGCCGCTTGGCCTAGCCAAAGCAGACCTATAGTACCGGTTGCTGGCTCGAACCGGTACTAAAGGGGTGTTCTATATAAGAAAGCACTTCCAAAAAATTCAATTTCTCATCTCTCCATCTGCTTCTTTCTCCTCTGCCCCATCGCCGCCGCCCTTCATCGCCGCCCCCGTCACCATCCCCGTCAGCGTCCATCGCCGTCCCCGTCGCTGTCGCCGCCCCGGCCGTCCCCGTCCCTGTCGTCCCCGTCGTGGCGCCCCGCCCCGTCGTCCCGTCGTCACCGCCCGTCTCCGTCCCCGTCGCCGCCCC
>NC_041385.1:763559532-763606944 GCF_002162155.2 Triticum dicoccoides
CCGCCCCGGCCGTCCCCGTCCCCGTCGTCCCCGTCGCCGCGCCCCGCCCCATCGTCCCTGCCCGGCCTGTCCCTGTCGTCACCACCCGTCTCCCTCCCCGTCACCACCCCCCGTCGTCGCGCCTCGCCGGTGAGCTCCTGCCCCGGCCGCCATGTCCACACACACACACACATTAGTTTTTTAGTTATAAATTTTAGTTATAGAAAATTTTCTGTTTTTTAGTTATACAAATATCTATAGAAATGTTAGAATTTTTTTTGTTTTTAGTTATAGAAATATTAGAAACGTTATAGAAATGTTATAGAAATGTTAGTTATATAGAAATGTTAGAATTTTTTTTCTGTTTTTTAGTTATAGAAATATTTATAGAAATGTTAGCAATTTTTCTGTTTTTTAGTTATAGAAATATTAGAAATGTAATCGAAATGTTAGTTATATATATAGAAATGTTAGAAATTTTAGAATTATTTTAGTTAGATGAATTAGATTAATGTCAAATTGTTAGAATTTGCATATAGAATTTTAGTTATCACAATCCAATCATTTAAAAAATGTTACTTTTTGCGGGCATATAGTATTTGTTCTCGACAATGCCCGGCCCGCATCCTCACCGTCGACCCGTTCGCGACGACGTCCGACTGACCCATGTCCGGGACTGGGCTCCGCCGGGCTAGCACTGGGAGGTGCTACCTGGAATGTCGCGCCGCTTGGTGAGGAACCCGGCCTCGGGTCCCATCGTCGACCCTGATCTCATTTGGTGGCGTTTGCATGGGCCACATTCGGTGTAGAGGGAGCCGACCCCGTCAGAGGTGGTGCGTCGCCATGTCAAGAAGGAGGACGAGCACGTCCATCGCTACATGGCTACTATGGACGTCAGGTTCTCCAATACTTGGCAGGTTCATTGGGCAGATGACCGGCGATATGATCCTGTTATGGTTCCTTCTCTTTGGGTGTCCACCGCCCGCCCCCCAGGAACCGCGAGTGGCCTAGATTCTTCTTTAGTATTCGATCTTTATTACGTACCTTGCCAGTGATGTATTCGATATATAATATTCGAGACGATGTATTCGAGATTATATATATTATTCGAGATGATGTATTCGAGATTATATATTAATCGAGACGATGCATATTATGTACTATATGATTCAGTTTTTCCTTATTGATTGCATCCATGCATTGTAATTTAAATATTAAATTGTTTTATATTTCTTCTGTATTAGTTAAGTAAAAGTTATGGCGGACAATACCGGCAGAGAGAGAGAAGAGGAATTGTTCGAGATCATACGCAACCCTCGGAGGCTAGATGATCTGAATGAAGCAGATGACGGCACCCAATATCTGAACAATACCAGGGAGGGTGATGATAAGATATTCGATCTCGATGACCGAGCTGATGAAGTCATGAACTATGATTATGATTATGATGACGTAGACAATGTTTATGATGACACAGACAATGTTGATCTTGAAATAACAAAGACTACCGGCGAGGTATATTTATATAAGTAGGCATCTGGTGATCATCACATGTTTTTTTATTTGAAGATGTATTAACGAATCGATCTTTCTTCTTTCAGCCCTGCGGATCGAGTAAATCTGCTTCTACAGACAGCAGGACAAAGCGAGGCTCGGGCAAAAAGTTGAAGGAGGGTGTAAAATACAACATCGACTCCATCAAATCTAATGGTGAACCCCTCATGGCTAAGAACCTTGCGAACAAGTGGACTCGTCAGTGCGGAGTTCTTGTGAAGGACCAACTCCCGATCTCCATTCAAGAATGGAAAGAGCCAAAAACTAAATGTCCAGATGTTACTGTTGGGTTTCGTAGTAATTTCAAAAATTTTCCTACGCGCACACAGGATCATGTGATGCATAGCAACGAGAGGAGAGTGTTGTCTACGTACCCAACGCAGACCGACTGCGGAAGCAATGACACGACGTAGAGGAAGTAGTCGTACGTCTTCACGATCCAACCGATCAAGCACCGAAACTACGGCACCTCCGAGTTCGAGCACACGTTCAGCTCGATGACGATCCCCGGACTCCGATCCAGCAAAGTGTCGGGGAAGAGTTTCGTCAGCACGACGGCGTGGTGACGATCTTGATGAACTACAGCAGCAGGGCTTCGCCTAAACTCCGCTACAGTATTATCGAGGAATATGGTGGCAGGGGGCACCGCACACGGCTAAGGAATCGATCACGTGGATCAACTTGTGTCAACTTGTGTCTTTAGAGGTGCCCCTGCCTCCGTATATAAAGGAGGAGAGGAGGGGAGGCTGGCCGGCCAAAGAGGGAGGCGCAGGAGAGTCCTACTCCCTCTGGGAGTAGGATTCCTCCCCCCAATCCTAGTCCAACTAGGATTCCTCGGAGGGGAAGGGAGAGAGGGGGGCCGGCCACCTTCTCCTAGTCCTAATAGGACTAGGGGAGGGGAAAGAGGCGCAGCCACCTTGGGCTGCCCCTTTCTCCTTTCCACTAAGGCCCATGATGGCCCATATGGCTCCCGGGGGGTTCCGGTAACCTCCCGGTAACCCGGTAAAATCCCAATTTCACCCGGAACACTTCCGATGTCCAAACATAGGCTTCCAATATATCAATCTTTACGTCTCGACCATTTCGAGACTCCTCGTCATGTCCGTGATCACATCCGGGACTCCGAACAACCTTCGGTACATCAAAATGCATAAACTCATAATATAACTGTCATCGTAACCTTAAGCGTGCGGACCCTACGGGTTCGAGAACAATGTAGACATGACCGAGACATGTCTCTGGTCAATAACCAATAGCGGGACCTGGATGCCCATATTGGCTCCTACATATTCTACGAAGATCTTTATCGGTCAGACCGCATAACAACATACGTTGTTCCCTTTGTCATCGGTATGTTACTTGCCCGAGATTCGATCGTCGGTATCCAATACCTAGTTCAATCTCGTTACCGGCAAGTCTCTTTACTCGTTCCGCAATACATCATCTCACAACTAATATATTAGTTGTAATGCTTGCAAGGCTTATGTGATGTGTATTACCGAGAGGGCCCAGAGATACCTCTCCGACAATCGGAGTGACAAATCCTAATCTCGAAATACGCCAACCCAACATCGACCATTGGAGACACCTGTAGTACTCCTTTATAATCACCCAGTTACGTTGTGACGTTTGGTAGTACCCAAAGTGTTCCTCCGGTAAACGGGAGTTGCATAATCTCATAGTCATAGGAACATGTATAAGTCATGAAGAAAGCAATAACAACATACTAAACGATCAGGTGCTAAGCTAATGGAATGGGTCATGTCAATCAGATCATTCAACTAATGATGTGACCTCGTTAATCAAATAACAACTCATTGTTCATGGTCAGGAAACATAACCATCTTTGATTAACGAGCTAGTCAAGTAGAGGCATACTAGTGACACTCTGTTTGTCTATGTATTCACACATGTATTATGTTTCCGGTTAATACAATTCTAGCATGAATAATAAACATTTATCATGATATAAGGAAATAAATAATAACTTTATTATTGCCTCTAGGGCATATTTCCTTCAGTCTCCCACTTGCACTAGAGTCAATAATCTAGTTCACATCGCCATGTGATTTAACAGCAATAGTTCATATCACCATGTGATTAACACCCATAGTTCACATCGCTATGTAACCAACACCCAAAGGGTTTACTAGATTCAGTAATCTAGTTTACATCGCTATGTGATTAACACCCAAAGAGTACTAAGGTGTGATCATGTTTTGCTCGTGAGAGAAGCTTAGTCAGCGGGTCTATCATATTCAGAGCCGTATGTATTTTGCAAATATCCTATGTCTACAATGCTCTGTGCGGAGCTACTCTAGCTAATTGCTCCCACTTTCAATATGTATCCAGATTGAGACTTAGAGTCATCTGGATCAGTGTAAAAGTTTGCACTGATGTAACTTTTACAACAAACTCTTTTATCACCTCCATAATCGAGAAACATCTCCTTAGTCCTTACTAAGGATATTCTTGACCAATGTCCAGTGATCTACTCCTAGATCACTATTGTACTCCCTTGCCAAATACAGAGCAAGGTATACAATAGGTCTGGTACATAGCATAGCATACTTTATAGAACCTATGACTGAGGCATAGGGAATGACTTTTCATTCTCTTTCTATTTTCTGCTGTGATCGGGATTTGAGTCTTACTCAATTTCATACCTTTGCAACACAGGCAAGAACTCTTTCTTTAACTGTTCCATTTTGAACTATTTCAAAATCTTGCCAAGGTATGTAGTCATTGAAAATCTTATCAAGTGTCTTGATCTATCTCAATAGATCTTGATTCTCAATATATAAGTAGCTTTTACTGAGGTCTTTTCTTGAAAAACTTTTATTCAAGTATCCCTTTATGCTATCCAGAAATTCTATATCATTTCCAATCAATAATATGTCATCCACATATAATATCAAAAATGCTACAGAGCTCCCACTCACTTTCTTGTAAATACAGGCTTCTCCAAAAGTCTGTATAAAACCAAATGCTTTGATCACACTATCAAAACGTTTATTCCAACTCTGAGAGGCTTACACCAGTCCATAAATGGATCGCTGGAGCTTGCACACTTTGTTAGCTCCCTTTGGATTGACAAAACCTTCTGGTTGCATCATATACAACTCTTCTTTAATAAATCCATTAAGGAATGCAGTTTTGTTTATCCATTTGCCAGATTTCATAAAATGCGGCAATTGCTAACATGATACGGACAGACTTTTAAGCATCGATACGAGCAAGAAAATCTCATCGTATTCAACACCTTGAACTTTGTCAAAAACCTTTTTCGACAAGTCTAGCTTTGTAGATAGTAACACTTCTATCAACGTCTGTCTTCCTCTTGAAGATCCATTTATTCTTAATGACTCACCGATCATCGGGCAAGTCAATCAAAGTCTACACTTTGTTCTCATACATGGATCATATCTCAGATTTCATGGCTTCTAGCCACTTTGCGGAATCTGGGCTCACCATCGCTTCTTCATAGTTCGTAGGTTCATCGTGATCTAGTAGCATGACCTCCAGAACAGGATTACCGTACCACTCTGGTGCGGATCTTACTCTGGTTGATCTACGAAGTTCAGTAGTATCTTGATCTGAAGTTTCATGATCATTATCATTGGCTTCCTCACTGACTGGTGTAGATGTCACTGAAACAGTTTTCTGTGATGAACTACTTTCCAGTAAGGGAGCAGGTACAGTTACCTCGTCAAGTTCTACTTTCCTCCCACTCACTTCTTTCGAGAGAAACTCCTTCTCCAGAAAGTTTCCGAATTTAGCAACAAAAGTCTTGCCTTTCGGATCTGTGATAGAAGGTGTATCCAATAGTTTCCTTTGGATATCCTATGAAGACGCACTTCTCCGATTTGAGTTTGAGCTTATCAGGATGAAACTTTTTCATATAAGCATCGCAACCCCAAATTTAAGAAACGACAACTTTGGTTTCTTGCTAAACCACAGTTCATAAGGCGTCGTCTCAACGGATTTTGATGGTGCCCTATTTGACGTGAATGCAGCTGTCTCTAATGCATAACCCCAAAACGATAGTGGTAGATCGGTAAGACACATCATAGATCGCACCATATCTAATAAAGTACGGTTATGACGTTCGGACACACCATTATATTGTGGTGTTCTAGGTGGCATAAGTAGTGAAACTATTTCACATTGTTTTTAACTGAAGGCCAAACTCGTAACTCAAATACTCTTCTCTACGATCAGATCGTAGAAACTTTATTTTCTTGTTACGATGATTTTTCACTTCACTCTGAAATTCTTTGAACTTTTCAAATGTTTCAGACTTATGTTTCATCAAGTAGATATACTCATATCTGCTCAAATCATCTGTGAAGATCAGAAAATAATGATACCTGTCGAGAGCCTCAATATTCATCGGACTACATACATCAGTATGTATGATTTTCAGCAAATCTATTGCTCGCTCCATTGTTCCGAAGAACAGAGTCTTAGTCATCTTGCCTAAGAGGCATGGTTCGCAAGCATCAACTGATTCATAATCAAGTGATTCAAAAAGCCCATCAGTATGGAGTTTCTTCATGCGCTTTACACCAATATGACCTAAACGGCAGTGCTACAAACAAGTTGCACTTATCATTATTAACTTTGCATCTTTTGGTTTCAATATTATGATTATGTGTATCACTATGATCGAGATCCAACGAACTATTTTCATTGGGTGTGTAACCATATAAGGTTTCATTCATGTAAACAGAACAACAATTTATTCTCTTACTTAAATGAATAACCGTATTACAATGAACATGATCAAATCATATTCATGCTCAACGCAAACACCAAATAACACTTATTCAGGTTCAACACTAATCCCGAAAGTATAGGGAGTGTGCGACGATGATCATATCAATCTTGGAACCACTTCCAACATACATCGTCACTTCACCCTTAACTAGTCTCTGTTTATTCTGCAACTCCCGTTTTGAGTAACTGAACAAGTATCAAATACTGAGGGGTTGCTATAAACACTAGTAAAGCACACATCAAACACCTGTATATCAAATATACCCTTTTTTTTTTACTTTGCCATCCTTCTTATCCGCCAAATACTTGGGGCAGTTCCGCTTCCAGTGACCAGTCTGCTTGCAGTAGAAGCACTCAGTTTCAGGCTTAGGTCTAGACTTGGGTTTCTTCTCTTGAGCAGCAACTTGCTTGCCGTTCTTTTTGAAGTTCCCCTTTTCCTTCCCTTTGCCCTTTTTCTTGAAACTAGTGGTCTTGTTAACCATCAACACTTGATGCTCCTTCTTGATTTCTACCTCCGCAGCTTTTAGCATTGCGAAGAGCTCGGGAATAGTCTTGTTCATCCCTTGCATATTATAGTTCATCACGAAGCTCTTGTAGCTTGGTGGCAGTGATTGGAGAATTCTGTCAATGACGCAATCATCTGGAAGATTAACTCCCAATTGAATCAAGTGATTATTATACCCAGACATTTTGAGTATATGCTCACTGACAGAACTGTTCTCTTCCATCTTGCATCTATAGAACTTATTGGAGACTTCATATCTCTCAATCCGGGCATTTGCTTGAAATATTAACTTCAACTCCTGGAACATCTCATATGCTCCATGACGTTCAAAACGTCGTTGAAGTCCCGATTCTAAGCCGTAAAGCATGGCACACTGAACTATCGAGTAGTCATCAGCTTTGCTCTGCCAGACGTTCATAACATCTGGCGTTGCTCCAGCAGCAGGCCTGGCACCCAGCGGTGCTTCCAGGACGTAATTCTTCTGTGCAGCAATGAGGATAATCCTCAAGTTACGGACCCAGTCCGTGTAATTGCTACCATCATCTTTCAACTTTGCTTTCTCAAGGAACGCATTAAAATTTAACGGAACAACAGCACGAGCCATCTATCTACAATCAACATAAACAAGCAAGATACTATCAGGGACTAAGTTCATGATAAATTTTAAGTTCAATTTAATCATATTACTTAAGAACTCCCACTTAGATAGACATCCCTCTAATCCTCTAAGTGATCACGTGATCCAAATCAACTAAACCATATCCGATCATCACGTAAGATGGAGTAGTTTCATCGGTGAACATCATTATGTTGATCATATCTACTATATGATTCACGCTCGACCTTTCGGTCTCCGTGTTCCGAGGCCATATCTGCATATGCTAGGCTCGTCAAGTTTAACCTGAGTATTCTGCGTGCGCAACTGTTTTGCACCCGTTGTATTTGAACGTAGAGCCTATCACACCCGATCATCACGTGGTGTCTCAGCACGAAGAACTTTTGCAACGGTGCATACTCAGGGAGAACACTTCTTGATAATTTAGTGAGAGATCATCTTATAATGCTACCGTCAATCAAAGCAAGATAAGATGCATAAAAAGATAAACATCACATGCAATCAATATAAGTGATATGATATGGCCATCATTATCTTGTGCTTGTGATCTCCATCTCCGAAGCAACGGAATGATCACCATCGTCACCGGCGCGACACCTTGATCTCCATCGTAGCATCGTTGTCGTCTCGCCAATCTTATGCTTCCACGACTATCACTACCGTTTAGTAATAAAGTAAAGCATTACATCGCGATTGCATTGCATACAATAAAGCGACAACCATATGGCTCCTGCCAGTTGCCGATAACTTGGTTACAAAACATGATCATCTCATACAATAAAATTCAGCATCATGCCTTGACCATATCACATCACAACATGCCCTGCAAAAACAAGTTAGACGTCCTCTACTTTGTTGTTGCATGTTTTACGTGGCTGCTACGGGCTTAAATAAGAACCAATCTCACCTACGCATCAAAACCACAACGATAGTTTGTCAAATAGACTCCGTTTTAACCTTCGCAAGGACCGGGCGTAGCCATACTTGGTTCAACTAAAGTTGGAGAGGCAGTCGCCCGCAAGCCATCTCTGTGCAAAGCACGTCGAGGGAACCGGTCTCGCGTAAGCGTACGCGTAAGGTTGGTCCGGGTCGTCTCGTCCAACAATACCGCTGAACCAAAATATGACATGCTGGTAGGCAGTATGACTTGTATCGTCCACAACTCACTTGTGTTCTACTCGTGCATATAACATCAACATCATTAACCTAGGCTCGGATGCCACTGTTGGGTTTCGTAGTAATTTCAAAAAATTTCCTACGTGCACACAGGATCATGTGATGCATAGCAACGAGAGGAGAGTGTTGTCTACGTACCCAACGCAGACCGACTGCGGAAGCAATGACACGACGTAGAGGAAGTAGTCGTACGTCTTCACGATCCAACCGATCAAGCACCGAAACTACGGCACCTCCGAGTTCGAGCACACGTTCAGCTCGATGACGATCCCCGGACTCCGATCCAGCAA
This sequence comes from Triticum dicoccoides, assembly GCF_002162155.2. Lineage (NCBI taxonomy): Eukaryota > Viridiplantae > Streptophyta > Magnoliopsida > Poales > Poaceae > Triticum > Triticum dicoccoides. Next base: position 763,568,432 of record NC_041385.1, read on the forward strand.
AGTGTCGGGGAAGAGTTTCGTCAGCACGACGGCGTGGTGACGATCTTGATGAACTACAGCAGCAGGGCTTCACCTAAACTCCGCTACAGTATTATCGAGGAATATGGTGGCAGGGGGCACCGCACACGGCTAAGGAATCGATCACGTGGATCAACTTGTGTCAACTTGTGTGTTTAGAGGTGCCCCTGCCTCCGTATATAAAGGAGCCAAGGGGGGAGGAGGCGCCGGCCAGGAGGAGGTGGCGCAGGAGGAGTCCTACTCCTACCGGGAGTAGGACTCCCCCCCCCAATCCTATTCCAACTAGGATTCCCAAGGGGGAAAGAGGGAGAGGGGTGGCCGGCCACCTCTCCTAGTCCTAATAGGACTAGGGGAACGGGGGAGGCGCGCAGCCCCCTTGGGCTGCCCCTTTCTCCTTTCCACTAAGGCCCATGATGGCCCATATGGCTCCCGGGGGGTTCCGGTAACCTCCCGGTAACCCGGTAAAATCCCGATTTCACCCGGAACACTTCCGATGTCCAAACATAGACTTCCAATATATCAATCTTTATGTCTCGACCATTTCGAGACTCCTCGTCATGTCCGTGATCACATCCGGGACTCCGAACAACCTTCGGTACATCAAAATGCATAAACTCATAATATAACTGTCATCGTAACCTTAAGCGTGCGGACCCTACGGGTTCGAGAACAATGTAGTCATGAACGAGACACGTCTCCGGTCAATAACCAATAGCGGGACCTGGATGCCCATATTGGCTCCTACATATTCTACGAAGATCTTTATCGGTCAGACCGCATAACAACATACGTTGTTCCCTTTGTCATCGGTATGTTACTTGCCCGAGATTCGATCGTCGGTATCCAATACCTAGTTCAATCTCGTTACCGGCAAGTCTCTTTACTCGTTCCGCAATACATCATCTCACAACTAACATATTAGTTGTAATGCTTGCAAGGCTTATGTGATGTGTATTACCGAGAGGGCCCAGAGATACCTCTCCGACAATCGGAGTGACAAATCCTAATCTCGAAATACGCCAACCCAACATCGACCATTGGAGACACCTGTAGTACTCCTTTATAATCACCCAGTTACGTTGTGACGTTTGGTAGTACCCAAAGTGTTCCTCCGATAAACGGGAGTTGCATAATCTCATAGTCATAGGAACATGTATAAGTCATGAAGAAAGCAATAGCAACATACTAAACGATCAGGTGCTAAGCTAATGGAATGGGTCATGTCAATCAGATCATTCAACTAATGATGTGACCTCGTTAATCAAATAACAACTCATTGTTCATGGTCAGGAAACATAACCATCTTTGATTAACGAGCTAGTCAAGTAGAGGCATACTAGTGACACTCTGTTTGTCTATGTATTCACACATGTATTATGTTTCCGGTTAATACAATTCTAGCATGAATAATAAACATTTATCATGATATAAGGAAATAAATAATAACTTTATTATTGCCTCTAGGGCATATTTCCTTCAGTTACTTGGGTCGACGACAGAGCAAAACAAAAGCTTTGGGAATCTCTGATGGAACATTTCACCCTACCAGATTATTTCACTGATGCAGATGTGCGGAAAGTCAAGGACGCTGCTCTTAAGAAGATGGCAATTACATTCAACACCCACAAGAAAACTGTATGGGCCAACTACCTCGCTGCAGAAAGGAAGACTCCAGAATTCAAGGGAACACTGGAGAAGCAAAGAGAACACTGGCCCGCTTTTGTTAAATTCAAGGAATCGGAATTATCTAAGGAACAGTCGAGAAAAAACAAGGCCAATGCCGCAAAAAAGACACAGTTCCATAGGCTGGGTCCAGGTGGCTACGCGGGGGAAATGCCTAAGTGGGATAAGTCTGAGCAAGAGATGGAGGATGCAGGGGTCACTCCGGTTACTAGGAGCTGGCCCCCAGGTGCAGAAGTTGGTTCTATGCGCATGGGGGGGCGTTGGACCCGAAGACATGCCTGGTTTTGAAGAAGGCAAGTCTAAAAGGAGCCGAACAAAAGTTACTTGACGCAATAGAAGATGCTTTAAAGGGGGTGTTCACGCCCAACAGAGAGACCGACGAGCTTACGCGCGCCCTGGGAAATTCTGAACACCCAGGAAGAACAAGAGGCAAGGGCGTTATTCCCTAGTATGAGGGCTTTTCGGAATGGAACGACGACTACAGGACCCGTGCAAGAAAGAAGATGGAGGAGGAGAAGAAGAGGAAGCTGGAGGAGGAGCAGAGGAAGCAGGACGCAGAACGCCTTCAAGGCCTAGAAGCAAGGCACACCGACTTGGCACTCAAATTCCAGCAGCAGCAACAGCAGCAGCAGCAGATCGACTCACTTAGCCAGGAAAGGGGTCTCAGCTATGGCAGCAGCAAGCAGATGATTGTCCAGCATTGGATAGCACCGTCCCAGCCATGCCGAGAAGCAGTGTTGGTTCTGTCCCGGGCGACACACTGCTGGATACATACCCTGTGGATGACATCATAGAGAACACTAACTGTGAGCTACACTTCAAAATGAAGAACATATCCATGAAGGTGGCGGACGTTGTTGCTTTTACAATTACCCCCGAACCAACCTTCCATTGCACCCCGATTCCAGTGGGCTATGCTCGTGTCTTGGTTGATGAAGTGGTGGACCCATATTCGGGGCTACAGCTTGACATTCCTGGAGGTGACGGCGAGCACACACTGGAAGAGGCCATACATCGTATCATCCTATGGAGAAAGGATTGCATCATCTTTCGAAGTCCACCGACACCGTGTCTGCCGACTCCTCCTCGAAGTCCGCCACCGAGTCAGCAAACTCCCGCTCCTCCAAGTCCACGAATGCGTGAGCTGACTCCTCCTGGAAGTCCGCCACCTCCTCCAAGTCCACGAACGCGTGAGCAGACTCCTGCTTCAAGTCCGGCTCAGCGTCAGGACACTCCTCCTGTTTCAAGTCCGACACTGTGTCAGGACACACCTCCTGCTTCAAGTCCGGCATAGTGTCAGGCCACTCCTCCTGCTCCAACTCAGCCATGTCAGCCGTCTCCGCCGTCTCAGCAATTGTAGAAGAGACACGCCGCAGCTATGGTGCGTAGCGGTACGAGTCAAGGTAGTACAGGAAGTACAGGCGGAGACAAGCGATATAAATATGGTCCAAGACTCGCTCCTCTTACTCAGAGGCCTTACGACATGACCGAGGAGCAAAACGCAGCCATAGTGCGGGCCCAATTGGACGTCCATTTTGGACCGAAACAGGCACCGCCGCCAAGGGAGAAAGTGCGCCTGAGAAATTTATGGACCACTTTATTCATATGGCAAGAAAACTAGCTCCCAAGCCTTTTGACTCAGACTATGAGCGCCAACTCAGGAATCTACATCAAGCACGACTAAAGAAGGAAGCGAGCTCGAGCTCGAGCCAACAAGCAGCTGTCAAAAAATGAGGGAAAACCGTTCCCCAACTAGGAGAACAGGCGGCACAATCGATCCCCCCGCTTGTTGTGCCAACAACACATGAGAGTACGTGCACCCAATATTATTGTGGGCAAACCGTTAACGTTCCCCAGCTGGGCGATGTGGTAATAACCGAGGAGCATATAATGCAGACTGAAATGCTCAAGATCGTTGTTGGACAACTCCTCGAAATCGAGCCCATGTCTCCGCTTAGAGAGGAGGAAATAAAACAGAAATATGTCCGGGGCCAACCTTTGGTCGAGCCAGACACGGTCTGATACGTCTCCAACGTATCTACTTTTCCAAACACTTTTGCCCTTGTTTTGGACTCTAACTTGCATGATTTGAATGAAACTAACCCGGACTGACGCTGTTTTCAGCAGAACTGCCATGGTGTTGTTTATTGTGCAGAAAACAAAAGTTCTCGGAATGACATGAAAAATCCACGGAGATAACTTTTGGAAAATATAAAAAATACTGGCGAAAGAATCAAGGCCATGGGCCCACACTCTATCCACGAGGGTGGGGGCGCGCCCTCCCCCTTGGGCGCGCCCCCCTGTCTTGTGGGCCCCCCGATGCTCCATCGACCTCAAATCCAACTCCATATATTCCGTTTCATGGAGAAAAAATCAAAGAGAAAGTTTCATCGCGTTTTACGATACGGAGCCGCCGTCAAGCCCTAATCTCTCTCAGGAGGGCTGATCTTGAGTCTGTTCGGGGCTCTAGAGAGGGGGATTCGTCGCTGTCGTCATCATCAACCATCCTCCATCACAAATTTCATGATGCTCACCGCCGTGCGTGAGTAATTCCATCATAGGCTTGCTGGACGGTGATGGGTTGGATGAGATTTACCATGTAATCAACTTAGTTTTGTTAGGGTTTGATCCCTAGTATCCACTATGTTCTGAGATTGATGTTGCTATGACTTTGCTATGCTTAATGCTTGTCACTAGGGCCCGAGTGCCATGATTTCAGATCTGAACCTATTATATTTTCATGAATATATGTGAGTTCTTGATCCTATCTTGCAAGTCTATAGTCACCTATTATGTGTTATGATCCGATAACCCCGAAGTGACAATAATCGGGATACTTCTCGGTGATGACCATAGTTTGAGGAGTTCATGTATTCACTATGTGCTAATGCTTTGTTCCGGTTCTCTATTAAAAGGAGGCCTTAATATCCCTTAGTTTCCACTAGGACCCCGCTGCCACGGGAGGGTAGGACAAAAGATGTCATGCAAGTTCTTTTCCATAAGCACGTATGACTATATTTGGAATACATGCCTACATTACATTGATGAACTGGACCTAGTTCTGTGTCACCCTATGTTATAGCTATTACATGAGGAGTCGCATCCGACACAATTATCCATCACTGATCCAATGCCTATGAGCTTTTCACATATTGTGCTTCGCTTATTTACTTTTCCATTGCTACTGTTACAGTTACTACAAAACTGCTATCGTTACTTTTGCCACTGTTACCATTACTATCACACTACTTTGCTACTAAATACTTTGCTGCGGAGACTAAGTTATCCAGGTGTGGTTGAATTAACAACTCAACTGCTAATACTTAAGAATATTCTTTGGCTCCCCTTGTGTCGAATCAATAAATTTGGGTTAAATAATCTACCCTTGAAAGCTGTTGCGATCCCCTACACTTGTGGGTTATCAAGCCTAATTTCTGGCGCTGTTGTCGGGGAGCATAGCTCTATTCTTTGAGTCACTTGGGATTTATATCTGTTGATCACTATGAGGAACTTGAAAGACGAAAGAACCAAGATTTTTCCCTCAACTATGAGGGGAGGTAAGGATCTGCCATCTAGCTCTGCACTAGATTCTCCTTCTGTTTTGAGTAAGCTTGCGACACCTAAACCTGCTACTGCTATGAATTCTGATATGTCGTATGTTATTGATGATGCCACTTCTGCTATGCATGATAGTTATGATGAAACTACTTTTGTGCGTGCTACTACTTTGCCATTAGGTGAATTTCTTGATGAATAACTTGCTAGGGTTAGAGAAAATGAAATTATTGAAGATGCTATTATTGATGATAGTGATGATGAAAGTTCTCCCCCTGATTATGAATTGCCTGTTGTTCACTACAAGAAGTATGTCAACTTGTGACCACCACTATTGGTCACTGAAAGGTCATGGTTTTTCATTTGTGACCTTTTTGTGACCAAAAACAGAAGGTCAAAAGCTAGCAGTCGTAAATTGACTATAGTGACCTTTCTTTTGGAATGGTCGAAGACGTTTATGACCAAAATATGTCCACTATGGCATTTTGGTCACTAGCAACCTCCCCAGGCCACGTAGGCATCCAGCGTGGCAAGCTGATGTGGCACAAGATTAAGCCCGGTCCAATTCGGTTTTCTACATGGGCCTAGCCCAACAATTCGGCCTTTCTATATTTTTTTCCTATGTTTTTATTAGCTACATGGGCCTGGCCCAAGAATTCGGCCTTTTTATTTTCTAGGCCATGGCCTTTTTTATTTTTTCCAAAAGATGAGCCCACTAGTGAGATGGGACCCAGTTATCAGGTTCTAACAAGTGGGTCCCAGTTGTCACTGTTATATTCTTCAGATCTCAATTTTCCAGTAAATAAATAACAATATTTAAATCCGAACAGAGAGAAAACAAAATGCTTCAAACAGAGCACGACTAATCAGGAAAAATATGGTACACATCACGAATACAATCAGCAAGAGCCAAACTTAGCACATTATTACAATCAAACTTGTTCATCCTGGTAACACAGCAAGGATGGTTCATCCTGGTAACACATTATTACAGAAAAATATGGTTCACATCAAGTTTACAATAAAAAAATGTTCACATCAGGTAACACAACTATCATAGTATATCTAGCTCCAATGCTTCTCCCAACTTGTTCATCCTGGACCTCACGACAAAACATGAATGAAGGCCAGCATCTGCAAGTTATCAAGAAAAATCGTTAGAACAAGCAAAATGCGACATTTTTACCATTTAAGCATAGAAGAACAGGGTCAACAACATTTCAATCTTTGAAAATGAACCAAGATTTCAATCTTTGAACAGCAAAAAATTGATACAGTAGATCATTTGCGGTTTAAAACAATCCCTAAGGAGAGACATGTTGACACTTTCATTTGGCAACATCTGTAGAAATTAAACATCATAAACATGCAATGTGGAATTTGTATCTCAAAGAAGTATACATACTTATCAGGTTTAATTAGCACATAAACATGCAATGTGGAATTTGTATCTCAAAGAAGTATACATACTTATCAGGTTTAATTAGCACAGAGAAGCCAAATGCTAGTAACTCATGATTAGTACACAAGACAGGATTCAGCAAAGTAAACAAGAAGGTGGCTACAGTACAAAAGTAAGCTCATCACACAGAATAAATGAGTGGAACTACCGTACATCCTCTAAATTATCATGTTCACAAGATTAAAAGTAAGCGCAGCATAAGCATATGAGTTTTGTTTGGCATAGTTTGTCCGGTAATTTAGAAAGAGGGGAGATCGGGCATAGAACTTTGAGGCACTGTTATGAGGTAGTGTATGATGAAGGTTGCCCTTTGGGGCGGCAGCGATAGCTCCGCCAAATGTAGCAGCAGCACCTCCGACTAGCACAGCAGCAAATACCAAGAAGAATGTCATGACAAAAGCAACACAGAAGGCTTTTGTGATGGCGTACCTGAAAATAGCAGCAGTAGGTTAGTGTGGTCTATGTATATTTGCACAACACACAACATAACAGATAAACAAAGGCCAAGAACCCATAGGCGCCAGAAAACAAAAATCTTTTTAGACTAATGCCTATTCCATGCCATCTGATCTACAGCAGCAAAATTCACTACACAATAGTTATTTCATAGAAGAATGTTACTCTAGCAGTACAATTCACTACACAATAGTTATTTTATAGAAAAATGTTCCTCCATGTGCACCAAAAGCAACCAATGCATCTTTTCACTGACCTTGCTGGGGAAAAGCAATGATGCTACAGACAATAAACCTACACAGGGGCTTTCCAGCAGCACACCATGTAACAGAAACAATTCTAATATTTCATATCATCCATGTCATAATTAGAAAATGAGAAAATATAGTTCCACATAAGGAAGCAAATATAAAATGAAAACTAGTTGCATATATGTTTTGCAACAAACTAATTTAGAGCAGTAGCACTAGGGAGTAGGGAATGACAGCAGCAGCAGCAGCTAATTTAGAGCAGTAGCCCTTGGCATTTCACTAGATTCAGTCAAGCATGAATGTGAACTTAGAGCAGCAGCAAAATCAGGGAAAGTGGGAGAGGTAGAGGGAGGCTCGACCATGAATTGTTGCTGCCCCATGGTTGGGTATGTAATTATCACCGCTCCTCCTTTTGGATGCCGAGGTCGGAGACATTGGATCCGTGCGGGCATCAACCGCCTCCCATCCTTTTTGCCCGAGCTCCGGTCAAGGCTCCACCCTCGCGTCTGAGGTACCTGCAGAGAGAGAAAGACTAAGAGAGAAATCAGTGCTTACATACAGAGATGAGATGGTGGTGGGGGAGAGGGAGATGGAGATGGATATGGCTTACCACCTATGCCTGGGAGGGGAGGAAGAAGAACCCCTTCACACGAGCTGAAGTAGACCATAGCAGATCAGAGGGAGCAAACTGCAGAGACCGCACGCACGAATCAGATGCGGTATGAAGGAAACCAGAAGAAGAGAAGGGATTCATCATTGAGGGAGTTGTTCAACTTTGAGCTATCTACAAATTTCTGCAAAACAAACAGAAAAAGGATTCATCATTTCTATACAAAAAGAATAGTCATGTAGTTAGGAATTACATTCTTCCATCAACAGCAAGGACACATATGACAGTTTTTTCATTTTATCAATATAGGAAAATAACCAAACGTCTTACATGTATGGTTGTACTGAAACAAATCTATTGGGCCATAACTCCATCAATAACTAAGCACAGCATAGGAAGTTCCTTGTGGATAATAAGATAATAAAGAGATTAAATCCATTTCGCATCTAAGCATAAAAACAACGGGAAGTTCACCAACAGTAGTAAACGGATAAGTTCACTAATGCTAGAGTAGGCACTTGTAAAGGCATAAAGTAATTTTCTTTCACTGGAGACATTTTCTCACAGCCGGGCTCCTGGCAAAATATATTGTCGCTCGCCGTGCACGTGGGCATGCTTCCTCAACGCAGCCATGTCGATGAAGGTCTTGCCGCAGTTGTTGTAGCTGCAGATGAAGAGGATCTCCGTGGCTGGCTCGACCTTGCGTGGTTGCGCCTCTGGCTCCTGCCCAAAATTATAAGGTTGTTCATACAAGCAACAAAATTAACAAAAATATAGTTTCTAGTGCCTCGGAGTTTCTAGTGCTCAGGATTTATCAGCAGCAGCAGCTAAAAACCATGTCTGAAACTGGTTCAGTTGCCTATTTTCAATGCCAAGTTTCAGTTGGATTGATCCTGGTCACAAGACAAGAGGGCATTTGGGTTGGACTTTTGTGCTGTTCTGGACTAGCGTTTGCGTTGGACAGTGCCTACACGTAGGTAGATGGGGATTTATATTTTTTGTCCAATCATCTGGCACAAATGTGGACTGAATACAGGTTTGTTTGACCATGGCCAGAATACAAATGTACGCCATTTAGTTCAGTACCAAGAAACATCTACTAGTCCTACTTACAACAACAACAACAACAATAGTAGAGTATAGTCTCGAATTGTTTCTTTACTGATACATCAGCATTTGTAGATTATACAGGATGACAGTAGGAAAAAGTTTAATGGTAATAACATACACAAACATCAAACAAGGCATTGCAGACTACGAGAGCCTTTATTCTAGAGGTAGAGTTAAGCTGGAACCGAGGCTAGCGACGAGATCCGGAGGGGGGGAGGGGGCAGGCCTTGAGGGCGTGGCGGTAGAGCTCCTGGCGTCGGAGGCGGTGGATGCAGACTGCCGAGGAAGTTATCCACCTCCTCGCGCACCGCCTGCGACGTCGACCCCCGCTGGAACAGCCGCCCCTAGAGCGCCTCCTCCACGTACTTCTTGGGCGACCGACGCGCCAGGTCCGTCGCCCGTCGATGTCGCCATCGCGCGGCCGGTGGCGTGGTTGGGGCGGTTGGCGACGGGGAGGAGCACACCGACGAGGCCCGCAGGCGTCGGGGGCCTCCCCCGCCGGGTCAGAGAGCGGCATGGAGAGCGCGGATGGCGATGAGGTGGTCGTGGAGCGGGTGGTCGGTGGGGAAGGCGAGGAGCGAGTCGAGGAAGAGCCACACCGGTGACAAAGGCGACGCGTCGCTCGAAACCTAGCCACGGGTGAGGGTTCCGAGTGAGCGGTAGAGGGCGCGAGAAATGGATCTGGCTGGAGGGGAGGAAAGAGCCGCGCGAGGGGAGCCTAGGGGTGTGCTCCGCGCTGGCGAGAGCCACCTCTACTCGCCAGAATCGGGTGCGGCGCGAAGGAAGGATGTCGGCGCCGCCACCAGGGACAGGAACCTTGGTTTGGATGAGGGGGCGATGAGGGATGGGTCTAGGGTTTGGGCTGCGGGTGGGGTATCTCTTTTTCTTTTTTTTCTGTCGATAGATGGATGGATGGATGTGGGATGGAGAGATGATGGATGGATGGATGGATGGATGGACGCCATGTCATCAATCCGTTAGAAGGGTTCTGATTGGTTCGGAAAAACAGTAATTTAAAATAGTTTCCAAGTACTAAAAATAAAGAGATTTTGTGAAGTAACAATCAAAAATATTTTTCAAAAGTGCACTACACAAATTTTCACTAGAGTTAGACCACATTTTATGGATAAGGACCAATTTGTATGCATTTGTGATCTTTCTAGCTATATTTAATCATTTTCTGAGTGGCAAAAATGAGTTTTTTTTGTGAAGAACCTACCAAATATTTGTTACAAAATTGGATTCCAACAATTTTCTAAAATACTAGTCAATATTTAATATAGAACTGACCAAATGGTTGGGTGTTGAAAGTTCTGATCCACCTCCGGTGAAAAAGACAAATTTCCATCGATTCAGCTAGAAGCGGGTCAAATTTGAACTGTCGCTACCTCATAGTTTGCTCTTTATTTTTTCCAAAAATCATTTCTAGGTACATAAGTATCTATTTAATGAGAGAAACACCAAAAAAATTCCAAGATTCAACCACTAGCTAGGAACGGACACTCCCGTCGTTTTGACCGCATTTTGAAACGGGCATAAAAAATTCAAAAAAATCAAAAAATTGGAAAACCTTCGCACTGTGTCATTATATATGACCATGTTTCCAGGAAAAATTATAAACTTGTAATACGGCGATTATTTTAAAAAAGTGTTCTCAGAAATGAGCTATCATGCGTGAAGATTCATGGCTTTCAAGCCAAATGATCAATCTTATGGCCACATTCATGTCATAGTTTGTTAAAATGATCTCATATTGTGCAAAAGGGTGCATCTTGGAATTCCAAACAATGTTGACTTGGGGAGTTTTCCCTTTCATTGCACAAAAGAGCCATTTTCCATTTTCTGAGTGCCCGAAATGAGTTTTTTTTGTGAAGAACCTACCAAATAATTGTTGCAAAAATGGACCAAATCAATTTTATAAAATAGGCCATGTTTAATGCACAATTGACAAAATAGTTGGGTGTAAAAAGTTTTGATCCACATCTGGTGAAAAAGACAAATTACCGCCGATTCAGGTGGAAGCGGGTGAAATTTGAACTGCAGCTGCCTCATAGTTTGCTATTTATTTTTTTCCAAAAATCATTTCTAGGTACATAAGTATCTATTTTATCATAGAAACACCAAAAGTTTTCCAAGATTCAACGACTAGCTAGGAACGGTCAAGCCCGCCGTTTTGACCGCATTTTGAAACGGGCATAAAAAATTCCAAAAAAATCAAAAAATTGGAAAACCTTCGCATTGTGTCATTATATTTGACCAAGTTTCCAGGAAAAATAATAACTTCTAATACGGTAATTATTTTTAAAAGGTGTTCTCAAAGATGAGCTATCATGTGTGAAGATTCATGGCTTTCAAGCCAAATGATCAATCTTATGGCCACATTCATGGCATAGTTTGTTCAAATGATCTCATATTGTGCACAAGGGTGAATCTTGGAATTCCAAACAATGTTGCCTAAGGGACTTTTCATTTTCTTTTCACGGAAAATACATTTTCCATTTTTCGAGTGCCCGAAATGAGTTTTTTTTTTGTGAAGGACCTACCATATATTTGTTGCAAAATTGGACATAATCAATTTTATAAAATACTAGGCCATATTTAATGCTCAATTTACAAATTGGTTGGGTGTAAAAAGTTTTGATCCACCTCTGGTGAAAAAGACAAATTCCCGTCAATTCAGTTGGAAGCAGGTCAAATTTGAACTGCAGCTGCCTCATAGTTTGCTCTTTATTTTTTTACAAAAATCATTTCTAGGTAAATAAGTATCTATTTAATCAGAAATACATGGTTTTATGGCGAGACATCGAGGTTTGGACGGTGGCCGAGGGCCCCAACTCTAGAGCACGTAAGCTCACATGCCCGCCGCGTGGTCACCGCATGACCGTGGCATTGCCATGTGTTCTGGGCAGCCTAGGCATGTCTAGTGGGTTGGGCACTCCCTAGTTAGGTGCTAGGAAGAAAATCACAACATAAGATTCTCACGAGGACACCGATCGATGCTCAAACATGAATAAGCAGCCAAGTGTTTGATTTGCGGTACGGGAAATGCACATGGCTAATGGGTGTGAGTTTTGGCTGAGGATGATCAGTTACTAAGAAGACCGTCTTCACAAATTTTTAGAGAAATCAAGAATATATAAATAACACTTCATTCACAAAGTGCTACTCTGAACAGGATAGGAAAATTAATATTGTTGAGTTATTTTTGAACTAGGCAAGGAAGGTTTTTGACATATTTGATGAAGATATGATCCAAACAATTTATGAGAATTTTTTGGGAATTTTTGGAATAACGAAAATATAGGTTGCTTCACAACCTAGGGCAAAAATTGACACATGGACATGACACATAGACAAAACTGATGAGATGGCGCTTAGTCATCACAACCCACCACAATCTACAAGGCTATGACCATCTATATTGGTCGTTAACAACTAGAAATAAGGCAGCGAACTAGCACTGTTTGCTTTGTGACCATTTCGTGTAAGGAAATTACGACCTTTCTGACCAAAATGGATGCAATGGTTTAGGGTTTGGAGCCCCCCGAACAGCTTTTGACCAATTGGTCTCAAATGGTCATAGATCTATGACCAATTCTTCCAGGGTCACTGACAGAAGGTCACTAGTTGACATATTTCTTGTAGTGGTTCCTGAGGGTTATGTTATGGATGAGGAAGCTGCTAGAGCTATCTTTGCTTGCAAAGATAGATATGATCTTAAGAAGTTATTAGCTAAATGGAAGCAACAATCTCTTAATACTAGAATGAAACCTGACCCCGCTTTTTCTACTTCACCTATCTGTGTTACTGATAAGGATTATGAATTCTTTGTTGATCCTGAAATAATTACTTTGGTTGAATCTGATCCTTTTTATGGCCTTGAATCTGAAACTGTTGTGGCACATCTTACCAAGTTAAATGATATGGCCACCCTGTTTACTAATGATGAGAAGTCTCGCTATTATTATATCCTTAAGATATTTCCATTCTCATTCAAGGGTGATGCTAAAACTTGGTTTAATTCTCTTGATCCTGGTTGTGTGCGTAGTCCCCAGGATATGATTTATTACTTCTCTGCTAAATATTTCCTTGCTCATAAGAAACAAGCTGCCTTGCGGGAAATATATAATTTTGTGCAAATCAGAGAAAAGAGTCTCCCACAAGCTTGGGGGAGGCTTCTTGATATGTCTCCAATGTATCTATAATTTTTGATTGTTCCATGCTATTATATTACCCGTTTTGGATGTTTATGGGCTTTAGTTTACACTTTTATATCATTTTTGGGACTAACCTACTAACTGGAGGCCCAACCCATATTGTTGTTTTCTTGCCTATTTTAGTGTTTCGGAGAAAAGGAATATCAAACGGAGTCCAAATGGAATGAAAACTTCGGAAAAGTTATTTTTGGAACAGAAGCAATCCCGGGAACTTGGAGTGCAAGCCAGGGAAGCGTCAAGGAGGCCATGAGATAGGGGGGGGCGCCCTCCACCCTCGTGGGCCCCTTGAGGCTCCCCCGACCGACTTCTTTCGCCTATATATTCCCATATACCCTAAAAACATCGAAGGAAACAATAGATCGGGAGTTCCGCCGCCGCAAGCCTCTGTAGCCACCAAAAACCTCTCGGGAGCCCGTTCTGGCACCCTGCCGGAGGGGGAATCCATCACCGATGGCCATCTTCATCATCCCGGCGCTCTCCATGACGAGGAGGGAGTAGTCACCCTCGGGGCTGAGGGTATGTACTACTATCTATGTGTTTGATCTCTCTCTATCTCTCTCTCGTGTTCTTGAGGTGATACGATCTTGATGTATCGCTAGCTTTGTTATTATAGTTGGATCTTATGATGTTTCTCCCCCTCTACTCTCTTGTAATGGATTGAGTTTTCCCTTTGAAGTTATCTTGTCGAATTGAGTCTTTAATGATTTGAGAACACTTGATGTATGTCTTGACGTGCTTATGTGTGGTGACAATGGGATATCACGCGATCCACTTGATGTATGTTTTGGTGATCAACTTGCGGGTTCCGCCCATGAACCTTTGCATAGGGGTTGGCACACGTTTTCGTCTTGACTCTCCGGTAGAAACTTTGGGGCACTCTTTGAAGTACTTTGTGTTGGTTGAATAGATGAATATGAGATTGTGTGATGCATATTGTATAATCATGCCCACGGATACTTGAGGTGACAAGGGAGTATCTAGGTGACATTAGGGTTTTGGTTGATTTGTGTCTTAAGGTGTTATTCTAGTATGAACTCTATGATAGATTGAACGGAAAGAGTAGCTTCATGTTATTTTACTACGTACTCTTGAATAGACAGAACAGAAAGGATAACTTTGAGGTGGTTTCGTACCCTACCATAATCTCTTCGTTTGTTATCCGCTATTAGTGTCTTTGGAGTGACTGTTTGTTGCATGTTGAGGGATAGTTATATGATCCAAGTATGTTATTATTGTTGAGAGAACTTGCACTAGTGAAAGTATGAACCATAGGCTTTGTTTCCTACCATTGCAATACCGTTTATGCTAACTTTTATCATTAGTTACCTTGCTGTTTTTATATTTTCAGATTACAAAAACCTATATCTACCATCCATATTGCACTTGTATCACCATCTCTTCACCGAACTAGTGCACCTACACAATTTACCATTGTATTGGGTGTGTTGGGGACACAAGGGACCCTTTGTTATTTGGTTGTAGGGTTGCTTGAGAGAGACCATCTTCATCCTACGCCTCCCACGGATTGATAAACCTTAGGTCATCCACTTGAGGGAAATTTGCTACTGTCCTACAAACCTCTGCACTTGGAGGCCCAACAACGTCTACAAGAAGAAGGCTGTGTAGTAGACATCAAGCTCTTTTCTGGCGTCGTTGTCAGGGAGGTGAGTGCTTGAAGGTATATCTTTAGATCTTGCAATCGAATCTTTTTGTTTCTTGTTTTATCACTAGTTTAGTTTATAAAATAAAACTACAAAAAATGGAATTGAGTTTGTCTCATACGCTTCATCTTTTTAATATCTTTCGTGAGTATGACGAAAAGGAAAATTGTGCTCAAGTGCTAGAAGAAGAAATCTATAAAATGCTTGATACTAAATCTTTGAATGATGAGTATGATTGCAATCTTCTTAGTATGAACTCTTTGAATATCCATAGTACTAATGATGATTGCTCTAGTTATGACGAAAATATCTATTATAAGCATGTCGATTTTTCTGGAGTAGATTGGGTTCGCAAGTACACACAAATAGGTAAAATAGATATTGCAAGAGGCATAAGTATTTAGAAACTAAAGGGTTGCAAGAAAGGCTTAATGTTAGTGCTGAAAATTTAAATTTACTTTACCGTACTTGTGAACTTTGCGATGAACGTGGTCATTTAAATCTCCGATGCAAATTGTTTCATGATCGAATCGTCTCCAAAAATTGTGATGACTTGATTTCCCTTGCACAACATAATGAACTTAGTTTGCTTTTGGGTTATGAGGAATTAAAACGTGCAACTGAGCATATTCCAGAATTTAATCTTGAGCATTGTCTTGATATTGATCTAGAAAAGATTTATTTGTATTGTGCGGTGAATTGCATTGAAAATAATTATATTGCCAATTACCTAAAGAAAACAAAGCAAATAGAATATGAAGAGAATACTAATGAAAGGTAAGAGACTTCCCAATCTCCTCCTATTATTTCTTATGATGAATCAGGTAACGAGGAGGAGCTTTCTATTCAACCAATCTCATTAATAAAGAGCTCAAATAAGAAGGTTGAACCTACACATAATGTGAAGAAGAAAAAGAAAAGAAGGAGCAACAAAGGTAAAAAGGTATCCCACCTAAATGATGTTGCTCCTACTACTCATTCTGATGATGATAATTGCTATACTATTGGTGCTATCTATACTATTAATGATGAGAGTGATTATGCTTATGATATGAAAAGTCCCAAGCTTGGGGATGCTATGTTTAATGAAGATGATATTTTTAGCATCCCAAGTTTTGATATGCAAAGTTGTTATGATGATAGCATGCCTCTTACCTATGATGATTGTATTGATGAAAGTGGATTTTGAAGAGTGTCAACTTTAGGAAGTAGTGATCCCACTATTTTGGAGGATGTTGAATATTATTGTGATGAATATGAAAGTGGATTTGAATGAGTGTCAACTTTATTTAGTGATGATTCCACTATCTTGGAAGAGGTTTCAATCGATTATGATGAGAACAAAGTTGCTACTTATGATGATTATAGTGATGAAACTTATGCTATAAAAAGTAGTGATGATTATATTTATAAAACTTGTCATGATTATGGTTACCCTTTTTCTGAACATTACTCTTTTAATGTGGAAACAACTTTTAGTATTCGAGTTTCTTATGATACTCCCACTATTCCGAATGAGAGGAATTTTGCTTATGTGGAGAGTAGTAAATATTCAATGCTTATAGATCATGAAAAGAATGATTTAGGTGATGGTTATATTGTTGGATTCATTCATGATGCTACTGAAAATTATTATGAGGGAGGAACATATGCTTGTAGGAATTGCAATAATGTCAAGTTTCCTCTCTATGTGTTTAAAATCTTGAAGCTATGCTTGGTTTACCTTCCTATGCTAGTTGATTATTGTTCCCATAAGTTGTATGCTCACAAAATCCCTATGCATAGGAAGAGGGTTAGACTTAAATATTCTAGTCATATGCTTCATAATGCTCTCGTTATGTTTCAATTCTTATCTTTTATGTGAGCATCATTGTCATCATCATGCCTAGCTAGAAAGGCATTAAAGAAAAGCGCGTGTTGGGAGACAACCCAATATTTACCCTTACTATTTTTGTGTGTCCACATGATTATGCTACTGTAGTAATCATGTTTTATAGCTTTTGTTTCAATAAAATGCCAAGTAAGACCTTTAGGATAGCTTATGGTGATATTTGGGTTGATCCTGCTGAAAATCAGAAACTTTTGCATGCAGTAAATTAGTTTTGATAATTCACCTAAACGTGCTTCCGATCGGATTCTTTTTGCTCTGGATTGGTACACAAATTTCTTAGGACTTCCTAATTTTTTAGGATTTCTGGAGTTCCAGAATCATACATTTGATACAGATTACTACAGACTGTTCTATTTTTGACAGATTCTGTTTTCTATGTGTTGTTTGCTTATTTTGATGAATCTATGAGTAGTATCGGAGGGTATGAACCATAGAGAAGTTAGAATACAGTAGATATTACGCCCATATGAATTTAGAATGAGTTCATTACAGTACCTAAGTGGTGGTTTTATTTTCTTATACTAACGGAGCTTACGAGTTTTCTGTTGAGTTTTATGTTGTGAAGTTTTCAAGTTTTGGGTAAAGATTTGATGGACTATGGAATAAGGAGTGGCAAGATCCAAAGCTTGGGGATGCCCAAGGCACCCCAAGATATTCAAGAATAGCCAAAAGCCTAAGCTTGGGGATGCCCCCGGAAGGCATCCCCTCTTTCGTCTTCTTTTATCGGTAACTTTACTTGGAGCTATATTTTTATTCGCCACATGATATGTGTTTTGCTTGGAGTGTCTTGTATGATATTAGTATTTGATTTTTAATTTACCACAATCATCCTTGGTGTACACACCTTTTGGGAGAAGCCCACTTGATTGGAATTTATTAGAATACTCTATGTGCTTCACTTACATCTTTTGAGCTAGATAGTTTTTGCTCTAGTGCTTCACTTATATCTTTTAGAGCACAGTGGTGGGTTAATTTTGTAGAAATTGCTAGTCTCTCATGCTTCACTTATATTATTTTGAGAGTCTCTTAGAACAGCATGGTATTTGCTATGGTTATAAAATTGGTCCTAGAATGGTAGGCATCCAAGTTAGGTATAATAAAAACTATCATAGGAAGTGAATTGGATGCTATGATCAATTTGATACTTGATAATTGTTTTGAGATATGGAGGTAGTGATATTAAAGTCATGATAGTTGGGTGATTATGAATTTAAAGAATGCTTATGTTGAAGTTAGCAAGTCCCGTAGCATGCATGTATGGTTAAAGTTGTGTAACAAATTTGAAACATGAAGTGTCCTTGGATTGTGCATCCTTATGAGTGGCCGTCGGGGACGAGCGATGGTCTTTTCCTACCAATCTATCCCCCTAGGAGCATGCGCGTAGTGCTTGGTTTTTGATGACTTGTAGATTTTTGCAATAAGTATATGAGTTCTTTATTACTAATGTGAGTCCATGGATTATACGCACTTTTACCTTTCCATCATTGCTAGCCTCTTTGGTACCGTGCATTGCCCTTTCTCGCCTTGAGAGTTGGTGCAAACTTCACCGGTGCATCCAAACCCCGTGATATGATACACTCTATCACACATAAGCATCCTTATATCTTCCTCAAAACAGCCACCATACCTACCTATTATGGCATTTCCATAGCCATTCCAAGATATATTGTCATGCAACTTTCCACCATTCCGTTTATCATCATGACACGCATTACTATTGTCATATTGCCATTGCATGATCATGTAGTTGACATCGTATTTGTGGCAAGGCCACTTTGCATAATTTTTCATACATGTCACTCTTGATTCATTGCCCATCCCGGTACACCGCCGAAGGCATTCATATAGAGTCATATCTTGTTCTAGTTTTGAGTTGTAATTCATGTGTTGTAAATCAATAAAAGTGTGATGATCATCATTATTAGAGCATTATCCCCAAAAAGAAAAAAAAGAAAGTCCAAAAAGAAAAAAAAAGAAAGGCCAAAGAAAAAAAGAAAAAAAAAGAGAAAAAAGAAGAAAGGCCAAAAAAGGCCCAAAAAAGAAAAATAAATAAATTAAAAAGGGGGCAATGTTACTATCTCTTTTTCCACACTTGTGCTTCAAAGTAGCACCATGTTCTTCATATAGCGAGTCTCATATGTTGTCACTTTCAAATACTAGTGGGAATTTTTCATTATAGAACTTGGCTTGTATATTCGATGGGCTTCCTCAAAATGCCCTAGGTCTTCGTGAGCAAGTAAGTTCGATGCATACCCACTAGTTTTCTTTTATTGAGCTTTCATACATTTATAGCTATAGTGCATCCGTTGCATGGCAATCCCTACTCCTCATGTTGACATGAATTGATGGGCATCTCCATAGCCCGTTGATTATCCTCGTCAATGTGAGACTTTCTCTTTTTTTGTATTCTCCACACAATCCCCATCATCATATTCTATTCCACCCATAGTGCTATATCCATGGCTCACGCTCATGTATTGCGTGAAAGTTGAAAAAGTTTGAGATAATTTAAGTACGAAACAATTGCTTGGCTTGTCGTTGGGGGTGTAGAATTTGGGAACATTTTTGTGTGACGAAAATGAAGCATAGCCTAACTATATGATTTTGTAGGGATGAACTTTCTTTAGCCATGTTATTTTCAGAAGACATGATTGCTTTGATTAGTATGCTTGAAGTATTACTATTTATTATGTCAATATGAACCTTTATTTTGAATCATTTGGATTTGAACATTCATGCCACAATAGGGAAAATTACATTGAGAATTATGCTAGGTAGCATTCCACATCAAAAATTCTATTTTTATCATTTACCTACTCAAGGACGAGCAGGAATTAAGCTTGGGGATGCTTGATACGTCTCCAACGTATCTATATTTTTGATTGTTCCATGCTATTATATTACCCGTTTTGGATGTTTATGGGCTTTACTTTACACTTTTATATCAATTTTTGGGACTAACCTACTAACCGGAGGCCCAGCCCATATTGTTATTTTCTTGCCTATTTCAGTGTTTCGAAGAAAAGGAATATCAAATGGAGTCCAAATGGAATGAAACCTTCGGAAAAGTTATTTTTGGAACAGAAGCAATCCCAGGAACTTCGAGTGGAAGCCAGGGAAGCGTCGAGGAGGCCACGAGATAGGGGGGCGCGCCCACCCCCCCTGGGCGCGCCCTCCACCCTCGTGGGCCCCTTGAGGCTCCCCCGACCGACTTCTATCACCTATCTATTCCCATATACCCTAAAAACATCGAAGGACATAATAGATCGGGAGTTCCGCCGCCGCAAGCCTCTGTAGCCACCAAAAACCTCTTGGGAGCCCGTTCCGGCACCCTTTCGGAGGGGGAATCCATCACCGGAGGCCATCTTCATCATCTCGATGCTCTCCATGATGAGGAGGGAGTAGTTCACCCTCGGGGCTGAGGGTATGTACCAGTAGCTATGTGCTTGATCTCTCTCTCTCTCTCTCTCTCTCTCTCTCTCTCTCGTGTTCTTGAGGTGATACGATCTTGATGTATCGCGAGCTTTGTTATTATAGTAGGATCTTATGATGTTTCTCCCCCTCTACTCTTTTGTAATGGATTGAGTTTTCCCTTTGAAGTTATCTTGTCGGATTGAGTCTTTAATAATTTGAGAACACTTGATGTATGTCTTGCCGTGCTTATCTGTGGTGACAATGGGATATCACGTGATCCACTTGATGTTTGTTTTTGTGATCAACTTGCGGGCTCCGCCCATGAACCTTTGCATAGGGGTTGGCACACGTTTTCGTCTTGACTATCCGGTAGAAACTTTGAGGCACTCTTTGAAGTACTTTGTGTTAGTTGAATAGATGAATATGAGATTGTGTGATGCATATCGTATAATCATGCCCACAGATACTTGAGGTGACAATGGAGTATCTAGGTGACATTAGGGTTTTGGTTGATTTGTGTCTTAAGGTGTTATTCTAGTATGAACTCTATGATAGATTGAACGGAAAGAATAGCTTCATGTTATTTTACTACGGACTCTTGAATAGATAGAACAGAAAGGATAACATTGAGGTGGTTTCGTACCCTACCATAATCTCTTCGTTTGTTCTCCGCTATTAGTGGCTTTGGAGTAACTCTTTGTTGCATGTTGAGGGATAGTTATATGATCCAAGTATTTTATTATTGTTGAGAGAACTTGCACTAGTGAAAGTATGAACCCTAGGGCCTGTTTCCTACCATTGCAATACCGTTTACGCTCACTTTTATCATTAGTTACCTTGCTGTTTTTATATTTTCATATTACAAAAACCTATATCTACCATCCATATTGCACTTGTATCACCATCTCTTCTCCGAACTAGTGCACCTATACAATTTACCATTGTATTGGGTTTGTTGGGGACACAAGACACTCTTTGTTATTTGGTTGCAGGATTGCTTGAGAGAGGCCATCTTCATCCTACACCTCCCACAGATTGATAAACCTTAGGTCATCCACTTGAGGAAAATTTGCTACTGTCCTACAAACCTCTGCACTTGGAGTCCCAACAACGTCTACAATAAGAAGGTTGTGTAGTAGACATCACTTCTCCGATTACTTAATGCTTTGCCTGATCATCCTCTTAAGAAAAATGAAATGCTTGATATCTTTTATAATGGACTAACCGATGCTTCCAAGGACTACTTGGATAGTTGTGCCGATTGTGTTTTCAGGGAAAGAACAGTCGACCAAGCTGAATTACTATTGAATAATATGTTGACTAATGAAAATAATTGGACTCTTCCTGAGCCAATTCCTGAGGCAATCCCCGAGCCAATTGAGCCAACTCCTGAGCCTATTCCTAAACTCACTCCAAAGAAGAGGGGCGTTCTATTTCTCAGTCCTGAAGATATGCAAGAGGCAAGGAAATCAATGAAAGAAAAAGGTATATACGCTGAAGATGTTAAGAATTTACCTCTCATTGAAGAAATACATGGTCTTAATATACCGCCTATTGAAGAACCACATTGTCTTGATAACCTGACACATGTAGTAAAGGTAAATTCTCTCTATAGATATGATAAAGGTGAAGTTCCCTCTACTAAATTTCATAGCCCATGCTTAGATGAATTTGATGACTTTATGGATAGACTAGAAAGTTTTAATGCTTATGTTGGTAGAAAATTAAAGAATAATGCTTTCGAGATAGGACGCTTGAGTGATATATGGCTAGAGTTAAAGGTGAACTTAAACTCATTAGCAAATATGCTTCTATGGTTACCACTCAAGCTGAGCAAGTACTTAAAGCTCAAAGTGATTTGCTTGATGAATTAAGTAATAAACATGATTTTGCTGTTAGAGTGGCTACTAGAACCGGTAGAATGACTTAGGAACCTTTGTATCTTGAAGGCCACCCTAAGATAATCGAGAAGGATTCTCAGAGAAATAATTTAGAGGCACCTAGTTCTTCAAAGAAGCACTACTAGGGAAAAGCTTATACACAGGATCTTACCAGTAGCGAGTTTTAAATTAAGGCGCTACTGGTACTTACTAGTAGCGCACTATATTGACCCGCGCTACTAGTTAATATTACTCGTAGCGCGTGGATAAAAAACACATGCTACTAGTAAATATCCCCAATTGTGTTATGCGGATATGTCATAGTAGTAGCGTGGGTTTGCTGGGCCACGTTAGTAATAGAAACGTAGTCGTAGCACTGGTCACGAATAGCGCTACAACTAATCCAGCCCAGCCAGCCCAGCGAGACAACCAACCTAGCCTAGCGAACAACCACCATCGCTAGCTCTCTCATTTTCTCCTCTTCCTCCCGCGAACACTCGCCGCCGCCACCAACGCCGGGCGATTCCGACTACTTCCGGCGACCGTTGCCGGAACTGCACACCCATGAGCTCTCACGACGGTTCTTCCTTCCCTCTGACAAAATCCGATCCTCGTGGCGGCAAGCGCTCGCGTGCGACCCCTCCCTGCGGCTAGGGTTTCGGCTGCCTCCAACTCCGGTGCGGTGCGATCTCCTCTCCCCTCGATTCATGCCCTCTCCTCTCCCCTTTTTTCTTCTCTCCTAACCCCCTCACTTATTTCTTCGGTTTGGTGCAGCAACTGCCCTCCTCCATGGATGAGGACGACCACCACGGCATGCACGTGGTCAAGTTCACTGTCGCCTACTCCAGTGCGGTGCTGGACCAAGGACCTCCGCCTCAACAGATCCTAGCTTGGGTAAGCACCCCCATCCCCATGGCCGTTTCACTTTGTTCCTCTGCCCCTCTTCTCTGTTCTTCGATGAATCCTCTGGTTTCAGTTAATTAGCAGCACAACCACAGCCACACAAAGGCGTAGGAGCGTTGCTGCTTGTATAAAACTAAATCTCTGTAATGTTTTTTGTTATGTTACCATGGCTACCAAAGAGTGTTTGTGTCTTCTGTTTCTCAATATGATATGCTCACAAGTTTGTTGATACATGCAGATTTGTGGTCTCTGACTTTGCAACAGATGTTATTGTGCATATCGGTGAAGTCAGATTCTACTTGCACAAGGTCAGTGTGCTAGTATTTTCAGCAATTTTTGCTGAGGTCAACACTAAGCATTTATATTTGCTTCTACAAATAACGGCAAGGGTGGTGGAAGTAGATATGTGTTACATCCTGCAGCACGTAGTTCTTCAGACACAAAATGTTCAACTGTCGGGGTCTCTTTGTCATGCCATCAAGAGTAGTAACATCATCAACATTTATGCTTCACATCTGATTGTTGTTGGGCTTTCTCTTTCCAATCTACTGGACCCTGTTTCACACACAAAATATTTTCACTGCCAAGCTGATTATCAACACCACCTTAAAATATTTGTGATGGCCTAATAGACTACCTTTGGCAACCTAACCAAACAAATCGAAGAATCATCCATTACATTTATGTTACCATTCTTCAGACTATGAAAACCTTATAGCAACCATATGCCGCTTTGGTGTTACCACCATCCAAATTTTGTTCTTTAGATAGGCAAAATTATTCATTGTTCATCAGTTGCTTAGGGGAACATGGTTACCTTGGTGATTCATATCTAGTGAATTAGGTGTTGAAAATGTTTTCTTATGTATGTTTCAGTGGGAAGTCCGATCATTTGCTGCTCAAAATCCGATAAATCAAAGGAGGAATGCGCGAGAAGCAATACTATCATCAATGGCAAGGTTGGTCATGTATTCCTATTCTTTGAGTTTTCTCTGTTTCAACCATACAATTCATCTAGCATACGGTATCGTCATTGCAACCTTTCAATTTGGTAACTTGAAGTAGTTTACAGTTACATTATTGTGAGTGTGTGGCCTGAAAATAAGGTAGAAAATTACTATAGATACTACTTCAAAACCATATACTCCTACTCACTATTTCTGTGTGTCATGTGTACTACCAACTTACTGATGTTTCTTTAATTCCCACAGTCTACAAAATTCATGCTTGCTAGTGTATGTTTGTGCCCCTAGCTTGCATGTTGATGTTGTATGTGCATGGTAGTGGCCTCCTTCCTGCTGTTATTTGCTCCATATTGAGAATTGTATTGTAAAAGATAATGAGATGGACGCAGTTAGGAGATGATGCTAGCAAGTTCAAACTCTCTTTAATGGATAGATCATAGTGCAGTTAGGAGAAGTGGTGTTATGAATATGTAGTATGCAAGTTCAGTGTGTATTAGAAAAAGTTCAGCATTAAATTATATAGCAAATTCACTACACGGGGATTTGACAAGCAGTTTTGTAAAAAGATTATGGTGATTTGCTCTGACATGATTTTGTGTGTGTATTTTGGCAGCTCAACAAGATGAACCATACAAGCGAGGAACCTCCCAGGCGCAGCAACTCCTCCGTCCAAGTTGAGCGCTGGGGAAAGTGGTCTGTTTAGGTTGATGGAAAGCTAGGGAAAGTACCCACCTTTCAATGATAGTTGTGTGCGTATGATATGGGATGTCGTGATTTCTTCCTGTTTAGATGTTCACTATTGTATCTATGAATGCTTCAAGTGTTAAAGATGATTCTGTGACCTGAGCTTATTTTTCATTGGACGTGTCTCTGATGGAAGCAACTGCATCTAACTTTTATTTTTTTTAATTCGCAATTACTTAGTAGTAGCGTGGGAAACAACAACTCGCTACTAGTATTTAGGATAGCTATAGTGCACAGGAGAAGCACGCTATAGCTATTAGCAGTAGCGAGCTTCCGTTAAGTGCGCTGCTGCTACACTTGTGTAGCAGTAGCGCTGGTGAGCACGCGCTACTGCTACGTGTTAGCTGTAGCGCCTTATTAGTAGCGCCAGTCCCCGCGCTACTGATACACCTATAACCCGCGCTGCTGCTAGCCTTTTCCCTAGTAGTGAAGAAAAAGAAAAATGATAGGACTTTGCATGCTTCTAGTGAACCTATTGTAGACACTCCTGAGAATCTCAATGATATTTCTATTTCTGATGCTGAAACACAATCAGGTGATGAACATGAACCTAGTGACAATGTTAATGATAATGTCATGTTGATGCTCAACCTAGCAAAAATAATGATGTAGAGATGGAACCTGTTGTTGATCTTGATAACCCACAATCAAAGAATCAATGTTATGATAAGAGATATTTTGTTGCTAGGAAGCACGGTAGAGAAAGAGAACCATGGGTTTAGAAACCCATGCCTTTTCCTACTAAACCATCCCAGACAAAGGATGATGGGGATTTTGAGCGCTTTGCTGAAATGATTAGACCTATCTTCTTACGTATGCGCTTAACTGATATGCTTAAATTAAATCCTTATGCTAAGTATATGAAGGATATAATTACAAATAAAAGAAAGATACCGGAAGCTGAAATTTCCACCATGCTTGCTAATTACACTTTTAAGGGTGGAATACCAAAGAAACTTGGAGATCCAGGGGTACCCACTATACCATGCTCCATTAAAAGAAACTATGTTAAAACTGCTTTATGTGATCTTGGAGCCGGTGTTAGTGTTATGCCTCTCTCTTTATATCGTAGACTTGAATTGAATAAGTTGACACCTACTGAAATATCTTTGCGAATGGCTGATAAGTCAACTGCCATACCTGTCGGTATTTGTGAGGATGTGCCTGTTGTGGTTGCAAATGTCACTATCTTAACGGACTTTGTTATTCTTGATATTCCCGAGGACGATAGTATGTAGATTATTCTTGGTAGACGCTTTTTGAATACTGCAGGGGCCGTTATTGATTGCAACAAAGGCAATGTCACTTTTCATGTTAATGGTAATGAGCATATGGTACACTTTCCGAGGAAACAATCTCAAGTTCATAACATCAATTCTATTGGAAAAGCTCCAACTATCATTATTGGAGGTTTTGAATTTCCTCTCCCTACTGTCAAGAAAAATATGATATTCTTATTATTGGGGATGTTCATATCCCCGTTGAGGTAACTTAGTATCATTCAAAATTTCTCCGGTTCCGTGTTATTCGGAATCAGTTTGTTAACAAGACTTGATCAACCTTGTGAGTGGATTCATTTTTATGATCATGAGATGGATGAAACTAGAAGGCACAACCTTCTGTACCCTCTTTTTACTTTTTGTTATTTAGAATAAATAAAACAAAAATAGTATTATCTGTCTGTTTTCTGAATTATCCGGGCAATAAAAAAATCCCGAAAATAAAAGTGCTCCAAATGCCCTGCAAATTTAGTATGATTTTTTATGGAATATTTGAGGATTTTAGGCACTGAAAACACTGCAGGGGGGCAAGCACCTGGCCACGAGGGTGGAGGGCGCGCCCACACCCCCTGGGCGCGTCCCCCTATCTCGTGGGCCCACGGTGGCCCCCCTCCAATTATTCCTGCACCCACACACTCCATCTTCCTCCAAAAAAATCGCCATCCAGCTCAAGCACGAGTTCTAGCTCATTTTGCTGCGATTTTCGATCTCCTTGCTCAAAGCTCCATTCACAAAACTGCTTTGGGAGATTGTTGCTTGGTATGTGACTCCTCCATTGATCCAAATAGTTTTTGTTCTAGTCCTTTATTCATTGCAAATTTTTGCTGCATAGGTGACCCTGTTCTTGAGCTTGCATGACAAATTTATGAGGTCCCAAGCAATTCTAATGCATGATATAGGCCCTAGTCACTTGTAGGAGTAGTTGCTACCAATCTTGTTTAGTTATATTCACTTTTATTTTGAAGTTACTAAAATTTTAGAAATTTTCAGAAAATGTTAAGGAGATTTTTGAGGGGCTCTTCTAGCCAAAGCTCCCAGGAAAAACAAGCTAAAGAGAAGGAAAAGGCCAAGTATAATCTTCCTCGCATAGCGGAAGTACCGCCGTGTGAATGGCCATGTGATAATTTCTTAAGAGAAGCCGGGATTTATGAAGACTTTTATTCTTTGATTGAAAATGCAGGCCTCACCGACTTCCTCCACGACCGGGTCGATCAGTATCTCTTACTCACCAATACTTTCGTGCAAAACTTTTATTATTATCCTAAGAATTCACCTCCGTCAGTATCATTTCATTTATATGATGAATTCAAGGAAATTTCTTTACGTAATTTTTGCGGGGTATGTAGAATACCCTTTGAGGGCAGATTAGATGAACCACATCGTAAAGATGCGGATGGCTTTGTTAACACAATTACTGTAGGGGATCCCAAGAAGGGTTCCGATGCAAGAATCTCTAGCATACACTTTCCTGTTTTATGCTACTTTGCCTTATTTGCTAGTCGATGCTTAATTGGTCGTGGAAATAGTGGAAACTTCAGTGTTCCTGATATTGTTATTGCTAAACGACTAAGTCTGAACCGTACAAAAGGCCCCATCTTTGGAGGTATCTATGTTGCACGTCTTGCTAAACATTTTGAGATACCTATTAGGCACCATGAGAAAGAGGAGACAATATTACCTCCTTACATTTTAGATTACAAGAGCATGGTAGGACATGAGTTTATTGTTCATAAAGATGATAAGATGCTCCTGTATAACTTGAGATTTAATAAGAAACACAATGAGATTATTATCATGCCTGCGTCTCTGTTGTTTGATTTGGCTGTAGTTAATTATCTTGTCTCGCCGGAAGCGGTGTACGCTCATCGAGGCCAAGCATCCGCTCCAGAACCTGAGCGTGAACCTCCATTGGACCCTTATCGTCCATCATCTTATCAGTGGGATCCGGAGCAGATCGCTAGTCAGTGGTATCCTGATTACACTCCTCAGTACACCGGGGAGAGTAGCCGCGGTCCTTGGCAATAAACCAACTTAGTCCAAAAGCCTAAGCTTGGGGGAGTACGTATTTCTCACCGACTTTACATTCATGTTCACACACTATTCTAGTCGTTGGTGCTCATACTCTTTCATTGTATTGTCCATGTTAGTTTAATTTCTTTTTCTGGCCTTCTTCTTGTGTGTTTCATAAACCTTAAGAGAAAACAAAAAATTAGTTAGTTTAATTTCCATGCTTGTAGTAGAAATTAAAATGAAAACCCAAAAGATTTCTCGTTCTTATTCTTTCTTGTTGGGAGCTTTCCCGTGTAAATATTTTTATTTTATTTTCTTTCCTTTGGGGGTCGAGAGTAGAAGACCATATTGAAAATGTTTAGTGGCTCTCATATGCATGATTGTTGATTTAACTTAGAGCGCATATTACTTTGTCTTCTCTCTTGAGTTGAATGCTTGCAGATTCCAGCTTAGTCCAATGCACATGCACTATTATTATTATACACACCGTTCGGTCATGCAAGTGAAAGGCAATAATGACGATATATGATGGACTGATTGAGATGAGAGAAGCTGGTATGAACTCGACCTCTTTTGTTTTTGTAAATATGATGAGTTCATCGTTCCTGATTTAGCTTATTAAGAAGTAAACAGATTTGCAATGATATTTAGAGATTATAGTTGCTTGTGCCATGCTTAATTAGCTATGAGTTATAATGGTTTACCTTGCGTGCCAACATGCTATTAAAATGATTATGATGTGGTATGATGGGATGATATCCTCCTTTGAATGAATTGAGTGACTCGACATGGCACATGTTCACGCATGTAGTTGAAATGAATCAACATAGCCTTCATGATATTTATGTTCATGGTGGATTATATCCTACTCATGCTTGTATTCGGTGTGAATTAATTTTAATGCATGTTCATGACTGGTGTCGCTCTCTCAGTTGGTCGCTTCCCAGTCTTTTGCTAGCCTTCACCTGTACTAAGCAGGAATACTGCTTGTGCATCCAAACTCCATAAACCCCAAAGTTGTTCCATATGAGTCCACCATACCTTCCTATATGCGGTATCTACCTTCCGTTCCAAGTAAATTTGTATGTGCCAAACTCCAAACCTTCAAATGAAATTCTGTTTAGTATGCTCGAGCAGCTCATGTTTCAACTAGGGTTGTCTGTATCTTCCATGCTAGGTGGGTTATTCTCAAGGGGAGTGAACTTCGCTCCTCATTCACGAGAAAATGGCTGGTAACCGGGATGCCAGTCCCATGATCAAAAAGATCAAAGCAAATCAAAATAATTAAACAAAACTCCCCCAGGGTTGTTGCTAGTTGGAGGCACTCGTTGTTTCGAGCAAGCCATGGATTGATGCTTGTTGGTGGTGGGGGCGTATAAACTTTACATTATGTTTGTGAACCTCCTATAATGTATGTAGCATGGAAGATATCGAGATCTCGTAGTTGTTGCGTTGATAGTGAAAGTATGCCGCTCAAAATGTTATTCATCTCTATTTTAAAATCGAGCTCTGGCACCTCTACAAATCCCTGCTTCCCTCTGTGAAGGGCCAATCTATTTACTTTTATGTTGAGTCATCACCCTCTTATTAAAAAGCACCCGCTGGAGAGCACACTGTCATTTGCATTCATTGTTATTAGTTTATATTGGGTATGACTTGACTGGATCTCTTTTACCATGAATTAAAATGTTTAGTCAGTCCTTGATCTTTAAAGGTTCTCTGCATTTATGTTTTGCGGTCTCAGAAAGGGCTAGCGAGATACCATCTTGTTATATCATATTATGATTGTTTTGAGAAAGTATTGTCATCCGAGTTTTATTATTATTGCTCGCTACCTGATTATGCCATTGATATGAGTAAATGTGAGACCTAAGTGTTATTGTGAGTATGGTTAGTTCATAATCTTTGCTGAAAACTTGAATGTTGACTTTACATATTTACAACAACAAGAGCAAATAGAGTTTGTAAAAGTTTTTCTTTATCACTTTCATTTTATCAACTGATTTGCTTGAGGACAAGCAAAGGTTTAAGCTTGGGGGAGTTGATATGTCTCCAACGTATCTACTTTTCCAAACACTTTTGCCCTTGTTTTGGACTCTAACTTGCATGATTTGAATGAAATTAACCCGGACTGACGCTGTTTTCAGCAGAACTCCCATGGTGTTGTTTATTGTGCAGAAAACAAAAGTTCTCGGAATAACCTGAAAATCAACGGAGATAACTTTGGAAAATATAAAAAATACTAGCGAAAGAATCAAGGCCAGGTGGCCCACACCCTGTCCACGAGGGTGGGGGCGCGCCCTCCCCCCTTGGGCGCACCCCCTGTCTTGTGGGGCCCCTGATGCTCCACCGACCTCAACTCCAAATCCATATATTCTGTTTCGCGGAGAAAAAAATCAGAGAGAAAGTTTCATCGCGTTTTACGATACGAGGCCGCCGTCAAGCCCTAATCTCTCTCGGGAGGGCTGATCTGGAGTCCGTTCGGGGCTCTGGAGAGGGGGATTCGTCGCCATCGTCATCATCAACCATCCTCCATCACCAATTTCATGATGCTCACCATCGTGCGTGAGTAATTCCATCATAGGCTTGCTGGATGGTGATGGGTTGGATGAGATTTACCATGTAATCAAGTTAGTTTTGTGAGGGTTTGATTCCTAGTATCCACTATGTTCTGAGATTGATGTTGCTATGACTTTGCTATGCTTAATGCTTGTCACTAGGGCCCGAGTGCCATGATTTCAGATCTGAACCTATTATGTTTTCATGAATATATGTGAGGTCTTGATCCTATCTTGCAAGTCTATAGTAACCTATTATGTGTTATGATCCGACAACCCCGAAGTGACAATAATCGGGATACTTCTCGGTGATGACCATAGTTTGAGGAGTTCATGTATTCACTATGTGCTAATGCTTTTTTCCGGTTCTCTATTAAAAGGAGGCCTTAATATCCCTTAGTTTCCACTAGGACCCCGCTGCCACGGGAGGGTAGGAAAAAATATGTCATGCAAGTTCTTTTCCATAAGCACGTATGACTATATTCGGAATACATGCCTACATTACATTGATGAACTGGACCTAGTTCTGTGTCACCCTATGTTATAGCTATTACATGAGGAATAGCATCCGACATAATTATCCATCACTGATCCAATGCCTACGAGCTTTTCACATATTGTGCTTCGCTTATTTACTTTTTTGTTGCTACTATTACAATTACTACAAAACTGCTATCGTTACTTTTGCCACTGTTACCATTACTATCATACTACTTTGCTACTAAATACTTTGCTGCAGATACTAAGTTATCCAGGTGTGGTTGAATTGACAACTCAACTGGTAATACTTAAGAATATTCTTTCGCTCCCCTTGTGTTGAATCAATAAATTTGTGTTGAATACTCTACCCTCGAAAGTTGTTGCGATCCCCTACACTTGTGGGTTATGAAGGTCAAGAACCTCCCAACGAGAATGTATGAATTGCATCAATGGTACATGAACATTACCAAGATTTCCAATCGAGAGTCCCTCGTGGTGAATGTCAAGGAGGAGCATTACTTCCATGAGAAAGCTGTGTCCATTGATTATTCAGAACTATTTCAGTTATACAATCAAGACGCACTCGACAAATCTATCATCAGTTGCTATTGCCTGTAAGTGATTTCTTTTTGTAATTTAAGTCTCAAGCTAGCTGTAGTGATCATTTTGATCAATCATTACATGTAATTATCCTTACTATATTCTTTTCTGTGGTATTATATGCAGGATGAAGATGTATGAAATGAAAAAATCTGGATGCTATGGCATTGGGTTCATTGACCCAAATACCATTAATGAGTACACATGGAATCTTACAAGTTGTCGATCAAGTTTAGAGGAAAGCATGCTAGAGTTCTTCAAGCGGCTCAATACCAATGAACATATACTACTTCCTTACAACTTCCTGTGAGTCACACTGTCTTTTACTAGAAATTCTGTTTTTGCTTACTAGCTAGCTAGATGTTAATAATTAAGTGTATACGGTTTACGGTAGTTGATTAGTGTTATGCACATGCCCGCTTAATTAAGACATGCAAACGTGTGCGCATGCAGTTTCCACTGGATCTTGTTAGACATTAAAGTTGAAGAAGGAAAAGTTGAAGTACTGGACTCACTACTTAAAAAAGAAAGTGACTACACCATCTTGAAGGGGATAGTCAATAGGTAATTTCAATCATTATTAACTATATCTCGGCCTATTTAGTTCCTCATTTCCTGATATGAACTATTTAATAACCCCTTTATTAATTTTCTTTGCCGGCGGGCAGGGCTTGTGCAAAGTTCATCAAGGTGACTCCAGGCAAATGGGCAAAAAAGTTGTTATGGTATCAACCAAAGGTAAGTAATTAAGTAGTACTAGCTAGCTAGCTAGCTACCATCTCTTTAATTCTTGTTTCAATACCATTAATTAATTATCATGCTTGATTAATCATTATCTGATTCAATTCCATTCTCATAAAGGCCCTGAAGCAGGCGTCGGGAAATGATCTGTGTGCATACTGCATTTGCGAGAACATCCGCATGATCGCGTCCGAAAGGAGCAGATCTCAAAGACAAGTGTCGTGGTGGGCGCACGGCAGATGCCAAGGGATGGCTAAAGAGAGGAGGAGGCTCGAGGGCGCCGGTGGGCTCCAGAGGCGAGGTTAGCATGAGCGGGCGCGGGACGCTGGACATACCCAGGTTCGGGGCTCTCCGGAGAGATAATACCCCTACTCCTGCCGAGTGTAGTGATGATAGTACAATGTTGCTCCCGGAGCTGTATGGAGGAGGAAGGAAGCTGGCGAAGGCTTGGGCTGCTCCTTCTCTCTGGTGTGGCTGTTTGGTGGCTAGTCCTATGCTCGCTTGCCTTTATCTCTATGTATTACAATCCATATGACGTATCTCATATGTCACATGCCCCTGTAGGCGTGGGCTCCTGGGGGGTTTTATAGATCACCCCCCCCCCCCCTAGGGTTACAATGGTAATACGCCGAGTCGGTGGGTCCGTATTGTCGGTGTCCGGGATCCCGGGCTGGGTCCCGCTGAGGGCTTGTGGTTCGCCGGGTTCCCCTAGGTGCGGGCCCCACGTGCCTAGGGGGACTGTGCGCCATCTTGTCGATTGTCAGGGCGTGGCCCAGTTGAGTCGTGTATAGTGGCTCCCCACCAGGTTGCCGCTTGCTGTCGTCAGCGGTGAGGGCGGGAGCACTGTTGCCACACCAGCCATGGTCAACGGGCAGGTGAGGGGCACTATTGCCACGCTCCGGCTGACCATAGGCATGGGTGGAAGCACTGTTGTCTTGGTCATCGGTTATTGAAGTCTCGTTCCATCGTACGGCCTAGATGGGATGGGAGCTTGACCCGTGGTTGGATTGCGGTGCATGCCACGGGTGGGGTCGGCTTGTTGGGGAAGCCTTGGTCGCACCGGGTTGGGTCGTCTCGCGCCAGTTGCTGAGACCGGGTCGACGTACCTTGTCGGGTCGGAGAGCTTGGCCGGGTTGCGGGCCTTGCCGGGTCGAGCGACCCGGACAGGCGGGTGCCGGTTTGAGCGGCGATGCGGCCCCCACTATTTTTGAAAAGGATCCGGGTTCCGTTGCCTGCCCGGGGTTCATCCCCCGACAGTAGTCCCCGAAGTTGTGAAGGTCCGCCGTCTTCGGATGAGTGGGCCTTCGCAGTTTCCCCCTTGAGCAAGGCAGATTCTGCGAATGCCGGGTCCGGCAACACCCACTGTGTGCTGGTTTTCTCGGAAACCGGATCGCGGCATCCCGGCCGTGGCGGGAAATGAGGAGTCCATCGAATCTTGGGGCAATCCCTCGGGCTTCGCGCAGGCGTCACGTGGTGCCCGGAAGTCGGAGGGGCCTGACAGGCCACGCGCGTGACGGGACTGGGTGACAGGCTGGGGCCCGCCGCCGCGCGCCCTTGGTCCACGCGTGCTAATTTATTGCGGCGTCCAGGGGACGGTTGCTCTTCCCCGGGCAGTTACTGTGCGTGTACGTGCACACTCATTGCGGGGTAGTGGAACGGGTGCGTGCAGATGATCCCACTCCCCCATGTTTGAACCGAGGGTTATAAATTGAGGGGGGGCAAGGGGGCGGTGGACATTAAGCTCGCTCGCGCCCTCCTGTCCCCCTGCTCTTGCTCTGCTCTACGCAACTGCGCCATCTTCATCCTCCTTCTTCCGTCCATGGCGCTGCTGTCGGGCTCCTGGATGGGCTCGAACGTCACCACCGAGGACATCATCCAGCTTTGGGCGTCGCGGCTCCTGCCGCGGGAGACGGACGTCGGCGTTCACCTGCCGCGCGGCGAGCAGAGGCCTCGGCCCGAGGAGCAAGAGCGCGTGGTCTTCCTCACGCACTTCGAGCACGGGTTCGGGCTGTCGGCGAGCACCTTCTTCCGTGCGTTCCTGGAGTTCGTCGGGCTCCAGCCGCATCATCTTGGTGTCGGGGCCATTGTCCAGCTCTCCGGCTTCATGACCCTCTGCGAGGGGTACCTGGGGGTCGAGCCCACGATCGACCTCTGGGCGCGCTTCTTCTCCTTGAAGCAGCAGGGCCCATCGGCCGGGGAGTTCACCGACTGCGGCGCCGCCGTCATCTCGAAGCGGTCGGGGGCGGATTTCCCCAAGATCCCGCTGGATGATTCTGCCAAGAAGTGGCAGAATTCCTTCTTCTACGTCTGCAACCTTGATGCAGACCACATCAACCTTCCTCCCTTCGCCAGCGTGCCGCCGCGGGCGAAGACTAACTGGGGCTACTCGCTCAGGCGCCCGTCGCAGGAGATTGTCAACCTCTGCGAGTGGGTGACGGTGATGAGGACGCGGGAGGGGCTCACCGGCACCGACCTCCTTGCCGCGTTCATCATGCGCCGGGTCCTTCCGCTTTAGAGGCGCTCCTGCCTCATCGACGAAATGATCGGCCTTCAATACCCCAACCGCATGGGGTCGACACGGCTGTCTGTGGAGCAGATTGCACGCGGCGTGGACGACATCTCCAAGGCCAACCTTGGAGAGGACTGGCGGTTCGTCAAGGCGCCGTATAGCGAGTCAAACCCGGCGCCATAGGTGAGTGTCTAGTCGTCCTACTTTGCTGTTGCGCACCTTCTCATCTGTCCTCACACGATGCGGGAGGTGCTTCTGAACGCGAACCGGCACCCTTACACCCGGGCTCCATCGCAGGTGGCGCCGGTTGCACCAGAGGAGCCCGCGGCCCACGGCGGGGAGGAGGTGGCCGGGTCCGACGCCAGCACTGGGCGTCGCGCAGGTAAGTCCTGTGTTTTCTCTCTCTCTTCATGTGTCTTGAATTGCTAACCGTGGCATGGCGTGGGCGATGTTGATGCCGGTTGTTGGAGCAGCGGTGTTGGGCGGGGGAGGCGGCGAGCGAGCGAGCCGGGTCTTCGCATGGGGCGGCGCCGAGCCGCCCGCATGGGAAAGATAGCATCGCGTTGCGACCCTTGGCCCCGAAGCGCACGGCGGACCCAGCGGGGGCCGGGAGGCTGGTCAAGAGGACGCGCGGCGCTGGGCACGGGAGGCCAACCCCGGTCCCTATCTTGTCGGGGTAATTTTTTGTCTTACGCACGCATCCGGGTTGTTGAGCCGGTCTTGGTTTCTTTTTGGATTATTCTGCCTTCTTCTTCAGGTCGCCAATCGCACTGGCGAGGGCGGCGGCGGAAGCCGCGGTCGCCAAAGGGACCGCGTTCCGCAGGAGCCGGTCCGACCTCGCCGACCAGGCCGAGGTGGAGGGACAGGCCGACTCGGACCTCGGCCTGGACCCGAACGACGCCGAAGCCTTGGCCTAGCGGGACAAGAACCGGGCCGAGGCAGAGCTGGAGGCGGCCTCGATCCATACTTGGACCGACGCGGCGGCGGCATGGGCGCGAGCCAGCGCGGAGCCGGCCTAGCGCGAGATGCCGGAGGGCACGGTGGTGGCAGCGACGGTCTTTGAACCTTCGTCGGTGAGGGAATGCGGCCGTGGAGGTCGGGCTGAGGTGGTGATCCTCGACCAGAAGGTCTTGGAGGTGGGGGGTGATACCCCGCCGCGGGCCGACGTGGTGGAGCGCGTGGAGGCTAATGGTGGTGGAGTCGGCGCCGTCTTGCAGGAGGCGCTGCGGGCGGCGGTGCCGGAGGCGCCGCCGGTTTTGGAGGAGGCACCGCGGGCGACCGTGCCGGAGGCCACCCCGGTAGCTAGGCCGGTGGTAGCGCAGCAAGCCGTCCCAGCGTCCGGACCGGAGGCGGTGACGCAAGGCGTCCCGGCGTCCGGGTCGTCGTCGGCGCCGGGAGGGGCGTCGGAGGAGGTGTTGGCCGTGTCGCAAGTGGCCAGCGGGGGGCACGCCTTGGTGCCTTGGCAGGGAGGGCGCCGAGCTGCCATGCCGCAGCCGGCGCGGAGCGGGGGCGCCATTGTCTTCAGGCCTCAGACCCAGGAGGAGGCGGCGTTGGATGCCGTCAGTCACCGCCTGCGAGGCCGGACGGAACGGCTCGAGGCCTTCGCCCAAGCCGAGGTGGAGCGGACACATGACCTGGAGTACGCCATTTTGACAAGTCTTCTTTTTCTTGTAATTTCTTCTTTGTGGGGGCGCGCCAGCCCACCCACTGGGTGTAGCCCCCGAGGTTCGGACCAACTATGTAGTAGTTGGGTCGAATCTTTTAGAGCGTTGGCATTGTTTTGACTTCTATCTACTTCAGCATCTCGACGTCTTCCGGTTCGCCGCTTACAACCGTCTCCTAGGTAAGCACCGGGAGCTCAAGGAGCAGCTTGCTGCCAAGGAGGAGGAGCTTCATGTCGCCGCAGGTACCCTCGTGCTCTTTTCTAGTGGGGGCGCGCTAGCGCACCCACTGGGTGTAGCCCCCGAGATTCGGGCCAACTATGTAATAGTTGGGCCAAATCTTAAGTCTTGTCTTCATATTTGCTGAACTCTTCTTTTTTTGCAGCCGAGGTGCTGTCCTGGCAGACTCGTCTGCTCTGGGATGGTCATCACTATGACCGACTCGTTGCCGACACCGGCCGTCTTGGCGTCAAGGCGGCACAGGCGAGGGCGGAGGCGGCCGCGGCCCGGCGGTCTCTTGATGAGGCCAACCGGCTGCATGAGCAGCTGGCGGGTCACAACAGCTGCCTTGAGGCCGAGGGGGAGCTCCTTAAGGCGGAAGCTGCCAAGGTGGTGGAGACGCAGCAGGCCCTGGTCGAAGCAGACCAGCAGCGCGGCTAGCTGACCAACGACAAGGGCCGGCTTCAGGCCGAGGTGGATCGCCCGCGGGGGCAGGTCACCACGGCTGAGGCGGCCCGTCAGGATGAGGCACGTCGCCACGAGGCAGCCGAGAAAGCGGCTGAAGACAAGGACGCCGAGCTGAAGGCGTCCCTTGCCAAGGTGGCCAATCTGGAGAAGGCACTCGAGGAGCACGACCGAACCATCGAATGGGAGCGGCGTGGTACGTTGCTTGAGGCGCGGCACCGGGAAGAGTCCTTCTTCAGTAAGTACTTTTTCTTGTAGTTTGTCGGGTCGGGATCCGGCCTTTCTTCCTTGTTGTTCTTCTTCTAACTTGCTTCTTCCTTTGTGGTAGGGGCCTTCCTGGAGATGCAGCGGCTGGTGAAGGAAGGCGTCCGCTATCAGCGTGACCCGACCGGCATTGCTAGGTCTGGGACGGATCCGCGGGTGGCCTGGACCTTCCCGGAGATCATCACCGCTGCTGAGGCCCGCTTGCTGGTCTTGGGAACGCAGATGGGACGGCTGTCCCAGGCCGGCACTGCGATGACGGCGGCCCTTTGGTCGGGTGTCGTCGTGTCGAGCAGCTTCGCGCACCTGGCGCGCTAGTTGGAGATGGGACCGGACCGGCTTGGCGGGTGGCCGTCTCCGCCGCTCGTGCCGGTGCTAAGATGGCGCTTCGGTTCACGCTGTCTTGGCATCCGGACCTTCAGCTGGACGCGTTAATGGGCCAGCGGGCCGGCTCGGAGCAGTTGCTGCAGGAGCAAGCCGGCCGGATCGCCTCCCGGGCCAGCTACATCACCGAGTTCGCCTTCCACGATGAGTTCCATCTGGAGCGGACGGAAGATGGCAGGGTCGTGGACAGCGACGACTTCGGCTTGCTTCTCCACGATCCGGAGGGGAGCTCGGAGGAGATGGGTGCCTATCACGACACGGATACCGAGGAGGACACCGGCACCTCGCTGGACCCGGAGGCCGCCAGGGGAGGGCCGTCGACATCGCGACGCGACGCTGGAGATGCCTGAGACACTTTGTAAAATTTGTTAAGTAGCAGGTCCACCCACCAACTGGGGGTTTTAGGGTGTAATGAACTTTGGCCGTGGGCCTTTTCTTAAATATTTGTGTGTAAATGTCGTGAGTGTTTTCGCTCTCGCCTTCCGCTTTTTTGGACCGATTTCATGCACTTTTCCTTTCTCAAAA
>NC_041385.1:763607332-763639867 GCF_002162155.2 Triticum dicoccoides
ACAAGGAGTTTGATTCTTCGAGAGGAGCGCGTAGGACTTGGGTCCTTCGAAACGTTGAGCGCGAGCGAAACACCCACTGGGCCGGCTGGCGGAAATCCGGCGAGGTCAGTTGGCGAGCAGCCGGTCGTGCGGCTGCTTATTTGATAAGCGGCGGGCCGGGTTGATCGACCTGGCAGCCTTTGACTTAGTGTATGAAGCGTAAAGGAGCTTTGGCCCATTGTGCCTGCCAGCCGATAGCCAAAGCTGGATCTATGGCGTTAGGGCGAAGTGGGGGACCGCGGCATCCTAACTTTATCAGGAATCACCAAGTAAGGCGGCAGGGTGGCGATCGAGCCGGCCAGCCCCTGAGCCCCCGGGTCGAGCGAGTCAGACCGGTGTCCAGGTTCAGTGTTATAGTGATACAGGAAAACAGGGACACAAATAAATTGGTCGACAAAAGGCAGCCCCCAAGTCTCGTTTGGGGACCCCATAGTTTCATGCGTTTACAAAAGGCGACGATACATACACTCGTGCGGCTAACTGTAAAACGGGCGGAGGAGTTCCGCGTTCCACGGCCGGGTCGTTTCTTCACCGGCGGTGTCCTTCTTGCACTTCTTTGACTTGCGTGCGTCGATGAGGCAGTAGGCGTTGCGGTCGCGCAAGGCCCTGCTCATGATGAATGGGCCCTCCCATGGAGGGGACAGCTTGTGCTGGCCTGCCTGCTCTTGGACGAGTCGGAGGACGAGGTCACCCTCACGGAACGCGAGGGGCTTGATCTTCTTGTTGTGGTAGTGCCTTAGGCCTTGCTGGTAGATGGACAAACGACTGAGCGCCAGGAGGCGTGCTTCTTTGAGCAGGTCGATGCCATCTTCGCGGGCTTCTCTGGCTTCGGCTTCGGTGTACATCGCGACGCGTGGCGAGTCGAACTCGACATCGGTTGGCATGACGGCTTCGGCTCCATAAATGAGGAAGAACGGGGTGAACCCGGTCGGCCGATTCGGCGTGGTGCGTAGACTCCAGAGAACGGGCGGCAACTCGTCAAGCCAGCTGCTGGGTGAGCGGATGAGTGGCTCGACGAGTCGCGGCTTGACACCGGACAGGATGAGTCCGTTGGCCCGCTCGACCTGCCTGTTGGACTGCAGATGTGCAATGGAGGCCAGGTCGAGGCGGATGCCGGAGACGGAGCAGTATTGCTCGAGCGCACCCTTGGCGAAGTTGGTGCCGTTGTCGGTGATGATGTTGTTTGGCATGCCGTAGCGCACCGCTATGTCCTTGATGAACCGGACGGCTGTTTGCCCATCGAGTTTCTTGATTGGTCATGCCTCGATCCATTTGATGAATTTGTCCACTGCCACCAGCAAGTGCGGCATGCCGCCTCGAGCGGTTCTGAAGGGTCCCATCATGTCAAGTCCTCACCCCGCGAAGGGCCAGGCGATTGGTATGGTGCGGAGTGCTGATGCCGGCTGGTGGTTGCGTTTGCTGAAGCGCTGGCACCCCTCACATTTGAGAACGAGCGACTCGGCGTCTTTGAGGGCCGTGGGCCAGTAGAAACCGTGGCAGAACGCCTTGGCCACCATGGATCGCGATGCGGCGTGGTGCCCGCA
Source organism: Triticum dicoccoides (assembly GCF_002162155.2). NCBI lineage: Eukaryota > Viridiplantae > Streptophyta > Magnoliopsida > Poales > Poaceae > Triticum > Triticum dicoccoides. The sequence continues at coordinate 763,608,916 of NC_041385.1, forward strand.
CTCGCCCTGGTGAATGTCGAGGAGGATGTCGATGCCTTGTTCCTGCTCGACGCAGCGCTGGAACACGCCAGTGGAGCTGCACTTGACGAGCTCGTTGATGAAGCTGTAGGCGGACGCCCGGCGCTGCACTTGCCGAGCTTCGATCTCATCCATGGGGAGAACCCCGCTCTCAAAGAATTCCGATATTGAGAGGGCCAAAGATGGAGCCGTAACCACGGCGAAGACAGCCACCAGGGTGGGTTCCGAGTCGCCAGCCCCCGGGTCGGGGATGGCGACGGCCGGGTCCGAGGCGATGGTGGCCGGGTTGAACTGAGCAGCCCCCGGGCCGGGTTCAGCAGCCCCCGGGCCGGGTTCAGGTGCGGCCGGGTCGTCTGGAACATGGATGGACTCGGAGTCCGGCGATGGCTCGACGGAAGGCTTGCGCAGGTGCTCGAGGGAGACACCGGACGGGATGGCTTGTCGTGACGAGGCGATCTTGGAGAGTGTGTCAGATGCTTCATTCTTCGCGTGCGGGACATGGAGGAACTTGCAGCCCTCGAAGGATCTGGACAACTTCTGGAGAAGGAAGCGGTAGCTTTCCTTGTTGGAGTCACGGGCGTCCCATTCGCCGGAGCACTGCTGCACTACCAGGTCCGAGTCGCCGTAGCACCGGATGCCAAGTTCTTTTGCAAGCCGGAGGCCATGCACAAGGGCTTTATATTCGGCGACGTTGTTGGAGGCGGAGAAGTGGATCTGGAGCCCGTAGCGGAGCCGGTCGCCCTTTGGGGACGACAGTATGATGCCGGCCCCCAGGCCGAGCCGCATCTTGGGCCCGTCGAAATGCATGCGCCAATGCGTCGAGTCGGGAGGCGGCGGCAAGTACTGGGTCTCGATCCAGTCGACGAGGAAGTCGGCCAGGGCTTGAGACTTGATCGTGGAACGGGGCTCGTAGAGGATGGTGTGGCCGGCTAGCTGGATCACCCACTTGGCGACCCGGCCAGAGTCGTCCCGGCACCCGATGATTTCTCCGATAGGCGTCGTGCTGACGACGGTGACGACGTGCTCTTGGAAGTACTGCTTCAGCTTCTTGGCGGTGAGGTACACGCCGTAACATATCTTTTGGTAGTGCGGGTAGTTCTGCTTGGAGATGGAGAGCACCTCACTCAGGTAGTAGACCTGGCGCTGGACGGCTTGGATCTTGCCCTTCTCTGGTCGCTCGACCACTAGCACCGTGCTGACCACCCGCGAGGTCGCGGCTATGTAGAGCAACAACGGCTCCTTGTCGGTCGGCGCGGCCAGGACTGGTGCGGTGGAGAGCATGCGCTTGAGGTCTTGGAAGGCCTCGTCTGCCTTGCCGTTCCATTCAAACGGGCTTGTCTTCTTCATCAGCTGGTACAGGGGTAGCGCCCTCTCGCCCAGCCGGCATAGAAACCGGCTGGCCGAGGCCAAGCACCCGGTGAACTTTTGGACATCGCGCAGCCGAGCCGGCTTGTGCATGCGCTCGATGGCCTTGATCTTCTCCGGGTTCGCCTCAATGCCGCGTTCCGAGATGAGGAAGCTGAGTAGCTTTCCGGTCGAGACGCCGAAGACGCATTTTTCCGGGTTAAGCTTGACCTTGTATTCGCGAAGGTTGGCGAATGTTTCCTTCAAATCGTCGAGGAGCGTGAGGTGCTGCTTGGTCTTCACAATGATGTCGTCCACGTACACGTGGATATTGCGGCCGAGTTGCGGCAGCAGGCATTTCTGCATGTGGCGTTCGAAGGTGGCGCTGGCATTCTTCAAGTCGAACGACATGGTGATGTAGCAATACGTCCCAAAGGGCATGATGAAGGACGTCTTCAGGGCATCGGCCGGGTCCAGCTTGATCTGGTAGTAGCCGGAGTAGGCGTCCAGGAAGGACAGGAACTCGCACCCGGCGGTCGAGTCGATGACTTGGTCGATCCGCGGGAGAGCGAACGGATCCTTGGGACAGGCCTTGTTGAGGCTGGTGTAGTCGATACACATGCGCCAGGTCTTGTTATTCTTCAGGACGAGGACTGGGTTGGCCAGCCACTTGGGGTGAAACACTTCCATTATGAAGCCGGCCGCCAAAATCTTGGCGACCTCTTCACCAATGGTTCTTCTCTTCTCTTCGGAACATCGTCGGAGGGATTGATGGACAGGATTGGCGTCCTTGCAGACGTGAAGTTTGTGCTCGTCGTACGTCCTCGGGATACCCTGCATGTCCTTGGGGGTCCATGCGAAGATATGTCGATTCTCAGGAGGAAGTCGACGAGCTCGCCTTCCTATTTACTGTCGAGGCGGGCGCCTACGACAACGTACTTGCTGCAGCTGGGGTCTTTAGGGTTGAGCTTCACTTTATTGGTCTCCTTGGAGGGCTTGAAGGCGGCTTCGTCGGCCGGGTCCGTGACCGGCATCGATGCGGCCGAGGCTTCGCCTGCCATGGCGACGATCCGGTCGAGTTGGCGCCGCTCCTCGGCTATGACCAGCGACTCGGCCAACATGGCACCATCTCGGGCGCACTCCAAGGACTTGTTGTAGTCGCCGGTGATGGTGATGAGGCCCTTGGGACCCGGCATCTTCATCTTGAGATACACGTAGTAGGGAACCGCCATGAACTTGGCGAGTGCGGGCCGGCCTAGCAACACATGATACGCGCTGGACAGGTCCACCACCTCAAACCAGATTGGTTCACGCCGGAAGTGGCTACTGTCACCGAACAGGCATCGAGCTGGACCCGGCCAATGGGAGCGCAGGAGAGGCCGGGCACGATGCCGTGGAAGATCGTCCGGGTCGGCTCCAGGTCCTCGGCCTTGAGGCCGAGCTTGGTCATCCTGTCGCAATAGAAGATGTTGATGATGTTGCCGCCGTCGATGAGGACTCGTGAGAACTTGCATGTGCGCCGCGCAACGATGGTGGGGTTGAGGACGAGGGCGTAACCACCCGGACTCGGCATGACTGCGGGGTGATCCTCCCGGGTCCAGGTGATCGGGCGATCCAACCAGTGCATGAACTCCGGCTTGGCCGGGACGACGGTGTTCACCTCCTGCCGAAGGAGGTGCTTGCTGCGCTTGTCGTTGCCGAGGCTGGTGAAGATGACGTAGGCCGCGTTCTGGTCTGGGTAGGCGTCGTTGCGCATCGCGCCGCTAGTGGGAGGCGGCGATGGAGGCGGAGGCGGTTGTCCCGCGCCTGGAGCTAGAACCGGAGCCGAAAGGGGCGGGACGTCTCCCCTCATGATGCGCTTGGTGATGGCGCACTGCCGAAGCGTGTGCCTGGAGGGTCTTACCCGTTGTGGTGCTTGCATGGGGCGTCGAGCATCTCTTCGAAACTCATGGCGGGTTGCCATGCCATCTTGCTAGTCTGCCGGCGCTTTGCCGCCGGGTCCATCGTGGGCTCGGCGGCCGCGACGAGCCAATTGTCGTGACACTGCGCCGTCTGGTCGGCCTTGCGCTTGTTGTTCTGGTGATGCTGCTGCCGGCTGCTTTTGCCGGCCGGCCTCGGGGGAGGAACCGGCTTTGCCTTGCCGGCTTCATGCAGCGCCACCTGGATCTTCATGGCAGAGTCGGCGTTGGCGTATTTATCCGCCATTACCATGAGCGCGGCCATGGTGGCTGGCTCGAAGCGTAAGAGTTTGTGCTTGAGGCGGGTGCCATCTCGGCACCCGCTGACAAAGTACTGGATCGCCTGGACTTCATGGACGCCCTCGCAGCTGTTTCGAAGCTCGGTCCAGCATGCGAGGTACTCGCGACCAGTCTCCGTCGGCCCGTGCATGCACATAGCGAGCTGGCTAGGGCGACCGGGTCGCTTGTAGGACCCCGTGAAGTTGCGGACAAAGGCCTCCTCGAAGTCGACCCATGCATTGATGCTGCCCATCGGCAGACTGTTCAACCACGCGCGGGTTGACCCCTGGAGCATGAGCGGTGCGTAGCGCATGGCGAGACGGCGATTGGCACTAGTGATGCCAATGGCCATGGTGTAGTCGGTGAGCCAGTCTTCTGGCTTCACGGTCCCGTTGTACTTGGGGTGTCGCGGGGGAGCATCAACCCTTTGGAGAAGGGCTCCTCCCGGATGCGTGGGCCGAAGCACGCCGGCCCGATAGCGCCGCTCTCCTCCACCTCCAGGGAGCGAGCGAGCTGATCGAGGCGGTGGCGAGCGTCAGCGTCATCGATGGCGCGCGAGCCGAGTCGACTGGCGGCCAGGCCCCGAGGGGCCGGGTCGGTCGGATCCGGACACCGACCATGTTGGCCGGGTCCACGCTGGGTCTCTGTGGCGGGCTCGTCTCCCAGGACGTCGGCGGCTGCGTCGGCTGGGTTGCGCCGAGTCCGGGCTTGGCCGGAGTGCGCCTCACCGGGCGACGAGGAAGCCGTGTGCACAAGTTCCCCGGGTCCGCCAAGGCGGGCGGAGCCGGATCCCGCTGGCTTGGCGAGTTGGTTGAGGCGATCCAGCTGGGTGTTGGCTGTGTTGAGGACCTCACGCATCCGCCCGATGCGCCCCTGCAGCTCTTCACCCGTGAGCCGGTCCAGGCCGACCGCGACTGCCTTGGCAACGCGCGTGTTCTTCACTGGGGTCTCGTAGACGGTTCGGACGGCGCCGAGGGCCCGGCCGATCGCTCCTCCCTGGGTACGCACATCGGCGACCCGGCTTGGCTCGACCGTGGCGGGCGCGAATCTGTTGGCGGTGTCGTGCTCCATCTGAGCGGCCTCCAGGCGACGCTTGGTGGCGGCGAGCATCTCGGACAAGTCCAACATCTGCTGGCGCCTTTCCTCGAGCTGAGATCGGGCCTCGGCGATGTTGGTGGCGTCGATGTCGGTGCCTCAGGGATGCGGAGGCTCTGCATCACGGCGCGCAGCGGATCGTACGGCTCGGTCCGTTCTGCAGCGGCCCTGGCTCCCGCGGCCTTCCTCGTCTTGCTCGACAAGGAGGAGCCGCCATCGCCAGTGACGAAAACCTCCACATGGAAGTCCATCGCCCCGGCAGCAATGCCACTGCCGAGGGAGATGGGAGAGTCGGAGTAGCTGAGCACCTCGCTGGGGTACTCGTCGGCCGCGAACGCATAGGAGATGCGTAGCGCGGCAAAGGAGGCGGCAAGCGCGCCGACAACGTCGTCCGCCAGCGCGACGGACTCGTTGGAGTAGGAGAAGGGCCCCGTCTGAAGCATGCTCCCCGCCAGCTCCTCGAGCTGCCCCACGGTGGGCGCCAACTGTCGTGGTGGGCGCATGGCAGATGCCAAGGAATGTCTAAAGAGAGGAGGAGGCTCAAGGGCGCTACTGGGCTCCAGAGGCGAGGTTGGCATGAGCGGGCGCGGGACACCGGACATACCCAGGTTCGGGGCTCTCCGGAGAGATAATACCCCTAGTCCTGCCGAGTGTAGTTGGATGATTGATAGTACAATGTTGCTCCCGGAGCTGTATGGAGGAGGAAGGAAGCTGGCCAAGGCTTGGGCTGCTCCTTCTCTCCGGTGTGGCTGTTTGGTGGCTAGTCCTATGCTCGCTTGCCTTTCTCTCTATGTATTACAGACCATATGTCGTATCTCATATGTCACATGCCCCTGTAGGCGTGGGCTCCTGGGGGGTTTTATAGAACAACCCCCCCCCCCCCCAGGGTTAAAATGGTAATACGCCGAGTCGTTTGGGTCCGTATTGTCGGTGTCCGGGATCCCGGGCTGGGTCCCGCTGAGGGCTTGTGGTTCGCCGGGTTCCCCTAGGTGCGGGCCCCTCGTGCCTAGGGGGACTGTGCGCCGTCTTGTCGATCGTCAGGGCGTCGAGTTGAGTCGTGTACAGTGGCTCCCCGCCAGGTTGCCGCTTGCTGTCGTCAGCGATGAGGGCGGGAGCACTGTTGCCACGCCAGCCCTGGTCAGCGGGCAGGTGAGAGGCACTGTTGCCACGCTCCGGCTGACCATAGGCATGGGTGGAAGCACTATTGTCTTGGTCATCGGTGATTGAAGTCTCGTCCCATCGTATGGCCTGGATGGGACGGGAGCTTTACCCGTGGTTGTATTGCGGTGCACGCCACAGGTGGGGTCGGCTTGTTGGGGAAGCCTTGGTCGCGCCGGGTTGGGTCGTCTCGCACCAGTTGCTGAGGCCGGGTTGACGTACCTTGCCGGGTCGGAGAGCTTGGCCGGATTGCGGGCCTTGTCGGGTCGAGCGACCCGGCCGGGCGCGTGTCGGTTTGAGGGGCGATGCGGGCCCCGCTATTTTTGAAAAGGATCCGATTTCCGTTGCCTGCCCGGGGTTCATCCCCTCGACAACAGGACTGGCTACGTTTGTCAGAACACTATTCATAAATTTTTACACCATTATCGATATCTAGTCACACAACTAATACACATGCATATTGATCTCCTTCTTAACAGTTCAGAGAGGTGCGGGAGCAGCTCCTATCAACGGAGCGCATACTAGCACTTCAAGAGAAATTGCGGGATTTTTGCTCGACCAGGTCATAGATCCCAAAGGAGAATACTATTACCTGTTATCGCCCCCATGAACCACTTGTCATCGTGCTCCGAAGGCACCAAGGCAACACGTAGAAGAAATTGTATATATATACATGTGTATGTGTGAATTATTATCGGTGTTGGTTGTGAGACATTCGATGATATATATATATATATATATATATATATATATATATATATATATATATATATATATATATATATATATATATATATATATGGGCTGAAAAGGCATTCCCGATCTCCCGGAGCCACGGAGAAAAAAAAACACCCTGTCCCGCACCTCCCGCGACGCCCCCTCCCCTTCCCCGCGCGCCGCCACCGGTCCTAAATCCGGCCGCCGCGCCGCTCCCTCCCCGGGATCCGGCCGCCGCGACAACACCGCCCCCGGATCCGGCCACCGGACCGCCTTCTTCCCCCGGATCCGCCCGGGACTGATCCCGCCGCCGCCTGCCGCCACCAAGCACGGGCGTGCGACCCCGACGCCGCCTCCTGCCATGAAGCGCGGGCGCGCGACCCCGTCACCTACCTCTGGTACGCCGTGGCGCTTCCCCTGGGACCTAGGCTGCCCCCGACATCGCTCAGCTCCTCCTCGCTGCTCTGCCCCGATCACGGGCGCCTCCCCGTCCAACCTCCAGCGACGCAAACCACCTCCATCAGATGTAGGAGAGGGCATGCCGTCGTTCATGGCCTTCCCTCCCGTTTGCCACTGTGTGAGAGAGGTTCACTGCTTCGGTGCGAACTTCCCTTCGCTTTGGCGCGGCCTGCCCTCCTACCTGATTCCTCTCAGGCTCTGGATGGCTCGAATCGAAGGCCACCGCGGCCCTGCATCCCCAACGCAACCACCGCACGAGCTACACCACCCCGTGCTTCCCCACTCTTCCCTCGAGCGTCAGTTTGAATTTGCAACACGTCAAGCGTCACCGGTGAACGGCTCGTATCCACACGCGTCTCCTCTGCCATGGGATCCAGTGAACCACACCACTCTGTTCTGTCATCGTGCGCGGCTATGCGTCTGGCTCCGTCGCCTGCTCCCTGCTGCTACTTTGCTACACTATGGGGCACCTCTTGATCATGCGGGTGTAGCACGTAAGGTGTGGCCGCTTCTGAAGTCCGGCCTGGCCAGTGTCTTCAGTTCGATATGTGTGTGCTCGCTGTTTGGGTCGCTATCCCTCGATCCTGCAAGCTATACCAACACTTTAGTTCCTGAATTATCTAGTTCATGCTCCTCTCAGACTTGTTGTGTTCTGGGTGACGAACGAGATGGAGAGTTGGCGACTATGTATAGAGGCGTCCTGCTACTGCACTTGTCTACTAGACGGCTGTTGTTCGGGCTATACTTGGACGGCTGCAGGTGGTGATACTGGACGTCCGTGTGTCTGTTTTGGCGGCTCATTTTAACAGTCGGTGCTAATTAGCATGTGTCCAGTTTCTTCTGTATTGTTGCTACTTGGTGGAAATAAGAAAGTGGTATACAAGAAATTGTGTGCTGGAAAGAATTCAATGATTTTCAATCGGCTGTTTTTGTACTAGAACATCAGGTGCTTGTGCTAAATGTCCGTGAGAGAACACCTATAAAACCATCTGCAGAGTAGTACTCAATAATGAGAAGAGTAGACCAAAAGATGACCTTCTTTCTGCCCGGCTGCTGGCCTTCTTAAAATGTAGAAGGTCATGTACGTGTACTAGGAAACGGTTAAAATAAATATATGGGAGAAGGTCATGAACGTGTACTAGGAAAAAGTTTGCGTGATGTGCTCATTTATACAAAACACATAGAGAGTTAAGAGCATAAAAAATCCTTTAAAAAAAGATGAGGGGTCCATTTGGACAAACAACCGGTATTCGTGAAAAAAGGTTCAACAAAAAGGGAAAAAAGATTTAACAAAACTCACAAGAGGTTCACGAGTCAAAAAACAAGAACGGTTAAAGTTCAAAATACGAAATACTTGACAATAAAGAAGAAAAATTAACATTCAAACAAATCAAAAACTTCAGTGAGGTCAACAAGAAGATTTCATTCACTCTCTCACTTCAAAACACATGAAAAAAACCATGTAAAAATTATGCGAGAAGTTCATTATTAAAAAAAGACGAAGTTCAAATGAGAACAAAAGGAAGAAAGTATCACTAGTGAGCACGCCTTCGTGTCGGTCATTGCATAACCCCACATGATGAAGATGGTCGTGTGACCTCTTTTCCAAATGGATTTTCCCCGTTTTAAAAAATAACCTATAGATTGAAATTTAACTAATGGATAAGTACATTGTTTATTTCCAAAACCAAGAAGTTCAATTATAAAAAATGAGAAGTTCAAAAAATACAAATGTAGAAGCTCAAAAATAATAATGGAGGAAGAAGCTTAAAAAAGACTATCAAAAAATAATATATAAATGATTTTCCCAATTTAAAAAATAGAAGTTCAAATTAAAATAATGGAGTGGTTCGATGGTTATAAAAAAATTTAGAATTTTCCCGTTACTAACCAAAAACTGAGAAGTTCAAATTTTAAAAATGGCGAAGTTCAATGCCTATAGAAAATTAGAATTTTCTCACTATTAAAAGAATAAAACTAAGAAGTTCAAATTTTAGAACATCTTGATGGTTAGATGTGTGCTAAAACCATGTGAGTGTGTGTGTGTGTGTAGGTGCGTGCCAACACAAAAGTTCGAATGAGGAAAAGGTAATAAAATGAAACCTAAATTTTTTCATTGCAACAAGTTCCCTAAAAAAGGAACATAACATCAAAATATTCACAAAATGGAAAGTCAAATTAAAATAACAAAAAAATGTTCAAAAAATGTAATTAGAAAAATGGATTTCCCCGTTTCCAAACAGATCTAGAAGTTTAAACTAAATTAACAAACTGGTTCAATGTTTACTAAAAACTCAGATTCTAACCAAGAATAGAAAATCAAACCAAGGTGAAGTTCAAATTAAAATAACATAGAAGTTCAGAGTATATTAAAACATAGGATTTACATGTTAAAAAACAAAAAACAAAGGGCAAATTTGTCATTTTTTTAAACAACTCATGAAACAAAAACCTAGGATTTCTAATGGTTATTTCAATCAGTGTTTTAGAAGTTCAAATTGAAGACAACCAATGGTTCAACTACTACATAGAGTGTGTTTCATATAAGGAAAAAGAATAAAAAGACAAAGTCTAAAAAGACTTTTGCTAGAAGTTCACGTGGTCAGCCCAGGAAGTTCAGAAGTTCTTGTAAAGGAGGTTTCATCGTGTATTTGCTAGAAGTCCAAATTAAAGTATGAAGTTCAATTTTTAAAAAGTTCATGTACTACATGGTGTGTGTTTAATATGAAAAATAAATTAAAAGGCAAGGTCTAATTTTTTAAAGAAAACTAAGATTTTCCTCGTTATAGAAAACTAAGATTTTTTTATGGTCAAAAAGAAAACTAAAGATTTTCCTCGTTATTAAAGAATGGAAACAAGAAGTTCAACTTCTAAAAATAGCGCGCTTCACAATTTTATAAAAAATATTAAGAAATAAAACCAGGAAGTCAATATTAAAAATATGGAGAAGTTTGATGATTATAGACAACTCAGATTTTCCTCGTTATTAAAGAATGGAAACAAGAAGTTCAAAAATAAACTAACAAGAAGTTCAACTAATAAAAATAGAGGCCTCCAAAATTCATAAAAAAGATTAAGAAAATAAAATTAGGAAGTCCATATTAAAAAGATGGAGAAGTTCGATGATTATAGAAAACTCAGATTTTCCTCGTTATTAAATAATGGAAACAAGAAGTTCAAAAATAAAAAACAAGAAGTTCAACTTTTGAAAATATAAGGCTTCAAAATTTCATTAAAAATGATTAAGAAATAAACCAGGAAGTCCATATTATTAAAAAGATGAAGAAGTTTGATGATTATAGGAAACTCGAATTTTCCTCGTTGTTAAAGTATGGAAACAAGAAGTTCAAAAGTTAAATAACAAGAAGTTCAACTTTTAACAAATAGAGCACTTCAAAATTTCATTAAAAAGGATTAAGAAAATCAGGTTAAAAATTCATTAAAAAACTCAGATATTTTCACGTAACCGAGAGAAGTTCAGATTGATAACTGCCAGAAGTTCACATACTACACGGTGTGCATTTTATATTAAAAAGAATAAAAAAGCAAAGACTAAAAGTTTGTTGATATAAGTTCAAGTCCTCCATCGAAGAAAGTTAAAAATATATTGTGAGAGAGATTTAAACAAAAGAAATACCATTTGTGTAACACTTGACGAATGGATGAGAAAATTACAAATGAAAAATACGTCACAAAAGTTCAACGTGAAAACAGCAGGAAGTTCACCTACTACACTGAATGAATATTAGATGAAAAACTTTTAAAATCGTCGCGACTATGAAAAAATGATCAACACGGGAAAGTTGCGTGTTTACAACAGCTTTCCATCGGTATATCACTTGCTCAATTTCGGTGAGTGGATGGAGAGCTACAAGCAGTGGATGGAGATCTACGAGCAAAAAAAAGCACGTGAAAAATAGCGTGAAGTTCAAGTAGACATGCCGAGAAGTTCAAGTCTTCACGCGCTGCATTTTCGAAGAATCAGTTTCGCGATAAAGGCAGAACGAATGATCCCGCCATTTTCGTAATTACTTGAAAAAGGCTAAGAATCAGAGAAAACCATCAACATGAAAAAGTTTCGCATTTTCCGTAGCTTTTCAACAGTATATTATTTGCGCCATTCCGTTAAAGTTTGTAGAAAATATGGCGAAAATATGTTTTTTTTTCATTTTCGAAACTGACTTAAAACCATAAAGAATTGGGAGAAATAATACATACAAAAAAGTTTCGCATTTCCTCAACCTTTCCCACGCCATATCATTTGCTGCATTCGGACATACGGTTAAATAATTAGCTCAAAAATACAAATTCGTTAGAACTTGTATTGTTTTTTTATTTTTTTAAACCATTCAAAATTAAAAAAAACTTTCAACATGAAAAGGTAGCGTATTTTCATAAGCTTTCCAACGCCATATCATTTGCCTCAATTGGATTAGCCGTTTAGAAATGTCGTCGAAAATACTAACTCGGTTGTTCGGTTTGCAAAATTTTACGATTTTCCAAATTACTCTTTAACCATAAAGGAATTAGAGAAAACTTTCAACATGTGGAAGGACTGGTTTTGCAGCAGCTTTCCAACGCCATATTATTTATGTCATTCCGAAAAATGGTTTAGAAATGCGATTGAAAATACGATTCACATTTTTTGTATGAAGAAAAAACGGTTTTCAAAACTGCTCTTAAACCACTTACATTTTGGCAAAATTTTAAGTTGGGTCATGATACTGGTGTCCATAGATTTCCAACGGTATATCGCAAGCCCCATTTGGGCAATGTTGTCAGAAGTTCAACCTAGCACTAGGGGAACTTCAGGTCGAACAAATCAGGCAGTAAAAATGCAAAAAATGCAATTTCATCACGACCCGAGAGCAAAATCCGCCAGCGAGCAAGATTTCTATTTAAAACCGGTATTTAGTTGCTAAAAAATCTTTCTAGATTACACTAACATCATATAGAACACTACTAACCAGAATAATTCGCGGGGGAACCACGGTTGCAAAGATAGCCCGAAGGTCGGGTTCGTACAGAGGGAAGTTCAGGCGCGTGTACAAACAAAAATACGTCACAGAAGTTCAACGTGAAAATAGCATGAAGTTCAACTACTACGCTAAATGAATTTTAGATGAAAAACTTTTAAAATTATTGCGAGTATGAAAAAATGATCAACACAGGAAAGTTGCGTGTTTACAGCAGCTTTCCATCGGTATATCACTTGCTCAATTCCGGTGAGTGGATGTAGAGCTAGGAGCAGTGGATAGAGATATACGAGGAAAAAAAGCACGTGAAAAACAGAGTGAAGTTCAAGGTTTCATACCGAGAAGTTCAGGTACTTCACGCGATGCATTTTTGGCGAATCTGTTTCGCGATAAAGGCAGAACGAATGATCTCGCCGTTTTTGAAATTACGTGAAAACGGCTAGGAATCAGAGAAAACTGTCAATATAAAAAAGTTTCGCATTTTCCGTAGCTTTTCAGCGGTATTGCGCCATTGTGATAAAGTTTGTATCAAATATGGAGAAAATATGTTTTTTCCATTTTCGAAATTGACTTAAAACTGTAAAGAATTGGGAGAAATAATACATACCAGAAAGTTTCGCATTTGTTCAAGCTTTTCAACGCCATATCATTTGTTGCATTAGGACGCACGATACAAAAATTAACTTAAAAATACAAAGTCGGTAGGACTTGTACCGTTTTTTAAATTACTTGTAAACCGTTCAAATTAGAAAAAACTTTCAAAATGAAAGAGTAGCGCATTTTCATAAGCTTTCTAACGCCATATCATATGCCTCAATTGGATTAGCCGTTTAGAAATGATGTTGAAAATACGAACTCGGCTGTTCAGTTTGCAAAATTTTACGTTTTCTCAAATTACTCTTTAACTATAGAGAATTGCAAAAAACTTTCAACATGTGGAAGTAGCGGTTTTGCAGCAGCTTTCCAACGCCATATTATATGCCTCATTCCGATTAACAGTTTATAAATGCGATTGAAAACGTTTTTTGTGTGAAGAAAAAATGGTTTTCAAAATTTCTCTTAAACCGCTTATATTTTGCCAAAAATTTAAGTTGGGTCATGATAGTGGTGTCCATAGCTTTCCAACGGTATATCGCAAGCCTCATTTGGGCAATGTTGGCGGAAGTTCAACCTAGTTCACAGGGAAGTTCAACGTACTACTAACGGGGCAGGTCAGGTTGTGATCAGAATATTATTCTCATCCCGTGATCAGAATAGTGTTTATGTGTGTGTGTGTGTGTGTGTCTATATATATATATATATATATATATATGTATATATATATATATATATATATATATATATATATATATATATGCGGTTTTTTGAGAAAATCTATTTATATATATGCATAACGTGTACAATATGTAGTATCGTAAAATACCGGCAAACAAAAAAGAATTAAATGTAAAACACAAAATTAATGGAAAATAAAAAATAAAACCAAAATCCCCCAAACATTTAGTACCGGTCGGCGTTACCAACCGGTACTAATGGTCTACCAGCACCTAGGCCTGACTCGTGCCACTTGGTGGCACTTTAGCGCCGGTTCGTGCCGAACCGGTAGTAAAGGGGGGGGGGGCCTTTAGTCTCCACTCTTTAGTGCCGGTTGTAGAACCGGCACTAAAGGCCCTTACGAACCAGTGCAAAAGCCCGGTTCTGCACTAGTCTTGTATCGAAAGGGGCAGAATACTGTCGGATCTAATGACTGATATGATTTACTCAGCGTGCTATATATGTATGTATGCCAATGAACTGGGGTGCTCTAGGAGTCTATTATTATGTATGTATGTCTTTCAAGTTTTCCTTTTTATAGTTTTTCTTTTTTGAAATGAGAGGGGTTCCCCGCTGCCCCAACTTTTATTAAAAAGCAATGGGAAAATGACCACATACAAATTGTTAATAGCTCTTGGCACAGTTAGGAAGTAGTTGCAGACGACTTGTTATAGGAAGATAGAATCCCTCCCTGAAACACTCATATTTGACCTAGGGGCAGGCAAGAGAGCTATTTATAACGGTTAACAACACAACAAAGCTACAACTCGATTGAACAACTACCCCACATCACCAGTAGTCCCGGAAATCCTAAGCAGCTCCCCTCCTCGATGGTCGAGCAGCCTTAAGCAGCAGAGGAGGAGTGCACCTTGGCTGCCTGAACATGTATGTTCCGTTGCCAAATTCTGGCGCCCACCAGGTCTAGGATGCATCGCACACTTCACCAGCTTCGCTCATGGAAGACAAATTCATTTCAAAATAACCATAAGATCCACAAGGCTGCAGAACTAACCAGATTAATAGCATCACATCATTTTTTTAATTTTCTAGAAGGAAAGCAGAGAATGGAAGGAACTAGGCACAAGAATGTTAACACTCTCTACCACCACAGCCCAAATATGTTGAGCAACAATACAATAAAAAAATAGGTACCTGTTGGATACTTTCAGGTTAATCACAAAAGTCATAAGAAACATCTTCAACATTTCTGTGTTTAGCCAAGTTATCTCGAGCAAGGCTTTTGTTATGGATAGTAAGCCACAAAAACACATGGATAGTTTTAGCCCATGGTGTATTTGGTTTATCAATGGTGTACTTAAAGAACATGAGTTTTTTCAGTCATTATTCATATCATCAAAAAATCCTTTACTCCAGGAAGCCAACAGAGCCATATTAAAATCTCTAAGATTGGGGACCCACAAAGTGGACAAGCCGCCAATTATTTAAATGACATTTGTGCTCCACTCCCAAATTTCCCCAGAAAAATGAGACATTTGGGAGGCGATGGCATCAATTGCCCACTTAGGAAATTTCATCATAGACATCAAATAAATAGAAATGCTAGCAATACAAGTAGTAAGTAAAACAAGTTTGCCCCTATAAGACACATTTCTCCCCAACCATCTTGCAATATATTTGTTTATAATTTTATCAATAATAAGATGAATTTCGTCCCTCCTATGTTATTTATAGTACAGGGGAACTCCCAAATATTTAAAGGAGAAATCCCCAATCTATCAGCAAACATTCTCAACAAATCCTCTAGACATTTCCTCCACAACATGGATAATATGCAGATCACTTTTATGAAAGTTAATTTTAAAACAGAAAGTTTCTCAAAGCAAGTTATGATCCATTTCAAATTCCTGGCATTTTCAACAAATGAATCAAGAAACATGATAGTGTCATCAGCATACTACAAACTGACTACACCTCCAGGAATCACATGTGGCAGAAACCAAGCAATCAAATTATGATTAACAACTTTTATAAGCATCTTAGAGAAAACATCAGCCACCAAATTAGAGACTGGGGGGAGAAGGGATCACCTTGCTTCATTCCATTCCCCCCAACAAAATGAGGCCCATTAGTATCATTAATCCTAACACAAAGGAACCTTGATGTAGAGAATTACGTACCCAGCCAATCCATTTACTACCAAAACCTCTACATTTGAGCATTCCACAAGGAAATCCCAACTAACCCTATCATATGCTTTTTCATAATCAAGCTTCACAACGGAACCACTAGTCCTAGCTTTATGAGTTTCATGAATCACTTTACGAGCCATAACTACACTCTCCAAAATGAACTTACCAGTAATAAAAGTAGTTTGACTTTGAGAAACAATTCTGCCACAAATAGGCTAATTGTCATAGCCTTAGTAAAAATCTAAACAACATAGTTACTCAAACTAATAGGTCTGAAATGCTTCATATCCTTAGCATTAGACACTTTAGGGATAGGAGTAATAATAGCAAAGTTCAGACGAAATACATCAAGGTTACCATTTTGAAAATTTCTTAATAGCCACATAAAGCCATTTTATCCAGAGATCCCAGAATGTTTGGTAGAAAATAAATGAAAGTCCATCAGGGCCAGGGGCATCACCAACATATGAGCTCATAATAGCGGCTTTTATCTTTTCCTCAGAAAAGGATCTTTCCAGAGTAGCATTTTCTTCTGCAGTAACTAACTCATTTTCAGACAAAAAATCAGTCTCTAAGTGAATATCAAGTTTTGGTTCAAAAGAAAACATGTTTTTTTTTTGCAAAAAGAAGAAGTAGCTACTTCCAACATATCAGAAGTGTAAGTAACAGCGCCATCGGGTCCATTTAGCTTGGTCAAATGATTCTTACGATGTATATAGTTAGCAAGGGCGTGGAAATAAGCATTATTGCGGTCTCCCCCTCTATGATTTTTCTATCTCTGGATCTTTGCCATAAGGCAGTTTCCTCTTTCATCCAGACTTCACCCAGTTCAGCCTTAATAATATTCATCCTCTCATAGTCAGAGGCTGACAGAGGGTCAGTTTCAGACAGGACATCCAAAATATCAAACTCCATAAGGAGGAATTTTTGTTGTATATCGACGTGTACTATTCAAAGTATAGTGACCTTGAAAACAATCGACATACAATATATAGTTTCACAAACAAGTCACATACTAGTTGATATATATCAGTGATAATGATCGTGGACAATATTAATAAATAATGATTGCCTCTAAGACATACATTTCCAACGAATACAAGGAAGATATGTGTACATACACACCAGCAAATGATGCAGGACAAACTTCTTAGACTTGTTTGCAAGGCATACATCCATTGTTGATGACGTTTGGCCTTGATGCTCTCATCGTCCTGAGGCGCTGGAAACGAACTCTATGCCATAGGTTCAGCCGAAGGCACAACTCATCAAGCATCCAGTCGGGCACAGCATGGCACATGCACCACTCGAGCCGGTGGCCCAGGTTAGGCATGCAGAGCGGGCCATGCCCGATCCAACACACCGCTGCTCTGGCATACTCGTCCGATGTCGGCATGATTAGCCGGGACAAGAGGCTTCGTCGCTTGCGGGATGCCGCCACCCCCAACGTCATGTTGGTCTCCACAAACAACGGCACCTGTAGTTGCACGACAAATGCCATGATATTAATTTTGATCCACTCAACGATGATTGTGTTGCGTCTAAATCGATCCATCACGACATACTTAGCAAGCTTTTATAGATTCTACTAGCTGATAAATGTTTGTAGATTTTAAATCGAATTGCTATTTTATCTACATAAAGTGCTTGTATTTTTGGATTAACTTGCTCATATGCAACTCGCTTGTATTACTACGATTCAACAAGACTCTTATATAGGAATGGACACGTATTACACTTTTGAAACATTCAATAGTAATGATAGATTTGGGCGGATGGTTGTAAGGAATACATAGAAACAAACATGAATTGCCAGTATGCATTTTCATTCTAATATTATAGTAGGCCCCACGTACGAACCTGACATTGTACATCGATTCCTTTGCCCCTATACTCAACGTGAAGGCTCCTGGACAACTGAGCAACGTACCTGAAATGTACATTTATTGAACTCAGAAAATGTTGTGGTATATCACAGATATATCAACTGAAAAAGACAGAAGAGTTGTACTAGGTGGTAGTATATACTTCCTCCGTTTCTAAATATTTGTATTTTTAAAGATTTCAAATGGACTATTACATACGGATGTATACAGACATATTTTAGAGTGTGGATTTACTCATTTTGCTCCGTATGTAGCCACTTGTTGAAATCTCTAGAAAAACAAATATTTAAAAACGAAGGGAGTATATACCGTTTGGACGCGGCGTAGATGGAAAGTAGCGGGAACGACGGGATGGCCAGGGTTGTCCCGGAGCCGATGTTGACAATGGCACCCCTGCCCCGCTCCACCATCCCCGGCAGCACCGCCGCCGTCACCTCAGTCAGAGCCCACAAGTTCACCCGGATCATCCTCACCCAGGCCTCCACGTCCGCCTCGTGCAGATACACCGCGCAGGGCTTCGCTAGGCCGGCATTGTTTACTAGCACCCCGACGTCGAGCCCTGCCACCGCATGCCGGAGCAGCCGCAACGCCTCGTCACCTGCCAAATATATACGATCAGTAAATATAACTAGCATGCAGCTCGTGTCTTGTACATCCATCACCTTAATCTTCTCGAAATTTCATGCATTTCGACAGTCAGCGGAACACTAAAATTTAACATAAAATATTTTGGTACATTTGAACGTGCCGAGTACAAAACCTATAAATCCTTAGATTACCCATAATAGAAGTAACATAGATGGTAACATCACACACATCTAAGCAAAAAATAGATGATGTGACAAGTAATTAATGAAGAAAGAAAGTCATGTGGTAACATAGCTAGTTACTAGTAGTATGAGTAACATCACAAATATCAAGACAACATGAGTCTACAACCTAATAAATAAAGTGTTGCATGACACCATACATATGTCACTCTCCATTATATAGAGGTAGTAATATAAATTAGTAACATATGTAAGGTACTACTCTAAATTACACCCCACTGTGGCTAGTTTATATAATCGAGGATGTTGCCTGCCAGGGTGGTTAGCCTTCTATTTCCTAGCTACTAGGGGTCAATACTTTTTCTTCAATTTCACTTTTATTAAGATGGCTAGAGTGGGCTAACAACTGGGACAGAGCAGGCTCTGGGAAATACTTGTAGTGTCCATTAGTTTTGGGTTGCTTTAATAGTATACTTTCTCATATCCATTAGCTTGAACTTCAATTTTTTCAAATTCAAATGAAATCTGTTCAATTTGTTTAAAATAATTTCCCAAGTTTCGGAACTTCATTGGACTCGTCAGCCAGCAAAACTTTAGCCAAACGGAAAATAAATTCCTTAGCCTTAATTACCTTGAGGCGTGGCGATGAGGGCGAGGTCGACCACGACGGTCTTGGTTTGCACGGCGTAGGTGCAAGAGATGGTGTCGGAGATGTCCTGGAGCTTGGCAGGGTCGCGGCCGACGAGGACGAGGTTGAGGCCGCGTTGGGCGAGGGCGAGGGCGACGGAGCGGCCCATGCCGGACGTGGGGCCGGTTACCACGGCCCAGGCGCCGTAGCGGTGGCAGAGGTCAGTGGGGCGGCGCAGCAGCAAGACCAGGTGGGAGAGGATGCGGAAGGCGACGGCGGCGACGTGCAGAGCGCCAAGGATGGCGAGCGAGGCGAACCATGCCGGCTCCTGCGGCTGCCGGAAGAGGAGAGCCCCCATCTCCAATCTCTTTTTTCTCTCTCGCAGATAAAACATCTAATACTACGACCGATCCATGTCTTCTGTAGTACGTATTAAACATCTCAGTGCACTAGTAGGTCGATCCGGACTTAATGGAAACTACAGTGAACTAGCAGATCGATCTGTATCAGTTAATGGAAACTACAGTACACTACAATCAATGGAGGAGGACACAAAGAATAATCAACACTGTAGCAACGTGAGCTGTGCAGGTGGAAGCATGGTGCTCAGTGTGGTGTGTGTGCCACACAAAAGGAATCTCATCTTCGTTCTCCACCGTGTTCCAGGCTGACTATGGCCAACACTTGAAGCCGTTTACTGTGGTACTGAGGGGCTGTTTGGTTTCTAGCCACACCTTATCACACTTTTCCACACCTAACCGGGTTAGTTTGACCAAGTTAATTAGGTGTTTGGTTCTAGCCACACCTAAGGCAAGGATTTTTTTTATGAGCAGTGAGCCCCACATGTCATAGACACAAAAAGTGTGGCAAAATTCTCTTAGGCAAGCCAAAGTATGGCTAACAATTTGAGCAACTCAACTAAGGCAAGTGTGGCAAAACCATGTGGCAATATATGGGAAAGATAGTCACAATCCAAACAGCCCCTAAATGTCTTTGACCTGGTTCGCCCAACCCTATTTACTGTGGGACTAAATGCCTTCTCGATCTGGCTCGCCCAACCGTATGTTAAAGGCTAATGTTCATTTTTCTATAAAATGTGAAGAATAGGAAGAATTCTTTCATAGGAATAGGCTCTAAAGGGATTTTTCCTACAGAAGTCCTATCCTATGAAATTCCTACAAGATTCCTCTAAACCAAAGGAGGCCTAATGTTTTTTTATAGGGATTCCTGGGGTCTGGTGAGTCGCTGGATCTCGATTAAGAAGGGGGACGTAGATCTACCTTTCTTGATTGTCAAGGTGTCTGAATAAAGGTAGGTGGAATATTTGTCTTCTAACTGTGAATACATTCCATGGCTTGCTATCTCAAATACAAACTACCATGTTTGCTGCAATTACCCATGTTGCAACTACCGCCCGTATTTTTGCTTCAGTTATCCATGTTGCAACTTGGTAACTTCGGAGCACCAAACAAGTCGCCCATACACCTGACAAAGATAAGTTTTCTTATCCAATGACAATGTGTGAGTAGTACGGTAACTCACACTTTAGGCATTGATAACTTATAAGCTCGAAAATTTGTCGTAAAAACATTCTAAATGATATTTTAAACTAGTAACTACTCCAGTTGTTAGAAAATATATAATGCGTGGTTTTAGCACGGTGTTTGATGCACGACTTTGACCACTAATGTGCACTAAATGATATGTATTGAGAATTATAAATGGCATTGTTGCATTCGTCTTGCAAAATTATTCCACTTGTTATGTATTTATACTAAATTTGTGCATATATTAAAAATACAGATCATAGTTAAAATTGTAAGTCTTTAACAGCGAAAATCAATGGTGTCTTATATTTTGGGATGGATGGGAGTATTTATGAGTTTTCGAAGCCGATTGCGTGTGATTCACACAATACTAGGTGATAATTTATGAGCTCGAAAAAATTCGCAAAAATATTTCAAATGACATATAATTTTGAAGCTAGAATTACAGATGATTAGCCTACTAAATCACATATTCTACCTTGTGAATTTTCAACCCGCAAAAATTATATCAGAAATATCTAATTTCAAAGGTCCTGTCCCGATGAATCTAGTGGTGAAAACATATCTTTAAGCAGATTGGTCATTCAAGAGATAAAATATTCTAATTTTTCAAATAGGAACAAATCTTGAACTTTTTTGTCCTCAACTCCATGCATGCAGTGTAATGCTCTTATTTTTCCTATCTCACCCTAGATACACATGAAGATGGCATATGTGAAGAGTGCCCATCACAAAGTCTCTTGAGCAAAGGAGATCGTTGTAACACATTGATGTCATTGCACGAACTTGACGTGCCAAAGAAAGTATGCCAAATCCACAAGTCCTTCGATGTCAGTACTTCAAGTATGATGGTGGCTTATTTGACGTGGCCTTGGTATTGCCCATACAAATCTTTTGGGCAGTTCTTCCATTGCTGGTGCATGCAATCAACTGAACCTGACATACCTGCGAATCCTCTTGATGCTTCAATTGCCAACAGCTTTTATGTGTCTTCCACAGTTGGCTCACTTAGGTACTCTGGTCCGAACAACTTCACAACAGTGTGTGCAAATTGCACCGTGGTGTCCGGGACTGTTTTCTCTCCCATCCCGTTTTCAGCATCAATTGCATCCGCTGATTTACCATAAATAAGCATCCTGAGAGCAGCCGTGCATTCTGCGGAGCAGAGAAGTAAAGTTTTGCCAATAATCGTTCCTCACCTTGAAGTTGTCATCAGCCTTCTTCACGACTTCCACCACCCACAAGAACAAATTTTTGCTCATTCAGTAGCGACGACAAAAGAAACTTTCAGGGAATGTTGGGTCCGTTGTGAAGTAGTCCGTGTAGAAAATCCGTGCACTGGCAATCCTATCACGGGGAATAACTCTCCAGCTCTTGATGGAACCCTTCAAGTGGAGGATGTGCTCCTTTGCCTTCTCCAACACCTCTTGGATGATCATCATCATCATCATCATTTCAGCATCCTCATCGTCCAGATCTATTGAGATGATGAATTGCTGCATATGAATTCGTCAAGGTCTAAGTTTCCACAACCATCATTCCATGACGAATCCATTGGTGAACTAGAAGTAATAACCGAAAGAATAAAACCGGCTCAGAAATTTCATCAAACACATAAAAGCGTGAGGTGTATATATGGAGGAGTTGTACGTTCCGGGCGGTGTCTGGTGGCAGCGACCTTGACCGGTTGCGGCTTGGTCGATGGCAGTGTGGGTTGGGGAGTCCGGTGGCGAAGCCCTAGGTAGGCAATGTCAGAGGAGCAATGATGGTAGAGGAACTCCTTGTTGGGTTTCGTAGTAATTTCAAAAATTTTCCTACGCGCACACAGGATTATGTGATGCATAGCAACGAGAGGAGAGTGTTGTCTACGTACCCAACGCAGACCGACTGCGGAAGCGATGACACGACGTAGAGGAAGTAGTCGTACGTCTTCACGATCCAACCGATCAAGCACCGAAACTACGGCACCTCCGAGTTCGAGCACACGTTCAGCTCGATGACGATCCCCGGACTCCGATCCAGCAAAGTGTCGGGAAAGAGTTTCGTCAGCACGACGGCGTGGTGACGATCTTGATGAATTACAGTAGCAGGGCTTCGCCTAAACTCCGCTACAGTATTATCGAGGAATATGGTGGCAGGGGGCACCGCACACGGCTAAGGAATCGATCACGTGGATCAACTTGTGTCAACTTGTGTGTTTAGAGGTGCCCCTGCCTCCGTATATAAAGGAGCCAAGGGGGGAGGAGGCGCCGGCCAGGAGGAGGTGGCGCAGGAGGAGTCCTACTCCTACCGGGAGTAGGACTCCCCCCCCCCAATCCTATTCCAACTAGGATTCCCAAGGGGGAAAGAGGGAGAGGGGTGGCCGGCCACCTCTCCTAGTCCTACTAGGACTAGGGGAAGGGGGGAGGCGCGCAGCCCCCTTGGGCTGCCCCTTTCTCCTTTCCACTAAGGCCCATGATGGCCCATATGGCTCCCGGGGGGTTCCGGTAACCTCCCGGTAACCCGGTAAAATCCCGATTTCACCCGGAACACTTCCGATGTCCAAACATAGACTTCCAATATATCAATCTTTATGTCTCGACCATTTCGAGACTCCTCGTCATGTCCGTGATCACATCCGGGACTCCGAACAACCTTCGGTACATCAAAATGCATAAACTCATAATATAACTGTCATCGTAACCTTAAGCGTGCGGACCTTACGGGTTCGAGAACAATGTAGACATGACCGAGACACGTCTCCGGTCAATAACCAATAGCGGGACCTGGATGCCCATATTGGCTCCTACATATTCTACGAAGATCTTTATCGGTCAGACCGCATAACAACATACGTTGTTCCCTTTGTCATCGGTATGTTACTTGCCCGAGATTCGATCGTCGGTATCCAATACCTAGTTCAATCTCGTTACCGGCAAGTCTCTTTACTCGTTCCGTAATACATCATCTCACAACTAACATATTAGTTGTAATGCTTGCAAGGCTTATGTGATGTGTATTACCGAGAGGGCCCAGAGATACCTCTCCGACAATCGGAGTGACAAATCCTAATCTCGAAATACGCCAACCCAACATCGACCATTGGAGACACCTGTAGTACTCCTTTATAATCACCCAATTACGTTGTGACGTTTGGTAGCACCCAAAGTGTTCCTTCGGCAAACGGGAGTTGCATAATCTCATAGTCATAGGAACATGTATAAGTCATGAAGAAAGCAATAGCAACATAATAAACGGTCAGGTGCTAAGCTAATGGAATGGGTCATGTCAATCAGATCATTCAACTAATGATGTGACCTCGTTAATCAAATAACAACTCATTGTTCATGGTCAGGAAACATAACCATCTTTGATTAACGAGCTAGTCAAGTAGAGGCATACTAGTGACACTCTGTTTGTCTATGTATTCACACATGTATTATGTTTCCGGTTAATACAATTCTAGCATGAATAATAAACATTTATCATGATATAAGGAAATAAATAATAACTTTATTATTGCCTCTAGGGCATATTTCCTTCAGTCTCCCACTTGCACTAGAGTCAATAATCTAGTTCACATCGCCATGTGATTTAACAGCAATAGTTCACATCACCATGTGATTAACACCCATAGTTCACATCGCTATGTGACTAACACCCAAAGTGTTTACTAGATTCAGTAATCTAGTTCACATCGCTATGTGATTAACACCCAAGGAGTACTAAGGTGTGATCATGTTTTGCTTGTGAGAGAATCTTAGTCAACGGGTATGTCATATACAGATCCGTAAGTATTTTGCGAATTCTATGTCTACAATGCTCTGCACGGAGCTACTCTAGCTAATTGCTCCCACTTTCAATATGTATCTAGATCAAGACTTAGAGTCATCTAGATTAGTGTCAAACTTGCATCGGCGTAACCTTTTACGACGAACCTTTTTCCATAATCGAGAAACATATCCTTATTCCACTAAGGACAATTTTGACCGCTCTCCAGTGATCTACTCCTAGATCACTATTGTACTCCCTTGCCAAACTCAGTGGTATGGCATACAATAGATCTGGTATACAGCATGGCATACTTTATAGAACCTATGACTGAGGCATAGGGAATGACTTTCATTCTCTTTCTATTTTCTGCCGTGGTCGGGCTTTGAGTCTTACTCAACTTAACACCTTGCAACACAGGCAAGAACTCCTTCTTTGACTGTTCCATTTTGAACTATTTCAAAAATTTATCAAGGTATGTATTCATTGAAAAAATCTTATCAAGCATCTTCATCTATCTATATAGATCTTGATGCTCAATGTGTAAGCAGCTTCACCAAGGTCTTTCTTTGAAAATCTTTTATTCAAGTATCCTTTCATGCTTTGCAGAATAATTCTACATTATTTCCGATCAACAATATGTCATTCACATATACTTATCAGAAATGTTGTAGTGCTCCCACTCACTTTCTTGTAAATACAGGCTTCACTGTAAGTCTGTACAATAACTATATGCTTTGATCAACTTATCAAAGCGTATATTCCAACTCCGAGATTCTTGCACCAGTCCATAAATGGATCGCTGGAGCTTGCACACTTTGTTAGCTCCCTTTGGATCGACAAAACCTTCCGGTTGCATCATATACAACTCTTCTTCCAGAAATCCATTCAGGAATGCAGTTTTGACATCCATCTGCCAAATTTTATAATCATAAAATGCGGCAATTGCTAACATGATTCGGACAGACTTTTAAGCATCGATACGAGTAAGAAAATCTCATCGTATTCAACACCTTGAACTTTGTCAAAAACCTTTTTCGACAAGTCTAGCTTTGTAGATAGTAACACTACTATCAACGTCCGTCTTCCTCTTGAAGATCCATTTATTCTTAATGACTCACCGATCATCGGGCAAGTCAATCAAAGTCTACACTTTGTTCTCATACATGGATCATATCTCAGATTTCATGGCCTCAAGCCATTTCGTGGAATCTGGGCTCATCATTGCTTCCTCATAGTTCGTAGGTTCATCATGGTCTAGTAACATGACTTCCAGAACATGATTACCGTACCACTCTGGTGCGGATCTTACTCTGGTTGATCTACGAGGTTTAGTAGTATCTTGATCTGAAGTTTCATGATCATTATCATTGGCTTCCTCACTAACTGGTGTAGGTGTCACTGAAACAGTTTTCTGTGATGAACTACTTTCCAGTAAGGGAGCAGGTACAGTTACCTCGTCAAGTTCTACTTTCCTCCCACTCACTTCTTTCGAGAGAAACTCCTTCTCTAGAAAGGATCCATTTTAGCAACGAATGTCTTGCCTTCGGATCTGTGATAGAAGGTGTACCCAACAATTTCCTTTGGGTATGAAGACGCACTTCTCCGATTTGGGTTCGAGCTTATCAGGATGAAACTTTTTCACATAAGCATCGCAGCCCCAAACTTTAAGAAACAACAGGTTAGGTTTACTGCTAAACCATAGTTCATACAGTGTCGTCTCAACGGATTTAGATGGTGCCCTATTTTAAAACGTGAATGCAGCTGTCTCTAATGCATAACCCCAAAACGATAGTGGTAAAGAGATATCATAGATCGCACCATATCAAATAAAGTGCGGTTACGACGTTCGGACACACCATAACGATGTGGTGTTCCAGGTGGCGTGAGCTGTGAAACTATTCCACATTGTTTTAATTGAAGACCAAACTCGTAACTCAAATATTTGTCTCCGCGATCAGATCGTAGAAACTTTATTTTCTTGTTACGATGATTTTTCCACTTCACTCTGAAATTCTTTGAACCTTTCAACTATTTCAGACTTATGTTTCATCAAGTAGATATACCCATATCTGCTCAAATCATCTTGTGAAGGTCAGAAAACAACGATGCTTGCCACGAGCAACAGCACTCATTGGATCGCATACATCGGTATGTATTATTTCCAACAAGTCAGTAACTCGTTCCATTGTTCTGAAGAACGGAGTTTTAGTCATCTTGCCCAAAAGGCACGGTTCGCAAGCATCAAATGATTCATAACCAAGTGATTCCGAAATTCCATCTTTATGGAGTTTCTTCATGCGCTTTACACCGATATGACCCAAACGGCAGTGCCACAAATAAGTTGCACTATCATTATTAACTTTGCATCTTTTGGCATCAATATTATGAATATGTGTATCACTACGATCGAGATCCAATGAACCATTTTCATTGGGTGTGTAACCATATAAGGTTTTATTCATGTAAATAGAACAACAGTTTATTCTCTTACTTAAATGAATAACCGTATTGCAATAAACATGATCAAATCATATTCATGCTCAACGCAAACACCAAATAACATTTATTTAGGTTCAACACTAATCCCGAAAGAATAGGGAGTGTGCGATGATGATCATATCAATCTTGAAACTACTTTCAACACATATCATCACTTCACCCTTAACTAGTTTCTGTTTATTCTGCAACTCCCGTTTCGAGTTACTACTCTTAGCAACTGAACCAGTACCAAATACCGAGGGGTTGCTATAAACACTAGTAAAGCACACATCAAACACCTGTATATCAAATATACCCTTTTTCACTTTGCCATCCTTCTTATCCACCAAATATTTAGGGTAGCTCTGCTTCCAGTGACCATTTCCTTTGCAGTGTAAGCACTCAGTTTCAGGCTTTGGTTCAGCTTTGGGCTTCTTCGTGGGAGTGACAACTTGCTTGTCAATCTACTTGAAGTTCCCCTTTCTTTCTCTTTGCCCTTTTCTTGAAACTAGTGATCTTGTCAACCATCAACACTTGATGCTCTTTCTTGATTTCTACCTTCGTTGATTTCAACATCACGAAGAGCTCGGGAATCATTTTCATCATCCCTTGCATACTATAGTTCATCACGAAGTTCTACTAACTTGGTGATGGTGACTAGAGAATTCTGTCAATCACTATCTTATCTGGAAGATTAACTCCCACTTGATTCAAGCGATTGAAGTACCCAGACAATCTGAGCACATGCTCACTAGTTGAGCGATTCTCCTCCATCTTTTAGCTATAGAACTTGTTGGAGACTTCGTATCTCTCAACTCGGGTATTTTCTTGAAATATTAACTTCAATTCCTGGAACATCTCATATGGTCCATGACGTTCAAAACGTCTTTGAAGTCCCGATTCTAAGCCGTTAAGCATGGTGCACTAAACTATCAAGTAGTCATCATATTGAGCTAGCCAGACGTTCATAACTTCTGCATCTGCTCCTGCAATAGGTCTGTCACCTAGCGGTGCATTAAGGACATAATTCTTCTGTGCAGTAATGAGGATTTAACCTCAGATCACGGATCAAATCCGCAACATTGCTACTAACATTTTTCAACACAATTTTCTCTAGGAACATATCAAAATAAACACAGGGAAGCAACAACGCGAGCTATTGATCTACAACATGATTTGCAAAATACTACCAGGACTAAGTTCATGATAAATTTAAGTTCAATTTAATCATATTACTTAAGAACTCCCACTTAGATAGACATCCCTCTAATCCTCTAAGTGATCACGTGATCCAAATTAACTAAACCATGTCCGATCATCACGTGAGATGGAGTAGTTTCATCGGTGAACATCATTATGTTGATCATATCTACTATATGATTCACGCTCGACCTTTCGGTCTCCGTGTTCCGAGGCCATATCTGCATATGCTAGGCTCGTCAAGTTTAACCTGAGTATTCTGCGTGCGCAACTGTTTTGCACCCGTTGTATTTGAACGTAGAGCCTATCACACCCGATCATCACGTGGTGTCTCAGCACGAAGAACTTTTGCAACGGTGCATACTCAGGGAGAAAACTTCTTGATAATTTAGTGAGAGATCATCTTATAATGCTACCGTCAATCAAAGCAAGATAAGATGCATAAAAAGATAAACATCACATGCAATCAATATAAGTGATATGATATGGCCATCATCATCTTGTGCTTGTGATCTCCATCTCCGAAGCACCGTCATGATCACCATCGTCACCGGCGCGACACCTTGATCTCCATCGTAGCATCGTTGTCGTCTCGCCAATCTTATGCTTCCACGACTATCACTACCGTAGTAATAAAGTAAAGCATTACATCGCGATTGCATTGCATACAATAAAGCGACAACCATATGGCTCCTGCCAGTTGCCGATAACTCGGTTACAAAACATGATCATCTCATACAATAAAATTCAGCATCATGCCTTGACCATATCACATCACAACATGCCCTGCAAAAACAAGTTAGACGTCCTCTACTTTGTTGTTGCATGTTTTACGTGGCTGCTACGGGCTTAAGTAAGAACCAATCTCACCTACGCATCAAAACCACAACGATAGTTTGTCAAATAGACTCCGTTTTAACCTTCGCAAGGACCGGGCGTAGCCATACTTGGTTCAACTAAAGTTGGAGAGGCAGTCGTCCGCAAGCCATCTCTGTGCAAAGCACGTCGAGGGAACCGGTCTCGCGTAAGCGTACGCGTAAGGTTGGTCCGGGTCGTCTCGTCCAACAATACCGCCGAACCAAAGTATGACATGCTGGTAGGCAGTATGACTTGTATCGTCCACAACTCACTTGTGTTCTACTCGTGCATATAACATCAACATAAATAACCTAGGCTCGGATGCCACTGTTGGGTTTCGTAGTAATTTCAAAAAATTTCCTACGCGCACACAGGATTATGTGATGCATAGCAACGAGAGGAGAGTGTTGTCTACGTACCCAACGCAGACCGACTGCGGAAGCGATGACACGACGTAGAGGAAGTAGTCGTACGTCTTCACGATCCAACCGATCAAGCACCGAAACTACGGCACCTCCGAGTTCGAGCACACGTTCAGCTCGATGACGATCCCCGGACTCCGATCCAGCAAAGTGTCGGGGAAGAGTTTCGTCAGCACGACGGCGTGGTGACGATCTTGATGAATTACAGTAGCAGGGCTTCGCCTAAACTCCGCTACAGTATTATCGAGGAATATGGTGGCAGGGGGCACCGCACACGGCTAAGGAATCGATCACGTGGATCAACTTGTGTCAACTTGTGTGTTTAGAGGTGCCCCTGCCTCCGTATATAAAGGAGCCAAGGGGGGAGGAGGCGCCGGCCAGGAGGAGGTGGCGCAGGAGGAGTCCTACTCCTACCGGGAGTAGGACTCCCCCCCCCCAATCCTATTCCAACTAGGATTCCCAAGGGGGAAAGAGGGAGAGGGGTGGCCGTCCACCTCTCCTAGTCCTACTAGGACTAGGGGAAGGGGGGAGGCGCGCAGCCCCCTTGGGCTGCCCCTTTCTCCTTTCCACTAAGGCCCATGATGGCCCATATGGCTCCCGGGGGGTTCCGGTAACCTCCCGATAACCCGGTAAAATCCCGATTTCACCCGGAACACTTCCGATGTCCAAACATAGGCTTCCAATATATCAATCTTTACGTCTCGACCATTTCGAGACTCCTCGTCATGTCCGTGATCACATCCGGGACTCCGAACAACCTTCGGTACATCAAAATGCATAAACTCATAATATAACTGTCATCGTAACCTTAAGCGTGCGGACCCTACGGGTTCGAGAACAATGTAGACATGACCAAGACACGTCTCCGGTCAATAACCAATAGCGGGACCTGGATGCCCATATTGGCTCCTACATATTCTACGAAGATCTTTATCGGTCAGACCGCATAACAACATACGTTGTTCCCTTTGTCATCGGTATGTTACTTGCCCGAGATTCGATCGTCGGTATCCAATACCTAGTTCAATCTCGTTACCGGCAAGTCTCTTTACTCGTTTCGTAATACATCATCTCACAACTAACATATTAGTTGTAATGCTTGCAAGGCTTATGTGATGTGTATTACCGAGAGGGCCCAGAGATACCTCTCCGACAATCAGAGTGACAAATCCTAATCTCGAAATACGCCAACCCAACATCGACCATTGGAGACACCTGTAGTACTCCTTTATAATCACCCATTTACGTTGTGACGTTTGGTAGTACCCAAAGTGTTCCTCCGGTAAACGGGAGTTGCATAATCTCATAGTCATAGCAACATGTATAAGTCATGAAGAAAGCAATAGCAACATACTAAACGATCGGGTGCTAAGCTAATGGAATGGGTCATGTCAATCAGATCATTCTACTAATGATGTGACCTCGTTAATCAAATAACAACTCATTGTTCATGGTTAGGAAACATAACCATCTTTGATTAATGAGCTAGCCAAGTAGAGGCATACTAGTGACACTCTGTTTGTCTATGTATTCACACATGTATTATGTTTCCGGTAAATACAATTCTAGCATGAATAATAAACATTTATCATGATTATAAGGAAATAAATAATAACTTTATTATTGCCTCTAGGGCATATTTCCTTCACTCCTGTAGTGGCTGTGCGGACAAGGACAAACAAAGAAGAGAATAGGGTTTGTTAGGCAAGAAGAGATGGGACGGACATGTTCGAATTGTCACGGGCCCTAGAGGTGGCATTGACTCGGTGCTCCGGCACGTCCGGACGTCCCATATCCGCCCCAGATATGGGTTGGATATGGGTAGTACTGGTAAGTCTAAAATCTGAGGAGCCTGGTTGGGTGGCATTTCTGCTTCCCGACAGTGACTGGGCAACCCGCTCGAACGCTTGGGGCGAATATGGGGTCTGGTTGTAGATGCTCT
>NC_041385.1:763640053-763643331 GCF_002162155.2 Triticum dicoccoides
AAATCTCCCAGCCCGCACCTCCATCGTCGAGCGCGACCCCTCCTCGGCGGTGGACGCTGACATGCGCGCCTTCTTCCTCCTTAATGATGTAGGCAAAGACAACTTCTTCTTCCCCAGATCGGTCCTCGTTGTGTTTCCAGCGGTAAAAAGGATCCCCAGTTTTCACTACAATTCAACCTTATTGGATTCCCATCAATAATGGAGGCTACATGCTTCATGGTTAGAATTGTTCTACTAGTGGTGTGAGAAAGGGCCAAGCTGCATTGGATGCCAATGTTGGGCATCTCCGCCCGCTGGCTTTTGGATCCAAACCCCCACGCGCCTTTTCCAAACCCCAGTTCCAGAGAGAGCGCCCAAACCCTAGTCCTTGCTCCACCGGCGACCCTCCGCCGCGACCGAACGGCAACATCTACATCGGCTTGCGACGAAAGATCTTTTCATCGCTAAAAAGGTAAACGAAAGATCTGAGCGAGCGACCAGGTTCTGGGGCCATGGTGCGCGGTGGCGTGTGTGGCGAGCGTAGAGGACATAGAGATGGGGATGCGACGCGCGATGAGCGCATGGCACGGAGACGTGGCACGGCGGCGCACGGAGCTGCGGGCTGCTGCAGCGGCAGCAAAGGGCGCTCAACGGGGCGTAGCGCAGTGGAGTGCGGCGGTGCGCGGCAGCGGCTGGCGAGGTGGTTATGAGATAGGGCAACTGAGGGACCTAAACATGCTTCATGGCTGCCTCAAGATCCATGGCCTTGAAAATGTTAAAAGCAAGGAGGAAGCTCTTGAAGCCAACATTCAACAACCTGTAATACGTGGATACAAAGGTTCAAGATACCAAGATTGGATGGTGGGTAAGCAGAGCGGTGGCCCAGAGAGCCTGGGTAATGTTTTTCTCTCAAGATGCAGCCATCTGGGACCTACTCCCTCCGTTTTAAAATAGATGACCCAACTTTATAATAACTTTAGTACAAAGTTAGTACAAAATTGGGTCATTTATTTTAGAATGGAGGGAGTATTTTTAGAAATGCGGAATGGAGGGAGTAGATTTGAGGCTTTCCCTCATCTTCATGTGCTCCAGATTTATAGCTGCAGCTGGGAATCCTATCTGGCAACATGGAGCACCTCACGTTGCTCAAGGAACTGTATATCGGTAATTGCAAGAATATCTGGTCTATTCCAACACTGCCCCAGTCTATTGAGGAATTGCGTCTTGATTCCTGCAACGATGAGTTCATGAAGTCTTGTAAAACAATCTCCAGGAAAGTTGTTGGGTGATCCAACAAGTAAAAAATGTAATCCCTTCTGCTGCCTTGTTTTCCCATTTTGTACGTGTGTACATTGCCTCTGTATATAATGGACGATCTGCTACTAACTCAGCTTATTTGCTACTGGTCGACATTCCAGAAAGGCAGTGAAGTCTGATGGTCTTGAATCAATGAGGAGAGGCTTTAAGCATCGCAAGACAGTGAAGGACATTTGAACAAGTTGGTTGGAATGCCCGGCGAAACTGCAGGATGTGTTGCTGTTTCTTAAATGTTGTCTCATGTTTCAGCTGATGTGAATGCCCTGAATATTAGAGTGTTGGGCCTATCTCAGTCCGTTTTCTCTCGTTTAGTTCTTCTTTTAGGTTTGTGGTGCTGTTGACCAGTAATTTGTACTGCTAAGACACCTGGTTTCTGAAAAAAGGCTTTCGCCCCGCTTTATATATAAAGCATCAACCAACAGCAACCCGGTACAAACGCACGCCATCACAACACACGCACACACCCAAGGCAAGATACATAAGCGCTGAGCGCAGCAACACCACCCCAAGCACTACAAGAGCAGTCGGGTCCTCGACCGCGAACACGCCGCCGCGAAGAGATGAAGCTGCATATGACGAACCGTGGGCTCCAAGGCGGTGCCTTCAGGAAGGATACGACACCGAAGCGCCGCCACCGTCCGATCCGAGAGTCAGAGTTTCCCCTGGAGCAACACGACGGGCAATGATGGCCGCGACGACGCCTTCAGGAAGGGAGCGAGCTTCGCCGCCGCCGGTCCGTCCGAAGATAGAACAGGTTTTCACCCCGGCCCATACTGACCGCCACCGAACGCCACACCCCGGCGACCATGCCGCCCACACGACCATGATCACTGGGCAGCACCAAGGCACGGGCTTTGCCCATGAGCACCGTGACACCACCACCAGGGCCGTCGCCCCGGCATCCAAGACCTCGACGCCACCTCACCAGTTACCCAGCGTCACGCCACCTATAGAGACGGGTGGAAAGGCCCCGCCTTTCGCACCCCTGAGCTGCCCCCAACTGGCCGCCATCGGCCCGTCCTGCTGTCGGGTGCGAGACGGGCGCGGTCCTGCCGCCGGGCGTGAGATGGGCGCGGTCCTACCGCCGGGCGCGAGATGGTCGTGGTCCTGCAGCTGGGCGCGAGACAGGCGTGGCGCGGTCCTGCTGCCGGGCGCGAGACAGACGCGGTCCTGCTGCCGGGCGCGAGATGGGCGATGAACGACGGCTGAGAAAAGCCCAGTCCTTTGACGGAAGTGGTGCGTGGGCGACGGTAAGAGGAATCGAAGGCCGCCGCACGCCGCCTACGGACGAACCGACGCCGAAACATGTCAGTCGCCGCCGCAGCCGACATGACAAGCTGTCGTGGATCCCTCCACGGCCGGAGCAGCAGCCATACCAGGCCACTCCCCATCCCGCGCCGCCCGCCGGACTCCAGGCGTTGAGTCCGCCGGGCACACAACCACCAGATCGGCAGCCATCCCCGACCCCCGGCCACACCACCACCTCCCGTCGATCGCTGAAGAAGAGGATGGGAAGGCCGAGGCCGCCACTGCTATGCCGCCACCTTCGCCGGCTGGCTGCCACGGCGGAGGAAGCCACCCGCAGCCCGCACCGCCCGCAACCCGCTCCTACCGGATCTGGATCAAGCCGACGCCGTCACCACACCAGCCGAGCACCACCGAACCGCAGCCCGTCACGCCACCAGCACACCCACGCGCCATCACCTGCGCCGATGAGGGGCCGCGCCGCAGCGCCCCGCGGGAACGCCACGACCAGATCCAGGTCGGCCGGCCCGCGCCAGCCCTCCCGCATGAGGCGACGAAGATGCCCCGCCGCCGCCGGCTCCAGCCGGGCGCACCCTTTGGCGGCGGAGGAGGAGAGGAGAAGTGGTGAGGCGGCCGGTGGCTAGGGTTCCTCCCCTGCCGCCCGCGGGAGCGCCAGAGGAGGAGTCCCCGATTTTCCTTTCTAGAGAAAGCTCTCCCTCCCTTTCCTCCCTCCCCCC
>NC_041385.1:763643675-763648285 GCF_002162155.2 Triticum dicoccoides
GGTTTCAGTTAAATGAAATGTCTTGCTTATGCTCTCCTGAGCTTGTTACTATGTGATATCTGTCACCAAAGCCAACCTTTTTATTTGGTTGCTGGCTCCACGTTTGCAAATGAAGGACGCTGCAACGTCTTTCC
Organism: Triticum dicoccoides; assembly: GCF_002162155.2. Taxonomy (NCBI): domain Eukaryota; kingdom Viridiplantae; phylum Streptophyta; class Magnoliopsida; order Poales; family Poaceae; genus Triticum; species Triticum dicoccoides. The sequence continues at coordinate 763,643,810 of NC_041385.1, forward strand.
ATTGCTCCTCCTATGGACTTTCAATCTGGAATTCAACCTGGTTAGAAAATCATTTTGTACTGACCAGTTGAAATCCATTGTTTGGCAGGTAAATAAATGGTGATGAAAAATTCTGATTTTATTTGCATCATGGATACAAGGTGTATATACCAGACCACACCGCACCACAGATTTCGAAATCCACATTATAGCTTTCGTCTTCAGGTCTTTCTGACGTACAAATTCAGGCCTTCCTAGCTGACAAGCCATCTACTCCTCTGTCCCATAATATAGGAGCGTTTTCGACACTAATACACTACTAGTGTCGAAAACACTCTTATATTATGGGTGGGACGGAGGGAGTAGTTCACAGTCACGTTTGGACCTCCTAGGGTGAAGCCCGGCCTCGTGTGAAACTCTGTTTTGCAGATATTTTTTTTCTGTCAAGGTGTTCATTCGTTGAGTAGCACTAGGCGCTAGAGAGCCTGGAGTGAAGCTTGTGCCTGCTGCCTATGGAGATTCAGAACTGAAGCCTGCGTGGGGTTGACGCCTCGCCCTTGCCGTGTCGTTGTTCGTCAACTTCCAAGCGATAGAATCATGGATGATACCATTTTGAAAGGGGATGCGTACGTCTTGGATCAAGCACCGACCATGAAATGATGATCAAATCAACACGAAGATAACAGGACTTGGCCATCACTATCTAGAACTGATTTAAGTGTGAAGAAGAAATTGGCAGTCAGAAGTTTCTCCAGATAGGTGTCACTTGGCAAACAGCAAGAAGTTTCTATGTTGATAAATCTCTATGTAAATCACAGATTCCCAGCAACTACAGGTTGCATTTACACTAACTGAACGGGCACACATCTTCTATTAGAAAACTGCAGCTGGAGAATCAAGCGTTGAAGCCAGAGATAATCAAACCATAACGGCAAAAATCACTTGTTTGCATAAAGTTGAAACCACAGTTCATATGTCAGAAAGCCTTAGCAACAGATCGTGTTAACAAAAATACATGGCAGAAATGAAATAACAAAACGAACTGAATCTACACAGCATGTAGTCCTCGAACGCTCTAGAAATAAAACAGCTAAACAACAAGGTACGTTCTAGGCTAGAGCTAGAGATTGAGAAGAAGAATATAACCATTCATTTCTACTATCAGAAACACAAGGTTGCAAGATCTTAGGTTCCAGGTTAATTAGAGCTAGATGTTACGAACAAAAAAACAACCATTCATGTACAACTAAAGTTCATAAGCGGATAAATAAATTCAGAAATAGGGAAATAAGCAGAGAGATGAACGTAGATATTAAAATATTCATAATAGTTCCAAGAAAACGGTAAAATATCCGTAGTTAAGTAGTAGGGTGTTACGCCTGCGTGGCTGCTATAAATGGCCACTCGAACACAAACAGAGTACTAAGTTTACTAAATAGCTAGCTAGCTCCATAAGTCCAGTACATGAGTGCAGTCAAGCACCAACCGCTTTATCACAACTTCATGAAGCTCTGCCCAAGTCCCTTGCTTCCCTGCTGGTACCATTAATGTAACTCTAGTATCCTCAGAAAGGCTGTCAATTGTGAGGCTCCAATACATAGCACAATTAGTGCCCATCTGCCAATGACTCCGAGAACAAAGGAACATAGGAAAGATAAGGGCACGTGGAATTCCATGGAAGATCACATATGAAACACAGCTCCCCAGAATCCATATCGTATGAAAATAATTTCTTCTCTGGTCGGTACCACAATCTAAATCCTTTGATTATGAATATCACATCGTGTTCTGGGTGGGCTGAGATAACACCATAATATTGCTCAGAACTAGAATACTCTATTCCGAACAGTCGCAAGTGGCTGACATTGAGCTTCAGGGTCCAACAATTTTCACTACTAGAATCTTCAAGAACCCAGATTGATAGTTCAGAAGCACCCTGAATTGTGAGATACAACTGTCCCTGTGATGCATAGACATTAGGACAGTCAGGGGCATCATGTGAAGTAGGAATAGGAATGATCCTACAATTTCCTTCCACGTCGACGGCTGCAACTGAATTATTATCAGGACATAGATACAACACTCTGCTCAAAAACGCGCAACCTGATAAGCAGAGTATCTCAATTGGATGCGTCCAAACTCCAGATTCGGAAGAGTAAATACCAACCGCTTTGATGCTATAATGGTCCCTCTTACTCGGATCCCAAGCAATGTCAGGTACCAACTCGAACACATAGAAGTGTGCGGAGACGGCCGGGTCGAATCCTAGGCAAGCACTGTCCACCAACCAGGACCACTTGGTGGCGGGCACGGTTACCCATTTCTCGGTGGCGGGATTGCACACCACGTAATCCAGCGTCTTGGGGTCATCCAGTGTCTCTGGGTCAGTCGACTTCCGGGCTCGGCAGAGGAGGAGGCCGTTGCAGCAATCCAAGATTTGAAGGCTCTCGTATTCGGACGGGAACGAGAGGGAGGCGTCATGAGGGCACCAGTTTCCGGAGACGCTTCGGTAACCATGAGAAAGATGTGGATGGTCGTCCGTGGCGAGGGTTGTGTAGAAGAAGCCGGCAAGGGTCGACCGGGGAAATATTTTGCGGTGGTCGGGGTGGGAGATGAGGTCCCGCCAGCGCGTGGAGACGCACTTGCAGCAGCAGGTCGACTTGTACGGCACGCGGGAGATGACCTCGACAAGGAGGTCGTCGGGGAGCTTGGCCGTCGGGTCGCCGATGAGGGCCGCCTCCATGGATCCCGTCGCCATCTCCGGGGAGGAAACGAGCGGCCAATCTGCAGATCCGGGGCGAAGGAGGAGAAGTGAGGGATTCATCCAAGCGGCGAGGGGAGCGTGAGGGAAGAGAGGACCTACCAGATGTGTGAGGCGCGAACTGCAAAGAGAGGATCGGCGAGAGCGCCGCCGCTGGGTGCTCCCATCCGCGCCGGCCGGTGAGGGTTTGGTTTGGGGGCGGGGCGAGATTTTTCTTTTCTTTTTGGAGCACAGCTGCGGGGCGAGATGGATGGATAGTTGGATTGGATACTGAGGAAGTGGAACCGGCAGGCACTTGTCTCGCCTTTTTCCTGGGCTCAGTGAAAGACACATTTTAGCTGATCTTTGATACGTACCAGGTGTTGGGGCGCGCCTCTTGAGCGGAAGCTGGGCAGTGCCAGCTAGTGGTCGACCCTTTAATACACTTTTATATTTTGATTAGCGTGTGTGATGATTGTCTTAAGAGTTAATTACACTTCTGGTACATAAACTTACACTGCGGATACAAATTCATACATAAAGTTAAAAAATGACACAAAATAGTCCAACAACTTGTGTTTGAGGTACATTTATATACATTTCCATTGCTGACTGTTATCACTCCGTTAACTCTATCTACCTCGCACGCCAGCGAGTTTGGGTCGATGTTCCCTTAAGTATGGGACCCACCTGTAAGTGTGGAAAAGAGAAATAAATGGAAAATTAAAATTGTACGAGCATCCGACAGGACTCAATGGCTCGACCTAATTTCTTTAAGCGAGAGATGCTACCAACTGCACCAACTGTTATTTACTGCTAACAAAGATACAGACATCTTCTTATATCATCGATAGAGTTGTTCTTGTTCTTTCTTCACAATTTTAAAAACCGAACCAGCGAGCATCCGGTTCAGATTTTTACACTGTTGTACCGCCAGTCTACTGGTTAAATAGTTGGCTTTTTAGGCACTATAAATTAGCATGCATTCTTTACTAATAAAGTAATAATACCCTAATGGAATGAAAACTAAATAACAAAGTTGCTTGGGCGATACAGGGAGGCCATTGAGCCAACCCTGAAATCGATGATTTCAAGCGTCCTAGTTTCAAATCGTATGTTCAGAATCATTTTTATAATTTACGTGCATGTGGCTCGTTCTACCACCTTGTTTGTACCCACGGTTTGCCAAAAAGAAACGCCTGGTGCAGCCGTCCAATGAGCATATTATATTGCTCCATATTACGCACAGGTTATATGTGCAAATACTTAAAAAAATGCTTGAAGATAAATAAAAAATGTCGCTAGCGAGCAGTGCGTAATTTTCTTTTTCAAATCAATTCTGCAGTGTCGTCAAACTATATAAAGTGGTCTATCTCTTGTTGAGCATATGATGAAAGTTAACACATTGGCTAGTCGCAGACGAGCGTGACATGAGCTCTTGAGTTTGAGTTGTCCTCACCCAATGGCGCTTCATTTTATTCTATTTCTCTTTCCCCACTTACAGGCAGGCTCCACACTTAAGATAACGCGGGTCCAAACTTGCTGGCTTTCCACGTAGACACTTAACAGAGAAAATAACGGCCAGCGACGAAAATGTATGTGAATGTACATCAGATGCAAGTTGTTGGACTACTTTGTGTCACTTTTCAACTTTATGTATGAATTTGTACCCACCATGCAAGTTTATGTACTAGAAGTGTAATTAACTCTTGTCTTAATTAAGAAATTGAGATTTCAAGTGGAGAACCGCTGCAGAA